>NC_088844.1:13382315-13782315 GCF_904066995.2 Poecilia reticulata | reverse complement strand
ACCCTACAAGAACAAGTGTGCATAAACAACAGATAGATGGACAGCAACATGGCTGGTGAAATTTCATATGAAAAAACTCCAGTGCCTCACGTAACATCCACAAAATTAATTGTGTCATGTTTGTATTTTGTGTGAAAACAGAATATGGCACAATTGGGGAATAGAAGGCAGATGATAGATGGTTTTGCTTTTTGTTTTGCTTTTTTTAAATATTTAAAATATGTTAGTCTCTCTTTACTTTCCCTCTGCTAAATGAAATCCAGTGCAAACCAATAGCCTTCAGAGATCCACTAATTATTAAATATATTCAATCTCCATATCATTTAATCTTAGTGTAAAGAGAATAGTTCTGTGTTGGCCATGCAAGGAACGCACTGAGAAGAAGGCCATGGCTCATGCTTACTCTGGAGGAGTAAGCATGAGCAGAGATCTGCTGCTCAGGTGAAAGAATTTCAAGGCACAACTATTAGCCATGCACTTCCCATATCTGACTTTTGTGTAAAAGATGCCAGATTGCTGAATTATTCAAGGAAAGCTATAAGCCACATCACTGCAGTTTGCCACAAGTGTTGTTGGAGTCGTGGAGATGAACTTTTTATCCCACACAAGGATGCAAAAACAGCCTTGTGTGGTCAAAACCAAATGGGGACGATCATCAGCTAAATACAGGGCAATCCTGGAAGTGAACATGTTCAAAGTCGCAAATGACTTGAGGCTGAGCCGGAGGTTAACCTTCCAGCAGAAAAACAAAGAGAGCCACCTCATCGCATTTGTGTTGAATCTCAAATTCTAGACATAAAACCAACTGAACATTTCTATTCATTCATTCTCTGCATCCAATCCCACTGAGCTTGAGCTATTTGTCGCAGAAAAGTTGGCAAATTCTTTTGTCTCCACATATGCATAAATGGTGGTAGTATACACCATTTGCAACTGTAATTGTAGTGAGATGTTAACAGGGATGGAGGGGGTGGGATGCAAATACACATCACACTTTTAGATTTTTAGTATTAAAAAGTTTTTTGTTTTGCTTTTTTTTCTGCATCACAAATATGAATTTCTTAGTGTTGGATTGTCATATAAAACTCTCTCAAAACCTGTAAAAGTTTTTGGTTGTAATGCATTACAAACTTGTTTTTTTCTCACATAAGTGCTAAACAGCTGTTGCAGCACGTATTAAACTGCTCCAGTGGATGCAAAGCCATCCTCCCCTTAAAGGCAGGCGTCTTAGTGTGCAAGCCAGTTGATGACGATCGGGGAGTTTATTGGCAGCCAAATGATTTTGGGCTCCTGATTGACCATTTTTGCAAGCTCCTCACAGACAGCTGATCCAACCAGGACAGAGTGTTCGAGCCGAGGACATTAATGAGCATCTTTATTGACTACACATCCCTGGAGCTTCTTCTGTGCGTCCCTGTAAATAACGTTCCTATACAGAAAAGGGTCTGATCATCTTTACTGCCCTGCTGTTGGGAACTTGCTTTAAGAGGAGCCAGGCATTGATGAGGCTGGCTCCTCTCCTTCTCTTTTTTTTCTGCTCTTCCTTTTGAGGTGGAATTAGTCAAACGGATCTGTCAGTTCTGTACTGTTGTCTCTTCTTTTTTTCTGTTGTGACTTACAGAGAACTAGACAGGCCCCCTGGGTCGTGTTGTCAGAACGCTTAATCAAAACGAGGCCATTATTGTTCCTCATAATCTCATTGGTATAAATAGACAATAAAAAAAGAGGAAATGACATGGCCCTGGGGGACACCTGTGTTTAAAACCGTTTCATTACATAGACAGCCATTCCATTTAATGCGCCAGAAATTCATTGATCCATAAAATCAAATGGAATGGGTTCCCAAATCACAGAGGTGTTTGACCAGAATTTGGTTCTGTTACAGGATGATGAAAAGAGCAGTATAAACCTTTCACGACAGAGGCATAGCAAAAGGCAAAATTGAAGTTTCTTTTGTACTCAAAATGCATATCCTTCATCCTGCAAATCAGTTGTAAAATATTAAATGCTTTTCTTGCCAAACATGGGAAAAACTCGTTAATGGTGTTCAGTCAAAGGGTTAATAGTTCCTTAAGGCTTTTATCCATGAACTTTTTATCATCCTCTGGCCCCCTGCTTTCTATCTAAGGGGGTTTTTGATCCTCACTATGCTTGATGAAAACCAAAAACAGTTCATGCTTTTATATTTGAGTATAAATTACTGTCTCTCTGTGGTGCACTTTATATTAGATGACTCTCCCGTACTCTGCTTCTCTTGAGTTTTTCTCTTCTAATTTTATATTTACTTTAATAACAAGTATTAGCTTGTGTTTTTTTTCTTCTTCTTTTTGTAAAGTTGCAACTGGTGGCACAAAAACAAATCAAAAATCTTTTTTTTCCCCCTGCAAGGCATTCTTGTCCTCCACATGCTTGTCTCTGGAGGTGTCAACACCACACACTTGTTCATTAATCCCACTTGTCTTAAGCCTTTAGGGTGCACCGTCCACTGATGGAATCGTAAGATGCTGACGGAAACTGCGGCTGTGTGCTATATAAAAACGTAGAGTACAGCCATTTATCCAGTCACTGTGAACACGGCAATCGTGTGAATTAACTTCAGAGAAGTTTAATTCTGTTTTTGCTGGCCAGTTGTGATGGCTTCTAACGAGGAGAATTGACACCTTTATCTGAGCGCCGGGTTTTACTAAATGTTATTTTCCATGATTACTTAATAAATGCGGTTGGCAAAAATGCCTTGCAAAAGTATTCAAACGTATTCAACATTTTGTCGTGTTAGAACCATAAACTTCAGTTTGCTTAATATATCATAGGCTAACACAAGGTAGGTCATAATTAAGCAATGCAAGCAAAAATAATGCAAGGTTTAATTGCTTTTTTCAGGAATAACAAGTTTGTTAAATTTATATGCATTTGTACTGCACTGCCCCTTACTGAACTTGTGTTGACCCCCAATTAAAATCCATAGCAACCAGTTCCTTTCAAAAGTCACTGAATTTGCAAATAGAGGATGCTTGTGTGTAACTATTGTCCATAAAGATACAGTCATTATGCAAAGGCCCCGTAGGTTTGCTAGAGAACATAAGCAAACAAGCCGCATTGTGGAGACCAAGCAATACATCAGACATCGATAACATTGTGAAAAAGTTTAAATCGGTATTTGTATATAAAAAATATCCCAAGCTTTAAACATTTCAAGGATAATTGTTTAGTTTAAAATCCAAAATACATTGTGATAGAGTAAAACCACTGAGTTATTACTTCAAACAAATATTTATTTAATTGATGGAAATGAGTTACCACAACTTTACCACAAGTTATTTAAACTAATTTCTGTTTTTAGGATGTACTGCTAGGTTTTACAGTCTAAGTGAAAAACAACAGAAGCTTTTGGTTCTAACGCGGCAGAATGTGAAAAAGTCTTCTGAATATAAATACTCTTGCAGATTACTGTAATAAGGGCTATTGATGAGGGACAAAGTCAAAGCCGCACCCAATTCAATAAAAGTTACATTTTATTTGTTGTTTTCTTTTTTATACAAAAAATAGTTTCATAACTGCTGGGATCAAAGTATAGGACCTCTCCGCCTTGATTTCAACTTTGTGCGTTCATTTTAATAGTTTAGAAAAAGAGTTCACGAGTTCAGGAAAAGCCTCCTGACAAAGCTCAACCAAGCGAGCCAGTTGACACAATCGTTAGCGTTACACACTGAAAACTTATTTTGTCGCTCATTAAAATGGCTAATCGTTATAAGAATAATCATAAGCCAAAACTTATAACCGTTAATTAACCAAAAACAACAATATTCTAATCACTTTGCATTCTGAGGTCCAGGAAAAAAATTATTCATTAATTAAGGAAACCTCTTGTTTTGCAGTTTGTTTTGTATAATGACTGGGTGGACAAAAGAAACAGCAACACTCTCCTAAAAGAGTACAATTAGTTTTATTTGAGGTGCCTACAACTTTTTTAAAACTGCAAAAGTTTTGTTGGTTTTTGTTGCTAAAGAAGGTCGGCTTTTGAATTCTTCTGGAGTGCGTTTTTTTTTTTTTAAATAAAAAATTTGGATACCACACCGATTTTATTCTTTGGTGCTCAAGACATGTCTGCTCATAAGTAAACATGTTCATAGCAATTGTTGGTATCATGTGGTTTTCCAGTGATTGTAATTGAGTCCACTGTCACAGCAAATTGGAATCCCACCGCTTCAGTACCATTGTTTCTTTTTTTGAATCTGCCTACCTTCACAGTAGGATTAGACTTTTTTAAAATCGTGGTAACAAATCATAGTTATTCCACTCAGCAAGGATCTCTTTTAACCTGAACTATGGCCTCATCCATTAAACGGTCAAGAACATTGCTGTGAGAAAATGTGTTTGCTCATTATAATTTTTTTACCTTTTTGACTATTAGTCACACTTATATGTTTCTGATGATCACAGTTATTTATATCAAGCAAACACGATGCAAGTAAAAACAAAAAACAATTAATTTCCTAGAGGAATTTGAAAATAGTTTATTGAACTTAGCCCTAAATAAAATTATTATTGGTCTGCAAAAAATTAAAAAAATAAAAACAGATTACCTGCATGTCCTTAATCACATTTCTTGAATTTAACTAATCATGCCTAGGCTGTATGTGCATCTGATACAGCCTAGTTAAATCATAAATTAGGTGATTGACGACATGAGTTCACTGGCCTGATTATGATCACTTGCCTGAGGTCAGTGTTAAATGAGGGGAGCGGAGGTATATAAAATCTACTTTCTTGAACCTCCCATCATGTGATGTCATTCCCTCTTCAAAAATATACTTGGAGTGTTGCTTTGATTCTTTCATTTTTTGAGGAATCCTTTTATCTCCTATGGCAGCCATTCAGGTACGCCTTAACGCTTGATAAACACAGCGCACCGCCTATTTTTTACAAAGCTCCTCCTTCAGATCTGCAGTTCCCCAACCGAGCTTCTGCTTCAGAGAGAATCCCTTCTCCACTCAGCTCCTCCAGACTAGCAGCAAACACCTGGTGGAGCTATGAGTCTGCTGAGCTGCTCATAGGAACTACTTCTCAGTCAAACCTAAGAACGGTTGTAAACAGGATAATGAGAAGCATTGTTGTGCTGATGTGCTTGAAGACAGTGTTGAAAAGAGCAGGGGCTTCTTAAAGTGATGAATACCCAAGTTAAAGGCATCAAATTACGATGTCAAATTTCTTTTTAAGTCGTTTTTGATACATGCAACCTTTATATGACAACTGAAGGTAACATAGTTCTTAAGTCCTTTAAAACGGTACTTTGTGCCTGGAAACTCCATAATACCATCCCTTTAATGGCTTAGCAACAAAAGACAGGGCAAAATGGCATCAATGTGTTCTGAGGTAAAACCAAAAGACCAAAAGAACGCAGCGCCCTGTCTCATATTCGTCATTAAACATCATGAGATATTAATTCAGAAAAATAACATCTAGGAAAGTGGTGCTTTAGGACTTTGACGACTTGACATAATTGATGAAGCAATGATTTCTTGATTTTTTTTTCTCTCTCATGGAGAATTTTCTGAGAGACGACGTCTGACTATTAGTTTGTACCTTACGCCTGAGAGTACTTCAGCTAAATCAGTGCAGATTCTGATGCAAAGCAAACCAGCAAGTCCAGCTTGAAATAGTCCAAAAAGAAAAAAAAAGAGAAGGTATTGCAACACTTGTTAGCAGTTGTTGCTTGGCATAACAGACTTGTATTTTCTCAGCCTATTTCTTATTATTTTTCTCTTCCGTGTAAAAAGTTTAAGTCGAAGAAAAGAATACAATCTAAAGAGATCATGAAGGAGAGAAACACTATTTTATGTAACTCAAGCTTTAGTACCAAAATCTAATAAAGTTGAAGTCTCAACCACCAATCTGTAGCAACCTATAGTCACTAAAGTCAAGTTTATTAGCATAGCACATCACAACAACAAGGCAGTTAAAAGTGCCAAAGAAAGAAGTAAAAATTATTTTACTTTAGTCTCTGGGGTAATTTTCAGGGTTAGGATGATTTTGATTTTGTTTTTGTTGACACATGCTTGACCAAAAAAAAAAATCAGAGGATAGGGAATTGTGTGTGCGACCTTCAGCTTTATTAGTGACAAACAAGCACTTATTGGCGGGTAGGCAGCTTTGCTCTAAAACACCCAGTTTCATCTGATGGGCTTATGTGCCTCTGTTCGTCTCCGGCAGTAAGCAATTACTTCCCTCTTCTTTTACCTTGGACTTTCTTTAACTCCCAGGCTCACCGCACCACTGTCCTTACCACCACCCCCACCTCCCTCAAAAATAATTTACACAGAAGATTCTTGGTTAGGCTTACAACATTTTATGCATGACTTTAAATAAATAAATTACATAAGCTGTACTCTTTTCACCAACCCTCGCCAGTGGACATGTTGGAGCAGAAACACATGGCTTCCTCGGGGACTGTAGATATGCAATTGTGGTTTCCAGCAACGTGAAATAGTCATAAAGTTTGCAAGTAACTAAACTGGTATTTGCATAAGGATCAGACTGATCTTATGAGTACTCTCACATACAAGACTCTTCACGTGGATTCTCTAAAAAATGAGTATTTTTCATGCTAAAATGAACCTCAAACGTTCTTTTGCTGTAGAGATGTGTGCAGCAGTTGTTAATGGCTATCGCCAGCTTTTTATGTTTTTCTTGACATTATTAAGGTTTTTAATCTATCTTTGTGTTAGAAATAATTATTAATGCTACAGTAAGAAACAGACTAGTTTTTCACAGCTTTGTGAGTAAAAAACAGTACCTTGTCCAGCTCTTTAAATTTAGATCAAATTAATCCTTCCTCCAGTTAACATTTCATGGAAGGCTGCTCCTGTAATCACTGTTAGATTAGCGGTAGGTCACTGGCACTAGCAGTAGAAGAACACGGCCATGTGTTTTAAGAAGACTTTATCAGAAGCTGCCAAAAAAAAGATAAAATTAGAATATCATATTTTAATATGTTTCTTTTTTCATTTCAAGTTTTATTTTGTGTCACATTGACAAAAAAAATAAATCACCCCTTACAGTAGAAATAATTCAGTAAAATCCCAGTTTTTGCTCCTCAAAAGACATGCATGTGTGCTCTTTTTCATGAATCATTTGTGCTCAGGGACCATAATGCATCCCATCAACATATCCTCTCAGCACTTCCTCAGCACTTACAATTTAGCTGTGCCTCACAAAGTGCATTTTAAGCAGTAAATACAGAGTTCCCATCAGTTTCATACTCAAGCACACTGACATTGCTTGCCTCTCTGTCTCTCTCTATCTCTCTCTCTGTCTGTGCACCACACACACACAAATACACGCACACATTTTTTTTTATCCATCACATTTAATCAAAGAGACAAAGCGGGTGCAGAATCATATTTGACAGTTTTGCATGTGATTAATTAGTTTAATAGCTGTTGCAGTGAGGGAGACACATAGTATATTTGTGATTAGTTTATGAAAACAAATTTATGCATTTTCTGATTGGGAAAAAATCATAAAATTGAAATCCCAATTGGTAGACAGCTTTATTAGTCATCAGGGAGATTTCGTCTACACACACTGCCCCACTTCAGGGTGAAAAATGTTGTGCCTAAAGGTCACAGCTGATTGTGTCTTTCTATCCAGATATCAGGCAACCTAAGTGAACCTGGTTTAGCAAGATTATGTGCCGAGAATCACTACACCTTGAAGCAGCATATTGCCTGAAGCAACACAGCAGCTACTATCATGTTTAAAGATGACTGGAACTGTTCAGGTGGCAGTCAGCTTAAATAATGGCGCGACTTGGCAGCTTACAGTGACAGGAATGTATTAGTTGCAGGGTGGAAAATGGCTTTTCCTATCTAGCGAGTAACAAAAGACCCAACCTAAAGTGCCACACACACGGTGCAATCAATGGAAATGATGGAAAACTTCCAAACAGAAAATGGCACATTTAGAAAACAGAATACTCGCTCATTGGATATCCTGGAACCGATCCTTTAAAATAACCGGTTGGCTGTGCCATAATAGTAAAAGAAAACAAAACAAAAAAAAAGAGTCATTGTCTGACAGGCTGCGTCAATAAGTGAATTAATTTTGATTACAATTTTGGCAGAACTCATGACAGAATAAATACAATCTTTGCAGAGGTCAGATTTGACAAACCTGCATATCATTTACATGACTTAGTGAATGAGCTGAAACATGATGGAAGTGTCATCAAAAAAATTGATTATATAAATCACAAAACAGAATCTAATTATATTTTGGCTTTACTATGTTTGGCCTTTCACTTATTCCCTGAGCTGCAGCAGGAAACATTTAATTGCTAAATGTGTGCCAGACGTTTCAGCTTTGTACAAAATGTACATGATCAACATGAGTTTGAAGCGCTTTTCCATCAATTTAAGAGGGAAATGCAAAGTGAAAGACAGGATTTTATACCCAGGGCGTTTGATCAAGAACATTGAAATATTATATGGTGTTTTCAAATACTTTCTCTTTTGTTTCTTATTTAGCACTATTTCTTCATCATCAAATGTGAAAGGAAAATGTGCTATTTTGCTTCTTTTGTACAGAGTAAATGTGCCAATTATCCATCAGCAATACATTTTGTTATAGATATTTCACATCTTTTGACTTAAAAAGTTAATTAATGTTTCAAAATTGGAACTTGAATATCAAAATCGTCATCGTTTCATATTGTCTTATTTTTAGGAATCAAACATATGTCTGCATTTTTGTGTTCGTGTGCGAGTGCAGAGCCGCCACAGACTCAGGGGTTATATGATGAGCTAAAAATTCATATACTCTACATTGGGAACAAATAATGTCCCTGTGGCCGTGCTGGAGGGATTATTACTGCTACTGCTGCTTTTTTCCCCAGCTGTCTGGGGGATATATTGTATTCATTTTTGAATATATTCTTATTTATTTCAGTCCTGTTTCCAGGATATGTCAGTCGATCAGAGCCATCTTGTTATGTTAGTCGTATAGACTTTCGTTTTCTGTGTTGCTCGTTTTCACTAAAGTAAGTCTATTTCTGACATTGTTAAATATTTATATACTTTTTTTACTTTGTGAAAGGCCAATAACTGTTTATACAGATCATTCGCCCTGAGGTCCAAACAGCTCCAATTTATCTCCATTTTAATGAAATTTGATTCAGTCTAAATTGATTTATATTATTCCAGTGTATTTCAGCTCATTACAGTCAGTTTGAGAATCATATCCACTTACAAACAGTTCATTCCTTCCTGTTATGGTACAGTGCAGAGAAAAAGAAGTTGACACAGTATCCAGTGGAACAGTCTAAGGGATAGTTTAAGCCAATGTGATGGAGAATTACAGATGTCTTGTTTTTGTACCTTTTTCTTTTTCTAGCAAGCCCCTAGAAACTGTATTTCAATGCAGCTGAGTTCATTTACATAGGGCCATTTCACAACAAATATTATAATGACGTCAGCAGACCAGTAGTACCACCAGAAGTGGCTGCCAAAGGAGATTCAATATTTCTCAACAACGCAGGAAAAAAATCTAACCAAAACTCCAGGTATGTTTCAGATGAGGGAATAATACTATGACATCACTTATGTCAAAACTTATGTCAAATCTAAAAGATGCTTTTCCATAATACCCCAATTTAATTACTTGGATTAGTTTAAAAAACCTTTTGGAAATCCAGCAGATTGCATTTAATCATTGACTTGTTGCCATACATTTGCATCCAATTAAAAGCTATTAAGTAAATAAAAATATATTAGGGGCTGCACAGTGGTGCAGTTGGTAGAGCTGTTGCCTTGCAGCAAGAAGGTTCTGGGTTCAATTCCCAGCCCAGGTCTTTCTGCATGGAGTTTGCATGTTCTCCCTGTGCATGTGTGGGTTTTCTCCGGGTACTCTGGTTTCCTCCCACAGTCCAAAAACATGACTGTCAGGTTAATTGGCCTCTCCAAATTGCCCCTAGGTGTGAGTGTGTGTGTGCATGGTTGTTTGTGCTGTCTGTCTCCATATTACTACTAGGAAGTAGTAATATGGAATCAGTTCAAAATGCAAAGTTATAATCAAACCCTTCACACAAACAGTTAATTTTAAATTATATAGAATTTATAATGTGATATTTCACCCGGCCAGATATCATATTATTTGCTGTGGTTTCCTGGAAGACAGGATAAAATGAATCAAAATGATTGTTGTCATGCTTACAGTCAAAGAATGCAAACGAACTGGCAGACTGAAAAGTCCTAATGCATTCCCATAACATACAGTGATTAAATTAGTTTTAGACTGCTACAGTTTTACTAAAAACTTTTCGTATGTTTCCAACATTTAAATTAGATAAATAAATGGTAATCAAATTTGTCCTTGAACACCAAGTTCCTTGTGTTTTTACCTTTTAAAGTGCAAACTACAATTCACTGTCTGACAATGTCAGAACACAGGAGAAGGAAAAATAAGTGCTCTTTCCATTGCTGGTCCATTAAACATATTTCTTTGACTTTTACCCCAAGCTTTCATTAAAAAATGAAGCAGGCCATTCACAATCTTTTTATCCCTCTGAGGGCAAAAAAGCAGTTTATTGTCTATTGTTGTTAAAGGAAGAAAAGCCCAACATGGCCACAAAATCTCGTCACAATAGAGCCGCGGTTGAAGTGAAACCCATTTCATTAATTTCCCCCCCATAATGGACTGAATTGATTGTTGAAACCTTTCAAGCTTGAAGCATTTGTGTTATATGACCAAAGCTCAGGAGTTGGGTGGATAAGCAAACATACAGATCGTCGACTAATGCACAAGGTACATTTTGCCGGAGTTTACTTGATGAAAGCAGCTTTCCCCAGAGTATGTTTTCGCCCACAAAAATACAAACAATCAATTTTGTCTACAGATAAGACGAGGACAGAGTAAGGCCACTCTTCGACCACACCATTTCTCCTGAAAGACATTTGTCTCCCTGCTAAGTAATCTGCTTCGGAAACCTCCTAACAGAAGCAAAATCAAGATGTGGTGGTTTTTCTATCGTCCACCCACTTGCACTGCTTCTTGATTTTGCTGTCTTTAAGAAGTCTATGCAAATGCGCAGGGGTTACTGTGTTTCTTTTTCTCTGCAGGTGTTTGCATCAGGTAATTTCTAATGGATGCATGAATATATTAATCTTAGATCTTACAAGCAAAAATAGACTGACATTTTATGACTACTTTGTTCTGACATATAAGAACTGTCCTCATTTTGATACAGTTTGCTTACCATATCAGTACCGCTGCAGACTTGTGTTCTTATAGCTCTCAGATGGCTTAGCCAACATTGCAAAACAGTACTTACTGCGTGTTTTAATGGGATGGGTTTCACAAGACTGGAGAACAGTTTTTATAAAAGAATCCAGAAGCATTTAACACCTCTGTCATTTTGAAGCAGACTTTGTACGCACATATTTATTGCTGAAAAACGTCACTTGGCAGCTGGACGTCAATACAAGGACTAACAAGAACCATATTTTGGCCAAGTTATGACTTTATGAATTATCTAGAAAGTGTATATCTATAATCCAAATTCAGATTACAGACAGATAACAGAAATTTGTCAATACATATATGAGCAGTGGTGTAAATCGAAAGAACAACAAAAAAATAGCTTAGAAAAAATGAGAAGGCAAAGCTACAATAAAACCTAGAGAAACATAGAAATCAGAAAAATCAGTAATCACTGAACTAAAACCAAATTTCTTAAAATCCAAAACTACCAGTAACAAAACTCAGAGTCCTGATATTTATGACTCTATTTGGCTTTTATGTTTTTGACATGTTAGCTGAATATTTTAAAATACATATCGATAATAGTTAAAAGTTTCTCTTAGCTCTTTTTGAGCCACAACACATATATGAACACATATCTGAAACTTTTAGAAGATGATGAAACATTGAGAAAAGGCAGTCTAGGGCATAACTGGCATCTCAAGAGGGGTAATAACGTTATCAGGCAGTTCATGAAGCATCCAACAGTCAGTCAAAGTAGTGGGTGTCACTAAGGATTTCTCGTAGAAACATTAAAGCAGCACATGACAGAATTTTAAAGTGACTGCATTCTGAGTGAAAATGAAACCAGGAGGTCGTGTTTCGCAATAACTGAGCATGTGGGGTTTTCCAAAATGTCAGAGTGGTCCAGATGGATCATGATGTGCTTTGATGTGATAGTAAATCCAATTCTAGTAAGCATGTGTTCCTAGCTATGTTCAAATTTGACCATTCCCTTTGAGTGCATTATTGAAGATAATATTTGTGTCACTTAATAAAACTACTTTGATTTTCAGAAAAAAATAAATACCTTAATTGCTAACAAGATCCGTTCACCTGATCACATGGTTCATTCATGCAGAGTAGCGTTTCTTCCAGCAAGTCAGAACATGAGCCATTCACGCTGTGACATGGCGCCACTCCAGTACAGTGTGTTGCTCTCTCTGTTTCTCCAAGCTAATGGCTAACGTTGTGTCAAACCACATAAAAACAAATGCACACATGCCCCCGTCCACTTATTTCACCTGATTGCTTTGCAGTAAGCCTACCTACTTGTCTCAAGGATACAGGGTGAAGGTCCTGATCTGTGCTGTGGCGTTGTAGCGTAGCGGTGCAGTACAGATACTGTCCTGGAGTGGCGCTGTTTCTCTCACTGGATGAATCTTTATCACACATTTTATTAGTCACAGAAAGTGGAAGTTCAACCAGACCGGAATGCTGAACGGTCAATTTGAAGGAATCGTTCATGAGCGACTCAACTCTAGGTCAGACTGGCTTGGTTATGGAGGAAGCACCACTGATGTGCAGCTGTCTAAGAAAAGTACTCTGGTGAAAGAGAGAGTTGTAAATATTGAATGCAGCTTATTATGCAATATTTCTTTTTCTTTTTTACATTTGCACTTCTGTTTTTGGGAGATTTGTAAAAAGAAAAGCCTAGCCTTCAGATGTGTCCATGATGGATTTTCCTTCATTTTGGGGGTCATGATCATGTTTCTCAGGCTCACCACATGAGTTGCTAAGAAAAACCTATCACTCACATGAATGTAAAAATATTTTTGTACAATATTTGTACAATAAAGTAGAAATTTTATATTCTTGTTTTTCTTAATAAATAAATAAATAAATAAATAAATAAATAACTCCAAATAGGATCAGTTGATATTCAGTGAAATCTGTATATATAAAAAAATAAATCAGTCAAACTCATGGAGTGTTTGCCTATTATAGATTTATAATAGAGATTTCTTATGTGGAGAAACCGACATAAGAAATTAATGGAAAGCATCTGGAAGAGAACTTGTGACACATTTGGTCAAAACTGAAAACAATAATCTTAAAAAGCTATGGTCAAAAACAAACCAACCTAGTTGTTTTTGACGACCCAGATATCCTCATCCTAACAGAGTTGGGTCATGAGTTTTACCATTTACAATGGGTTTGAAATAAATTTAAAAATTAGCTAAGTGAAGCATAGGCACCTGAACAATAAAAAAAAGTTGAGCAGTAACAAACATTTTGTTACTGCATTTCCTGAATGATTAAAATCAACTTTTTTGAGCTTTACATCATGTTATGTTATTCCCTTATCAAAAACATAACCCTAACTAGGAGTTTCTTAAAGAGACAGAAACCAAATTGCAAAGTCAAATTTAATTTAAGTCGTATTTGATATTTGACCGTCATATTTAATTTAATATACCAGTATACAGTTTTTTTTATTTTAATAAAAACTGATAACATAGTTACTCAGAGTCAAGACTTGAATCTGGCTGAGCACATCTCACCCAAAAGCTGCTGTAAATAGGTGCCAGTCCTGCAAAAAGTACATTTCTTTGTCAAAGTGGTCAAAGTGTATGCTGAATGAAGTTAGTCGTAGCTGGCACTAGCTACTTTGCAGCTAAAATGGAAATGTTACTCAAGGTGAACGAACTGATTTTCCAGAGTGAACAAAGTCATTACCACAGCTCTGTGATGTTGCAAGTTATACCGCATAATTCTACCATTTCCTTTTTCTCTTTGAAAAAGCTTCAGTAAAGTCTAATCAGATTACTGCGTAGCTCAAAATGGTTGTCCTGGAGGAATGATGAGCCTCTTCTTTCACCCACCAGACTGGGTCACAGTATGAGACCAACTGTAAAACTACCATGCTATAAACCAAGGCACAAATACAAAACATTCTGAGGGATGATAATCTATCTCAGAGCCGCAGTTTCACAGGCATGTGTGATCTGGAAACTTTGTAAAAATGCTGATCGTAGTTTTCTGAACATTATGAGATGTTCAGCTGTAAAAAAGCTATTTTACATGCTGCCATTTTGAAGGTGTGATTAAGACAAGTTTTCCAATGTGACAAATAGAAAAGACGTTAAACATTTGCAGTAAGGGTTGTGCAAAATATTAATATTTAGTGTCTGTTGTGAATTATCTGTGCTATTGCATCTTATATTTTGAATTTAAAACATTGGTAGAAAAGGGTAGCATAAACAAACTGCATTGATACAGTAACTTAAAAAAAACATTCACACTCTTAAACCTAATCATTTTTTTTACATTGTAGCCCTTTCAAGCAACACTATGCAGAACATTTTACTCCACTATATTTAACACTAAAAATGTTGTGTTCTATGCGTTTCATTAAGCAAAAGGTTGTGAATGCTTAAATGAACTTGATTTCTTTGTTTCTGCTTTTAACAAATTACCAAGAAACTTTTTTTCCCCACTTTGTCCTAATTGGTTGTTTAGTGAGTAGAATTTTGAGAAAATACTTATTTTAAAATACAAATTTAAAGCTGTAATATAACAAAATGTGGAAAAAGTAAAGCACAGTGAATACTTTCTAGATGCACTGTAGTCAAATAAAAAGTATGGAAGTTTTATAAAAATTTGGGGCTATGAAAGTTTAGTAAGTTAAATTCTAGTAAAACAAATTCAAATTTTCATTAATCATTTTCTTAAACTGCCAGAAATTGAAATTTTCTGAAGCTATCAGGGAAAGTTGTCAAAATCAGAGTAGAAATTACCTGCCAAGATTAAATAAATATGATTAATTTCAGTTGCTTGTCAGACGCGTTGCTCTTGTAGCTGTAGTGATATGATATAAAGAGACAGGGATTACTCCCCGGAGAAGCATCTCCACACCCATGTCTTTACAGTACAATATATAAACTTACATGTTTTATTGAGAATGTAAATATGGATCCCCTTTGCTGTGAACTTTTCCGAGACAGACAGTAAAACAGAGATACCGAATGTGTCACGCCTTCTCTTAGCATCACCCATTAGCTGTTGTATTACAAGGAGCCTTACACTGTTCGCTGCCATCAACTTTGGTGGTCCCTTGGAAATTAATTTAGCTGCCTCAGTTGTCCCCGCTGGTTATGTTCAAAAAGAGTGCTGGAGCTACATGAAAGCAGCTGTATTCTTCACATTTCTGAGATCGCTTCCTCTTCCTGTGATTTGTTATTCCTAAGCAGAGAGAAACAGCAGTCTGGAGGTGTGATGTTTAGATTACGTGGCTCCTTTTCTTTCCTCCACTGCCCAATTAGAAAGAAACAACATTTGAGGGGTGCCTTTTTAATGATATTTTAGTGGAGGCTGAGTAAGCAACAGGTTCTGTTTGAAGCCCGGTGTTGGAGAGCGCCGGATTACTGTGCTGATGTGCGGCAACAGTCTATTTCATTTTATTAATAGCCATATTGCAGTACGGAACAGAGATGATTCATGCCTAAATTGTGAGCTGCGCAGAGAAAACTTCTGCCCACCAGCGTATTGTCAAGATGCCTCTCACGTTCCATTGAAGCACGTTTGTATTTCGAGATTTCTCTCTCCCTCTCTTTTGTCAAGAAATTGATTGATATGGAATTTGTGGAGACATGATTTGGTCCAACAGTGTGACTGCGTACAGTGCATGCCTCGACACTTGTGTTGCTGGGGTGAGCGAGTCTGTGTGTAGATGAGATGGTTTCTTTTGAGCTGACGCAGTACATCACAATGATATTACAGCAGTAACACATTTATTGTCAAGTAGGGTGTCCAGTCAGCTATCTGAAGGATTCGTAGTCTTTCGCATGCCCAAACAGCTTCCGTTCTGATGTGCCTTTTCATGTTGTAAGAAAATGTATATTAGAATCTGCTTTAAAGTGTGGGGGGGGAAAAAGAAGAGGGATTGAAAGAATGGAGGCAAGATTGAGAAATGAAGTAAGTAAAATGAATAGAATGTAGGGATGAAAGGATGACTAAACCTAACTACTTTGAGGTTGAAAACCAATCTGAAAAATGATTGGTTGAGTTTCCCGAGGCAAAGCTCTCTTTGCTCACATCAATAAAACATAAACATGAATAAATGCACTGCTTTTGGCCTTCCAGGGTTCGTACTTAATTTCATGTATGCAAGTGAACGATGATATGCACGGAGAATTGTATTTACCTTGAAGGCACCAAATGATTCTGGGAGCCATTTTGTGTTTGTTTGATACCAATGCTTATAAAAAGGCAAGGCTGCAGCAGCGATTCATACGGCTTTGTGCTAAATGCAATTTTAATAACCAAGCTCCACTAGCATTACCAAAACACACTGGTCTGTAGGTCTCGCTTCAACATTTGCATGTCTGCAGTAGTCTCTCCCCACTGACTTAATCACAGTTGCTCATCCTATCTATAACGTTGAACACATGGGAACACAAAGTGATACACGCACCTGGGGAGAAATCATCCAAACAGTCATCTGCCTCAATGTTTTACTCCCAGAGGTGGATCTTCACTGACCCAGACCCAGTGGGTCAGCGTTTGTTAATGAGCCAGATAGAAAAACATGTTGCTAACAGTGAAGACAGAATGTTTAGTGGCAATTACGGTGAGGGTGTCAAGAGGATTTTTGTCATCCAGTTTTGTCATGTAGGTGCAGTGAGGTGGGGAATAGAAAACAATCAAAACCACAAAAAAAAAAAAAAGGTTTTATTAAACAACTTTTGTGAAATTTGTTCAGTTTCTCGCTGGTGATTTTCTGGATTAAGACATTAAAATGTAACTATTACCACTGTGAAAGCAAAACCCAACTCCTGGCAAATTTGGAAAAATTTGACCAAGGTGGACGGAGTCAAGAATGGGGACGAGAGGAGAGGATAACGTCAACTTATCCACTTTGTTGTGATATTTTTCCACTTTTCTAAACCCTCTTGCGACTTTATCGTTTGTTTCTTTTCTGTGTTGTTGGAGACTTGCATCTCATCTTGACTGTGACATGAGCAGAGCTGAGAGGCACACTTTGCAACAACAGTCCGTTCAACAGCAAACTGTCTCCAATAGTCAAAGCAGAGGAGGCCCATCCCACCCTATTTCCATATTGCAAATGAAATGAATCATACATCTGCAAAGATGAATAACGCTATCGAGCAATGCTCGTGTCACACTCAACTCGCTATTCCAACTCCTGACTCGCCACCAGGTGAGGCTGTGTCTGAATGAGATGGTTTTATACCCGAACACGGAGCTGACAAAGTTGTGACGAAGTTATATTGCTGCAACCAGTAGAAACTTTCTTCTGCTTAAGCATCGTTTGACCAAAGGAGGCCAGCATTGAGATGGTTCTAGGTAAAATATTGTCAAATTAAACATATTCACACAAAAATGTCAACATTTGCATAGGAACATAAAGGTACCACCGTAAATAACCTAGGTAGATGGTTTATTAGCAAAAAAAAAGTTGATATGGGAATTAGTTGCACTTTAAACACTCCAAAAAACAGAAAAAGAAGATATAATATAAAGGAGTTCAGAAATATATATACATTGCCATATGTATAAATGATAAAACAGAGACTCTCCTAGTTCTTAAAACACTCATAGGACTTCCTAAAATAGCAGCTGTGAACTTTCTGCCAAAGGCTGAACCAGATGTGATGTCATCAAGACTACAGCCATCTCATCTGTAATTGATTTGCTTGTAATTAGTGTATGTGTGCGTGTATATATACATATATTAATGTCTGAACTGACTGATTCCTGGATGTTTCGACCATACTGAGGTTGCTGAAGTGTGGAAAACAAAACAAAAATCAAATGATCTACAGGTAAAGGCGGTTGCACTTTAAAGAACTGAGAAAAGTATATAAATATAGCTCCTGGAAATGCCAATCAGCAGTGTTCAAGTCCTTACCAAGAAGTGGAAAATGAGGGATTCTGTTGAAACCAAGTCCAGTCACAAATGCCAGGAAAATTGTGAAAAATCCACAAATAACTTCAGATGACATGCAGTACTCTCAGGAAAAAGCAGGCTAGCTGCTTCAAGATACACAACAAGGAGGCACTTGAAGACAAATGGGCTACACAGGTAGTTGCCAGGAGAAAGACGCTGCTGTGCCAAACATCACAGACCAACATTTGGAGTGATGACACCAAAATGCAACTTTATGGACACAACCACAAATGCTACATTTGGAGAGGAGTCAGATTGTCTGTCAGAAAAGTATGTGATTCCTACTTTTAAATATGGAGGTGGATTGCTTATGCTTTAGAGATGTGTAAGCAAAAAAGCTGCATGGAAGTTTGTCCTAATTGATAAGAGGAAGTTATCACAAAACACAAAAATAAATATTTACTCTTAGTTTGGAAACTGTCTGTGGTGTACTTAAGACTTAAAATTGGTTACAACAGGAAAATGAGAACATTCAAGGGACTGACTTTGCTTACTAGCCTTAGTATGACCATACCACTGTGGAGAGATCTTAAACATACAAGCCTGCAGAACTGCCCAAGAATTTAAAACAACTACAACTTTTGTTTTAAAGGGCAAAAAATATATATTTATTTGTTTTGGTGAAGGAAGTTGCTTAGTTGTTGTGCATCCCATTTGTGCCCCAACAGGGGCAGAGCTATTGCAAAGGACTTTTTATTTAGTTTCACCCCCACAGCGTTAGCCACACTGCAAAGCGGATCGGCAAACTTCTTGTAGTAATTCAATGTATACATTTACTTATAATCTGGTATTTTCAGAAAGTGAACTATTTTTGGAACTGGGTGGTGAGGAAATACATGTAAAAACACTTAAGCTTGTGCTGATTCAGTTTAGAATTTTGCAGCTATTTGTTCCCAATACGAAATGGTGAAAGTGAAAATTGTTTCTTTGGAGTATACTGAGTTAGTACACTGTGTTTGATTTCTTGTAGTAAAGAAGGAACTGCCTCTAGTTTGACACTAATAAAATCAATTCCAGATTCAATTTGCCTTCTAGTATCGTTATGTCCCATGAAACTGAGTCAGTGTTTGTATCAAAAAAAAGAAGAACAGAGGAGACAAACGATCAACAGTTTGGCAGAGTTTTTCTCTTGTATCTATTTTTCAAAGCAGGCAATTAGGCTCAGCATCACAGCCATTTAACTAAGTCTGCTCTCCAAATTGATTCGGACTACAGCGCTGGACCTTGCAGACACGGTGCATTTAGTTATGCTAATGCTTATCTCTCCGTGTGATTGGTTAATTAACCTGCAATGCAGATAGTCCCAGCAATGCATAGTGGCTGTTTGATGGCTAAATTGTGGGTCAATTGGGTTTTTAACATTTCCAAAGCAGACTTAGTGACGTGTCTTTTGTTCCTCTGAGTCTGTGCAGCTTTTCACAGTTTAATAACTCCTTCCATGGGTCCCCATGAGGTTAATGTGTTTAAACTCACTGTAATTGAGCTTTTGACCTGTCTTTCATGGTTTCTGTTAAAAAAGGAAATCATCATATTATATCATGTTTTATACCCCTTGATTGTTATTATCCACCATCCCTTCTCGCTCTTCCCCAAACTGTCTATCCTGTCCATCCTTCTTGCCTGAGTTATAAGCATCCACACAGGAAGTCCTTTATAATCTTATTGGAGTGACAATGATGCATTTCCAGGCCATTTTCCTCTCTCTCTTTGCCTTAGCGGGCAATATTTTTGTTTCCCTCCCATCCAACCCCAGATAGTATGCAAAAAGTGTGACAGCAGACTTGAGCCACCTAACCTAAGATTCAATATTCAATTACAAATTTGCCAATTTCGACAACATATTAGCAGAAACAAAGGGAGCGAAACGAGAGGGAGGAGCCATTCACCTATTAGCTCCATGTCTGCTTCCTGTTCACTGAGCAATTCAGATTTTGTTATTTAATGGGTATCATTCTGCATGATGTACAGACACAACAACACATGGAGCTTTTTTTTCTTTCACAATCCCACAACCAGTAGGCTGATACATCATGACAAAATGACACGCTCTTGTCGTCGAGATAACCACTGCATGAGGCTGATGTATATTGGTGAAGAAATGTGCCAAACATGTCCTATCCAGTTGACTTCATTGGGTGTAGAGAGATAACATGTACTACAGAGGCAGTATAATTTCAACAATTTGAGTATAAATACCCCTTGAAGTTTTTCATATTTTGGAGTCTTATAATCAAATGGGATATACTGACCCATTATATTTGGTATTTCTCATACTGATTTGTTTCAATAGTCTTTGAATGATCCAAAATAAGTCACCTTTGGGTAATTTTGAGGACTGTCAGAGAACATACAGCACACACGCAAAAGCTAACACCCAGAACACACAATCCCCTACTATGGATCATTGGATGATTTTGTTTGTTAAGCTATATCTTCTCTTCAGCTGAAGAGAAGATGAATGGAGCAAAATACAGGTCTATCCCAGAAGAAAATCTGCTAGAGTCTCCAAAATAATTGAGATGTTGGCAGAGGATCACTCTTTAGCAGAAAAACTAAACATGCAGTCAGAGATACAACTGACTGGTTTACTCATTCTTATCATAGGAAGTCATAGACTTAAAGCTAATTATAATTAGCTAAAAGTCTAAATCTCACAAGGACATGCCTTCTAATCTGACTGAGGTTGAGCTATCTTGCAAAGAAAGATTTGTAAAAAAAAAATTGAAATCTCTAATGTGCAAATCCAACACAGCACAAGGCAGCTCTGCAAAGTGTTGACAGAAAGAGGGCTTAAGTACAAATGTTCCCCACACATTTCAGATTTATATATTTTTAAAAATTGAATTTTGCTTTAGCTTCGTAGTTATGCTCAATTTTGAGTTGGCATATTAAAAGAAAATCTGTTTGCAATGTAACAAAATGTGAAAAATCCATCTGTTTCTGCTGCTGTTGCAGGTGATCCTGATTTTGACTAAGCTCTATGACTTAACCATGGGGACCGTAACCGAGAGCTCGCTCTGGAGGTAGGTTTTCCTAAATTTAATCAGAGCTGTTTTTATTTTTCAGTATAGACATATACAGGTTAGGGCACCGGGCTTAAAAAAAGAAACAAACAAACAAAAAAAAAACAATAAGAATAATATATTCATGGAGAGCATAGCATACTGTAAGTATGATTTATAGTGCTCTCCCTCTCTAGGATATGAACAATCAAGTTGCAGTGGAAGCCACGGTGAAGTATGTTTTAATAAAGCGTTCTGAAGTGGTTAAGATTGAACCATCCTCCTCTCTGCTTCCTGCAGCCCCATAAATAAGTCGAGTGAGACTGCAGGAGGCTTTTAGAGAAGACGCTACCTTCTGTCCATCATCAGCACAAAAACTTTTTTTGAAAGGCTGTTTCTGAAAGATAAACCGGATGACTGATCTGAGAGCTTCTTTGTTTGGATCTGTGGTGCTTTTCCTCTGACCTAGAAACTTTCTGATTGACTTTTTGATTGATAGTCATCTGTAACCTTTTGTTTCAGCAGCAATTGACATGCAATCGCTGCTATATAGTCATAGCAATTTCATTCCGAATGTATTAAAGGGTGAGTTACAGTGCCCTGTCAGGTCATAAATAAGAACAGAATTCATTAAGGATTATACCACAAAGCCCAATACTGTCTCAGATATGCCTTCTCTCACCTCTCTACAAGCCTGCAGAAAATTCATTTCTTTCTGAAATACGCATGAAAAAAAAAAAAAAAAAGACCATCGGTCCGGCAAGCAAGAGCCTTAAATTAATATCTGTTTCTCCAGAGGCATATGCACCCACTCTACTTACTCCCTTTGAAATTCCATATTGTATGTAGGAGGTATTCCATCATCAAGGTGGTTCCTGTAACAATGGCCTTCAAGCAAATTAGAGTACCTCAGGGGTCCATGGAGATCTCTTAGTAGAGGCATTAGAAAAGCAGTGATCTCCATGTTACGAAAAGAAAAGAGTGAATGATTTCCTTGACAACACCATAAATGATTTATGTCTACAGCTTCTGGGCCTCTGCTTGTGGCAAAACGCAGCATGCAGATCAATGGGCGATATGCATGAGCTGGCGAAACACGCCTCGATTCCCATTACGTTTCCAGATGAAGCCGCACATTGTAATCACATCGTTTAAGAGTTCCTCAGTCAGAAACAGACAAGGAGCACTTAACGCTCAAATACAAATGTTTTTACTGGTCGCGGTTTGTGCAAACAAATCCCAACAGGAACAGTTCAAGTTAATGCACAGACAATGATAGCAGACGGTGGGTTCCCATCCAATTATGCGGCAAAATTACATTCGGAGCCACCCAGGTAGAACTGAGAATGTGGCTTGGCCGTTTGTGGAGAGAAGAAATAGGAAGCCATGAGTGACAAAGCACATTTGCCCTTGTCACTGGAGTCACCTTAGTGAAGTACAGGCATCTTTAAACACTGCTGTGGATATTTTTATTTCATTCAAACACAGGCATTTTAATTAACAACTGGCTGATTTCTGCATTCACATATTTCACACAGCGACCCATTCAATAAAAGTTTTGATTTTTGAAAACTTAATTTATTTTGCTACATGAATTCACTAAGTGAAACACATAATATAGACTGATATACTGTATTATATAGACTGATGTTTTGAAGTCTCTGGTTAAGTTATTTATGATTTTCCTTTTGCAGCTCATGAAAATGCAACATTTAGGAATAAAATATTACATCAGTCCAATAAAAATATGTTTAATGTGGTCTTGATAAAAAAAGCTTAATATCTGCTTAAGTATTTATTTTTCAACAGGTATTTTTAATTTGACAAACAATCCTCATCGCACATTTTCATTTATTGAATATAACTCTGTTAAGAGATTTGATAAATTTAGACTTACCATAGTGTAGAACAATGTACTACTACAAAGATGACCTTAACACATTGCTAAAATTCATCTTTATTCAAGGTTTCATTTTCAATGCAGAAAACTGAGTCATTGAAATCTTTTGGCATTCATAGTTTTTTGCACTGTCAGAGGATAAAGAAGATGTGACCTCCAATTAGTTCCGGTGGCGTTATGTACTATCGCACAGTCTTAAAACACATCCGAAATGTTTACAAATGCTAAAGAAGTTACATTTTTTTACATAATAAGAAGATCCAGCATTCTTGAAGCCTAGTTGTGGTTCTTTGAAACCAATTTTTTGGTTAGATTTTAATATTTTAATCTCTTTTGCTAGCTGTTTTGTGCAGTACATTCCTTATTTCTTTTCAGTTCACCCCAAAAGTCTTCAAAAGGATTTATTTTGGAGGGCTGTTATGGACATAGTGGATGGTTAATCTTGTGTCAGGGGAACAATTTATGTGTTGATTTGTTAGAAATCATTATGCCACTCTAAGACCCAGTTGACAACCCATTTTCAGTTTCCCATCAGAAGACACCAGGTGTTTATGCAAAATTTGCTGGTGTTGCAAAGAGTTGATGAGGCTATTTACTCTAAGAAGGACTTCCAACAAAGGTCTTTGGAAAAGCAACCGGCACACACCATCACAAATCAACACTGGGTTTTTCAAAACTGAGATTCTGTTGCTAAGATAAAAACAAGAAAGGATTTTTACGTGTCTTTGCATGTGGAGAGCGTGGGGTATTCACGTCACGTCAAAATGGCCTAATTGCTCGAAAACAGTCATCCTAATCTGATTTACTGTTGTACCATTTTTCCAGGCACTTGGAGATTATTTTAAGTAGTGCCCTAATTGGTTGCTGATATGACAGAAACTTAAATCATATCCGGATGAAAACAACTATGATCTGAAATGCATCAGTGGAAGGAAAGTTGAACCTTTGCTTTTACTACATCACAAAAACCAAGGGTCTATCTGGAAGCATTACGTCAAAATTCTGGGAAAGCAACCATAAGGGGCGTAATAAATAATTTGACAATTGTTTGCCTTACTTGATCCATAACTATAAGACAATTCAGAGTCCAAACAAGAGAAATCATGACAATCCCCAACAACAGCAACAAAAGTGAAGACATGTTAAACTACAGTTAGTCTCTGTCAGATCTGTTTTATACCTTAAAGCAACATGTTGCCTGAATGTCAGAAAATCCATCTCTAATTGTATGGAAAGCTCTGGAGAGACGCTCTTGATAAGAATAAAATGATTTACAGTTAACTGGCTAAACATGGCAAACCTGAACAGTGGTTCTCTAATGGATGTTTTTTTTATTATTATTATTGTTATACAATGTTGTTTCTGTTCAGATCCACTGACTGTGGCAGCACCTACACCAAACTCAATGATAAAGTGACCTCCAGGACAGTTTTAAGCTACCTGTATGTCTGTCCTACCAACAAGCAAAAGGTCAGCATTTCCCTCTGACTTTTACTTCTGTCAGATGTTCCACAAGTCATTCTCAATAAATTAGAATATCCTTAAATAGTTCAATTATTTTGGCATCTTGATTCAAAAAGCGATGTTCATTTATGTAACTTTAAATTCCTGCCACAAAGGGTGATACATTCTAAGCCTCTATTTCTGATAATTTTGTTGAACGCACAGTATTCAGTTTCTCAGAAAATTTAGAAACCCGTGGAAATAGATTTATGCTGCAGAAATACTGCTGATTTAACAGTTGTCCAGCGAACAGTTATTAATGCTCTCCATAAGAAGGGTAAGCCACAAAAGGTCATTGCTAAAGAAGCTGGGTGTTCACAGAGTGCTATATCCAAGTATATTTATAGAAAGTTAAGTTGAGGGAAAATGCTGTTAGAAAACTGTGCACAAATTACAGGCATTACTGCAGCCTTGAGATGATTGTCAAGCAGAGCTCAGTGAAAAGTTTTGGGAACATTACCGAGCTGGAGCGAGTGCAGGTGAGTCAGTTTTCACTTTGACATTAAAAGGTTTTTTGTGGGAAAAAAAAACAACAAAAAAAACCCCCAACATTTTGTTGATCATGATTGATTTGCAAAGAGGGTTAAACATTCAAGGGGGTGAGAAATTTTTATAGGCACTGTCATTTTCTGAGAAATTGAATTTTTGGTTTTCAATAACACTATTTATCAAAATGAACAAAAATAGACACTTGTCATATACTACTTTGTAATTAAAAATATGATTGACTTGCACAATTACTTTTTTAATTACAGAAAAGAAGATATCTATGGTGATATCCTAATTTATTGAGATGCTCCTGTATCTTTATTTCAAGTTTTGCTCAACCATTACGTTCGTAGCTCTTTTACCCGTTTCTAATGCTTTACCCCTTGCTCGGCTTCCCGTACCATAGATATTGATGCTTAGTGACCCAGAGGTAGAGAGCGCTGTTCTCATCAGCTCAGATGAAGGGGCCAGCTTCGAGAAGTTTCCCATTAACTTCAACGTCCTCAGCCTCCTCTTCCACCCTGCACAGGAGAACTGGATTCTGGCTTACAGTCATGACTACAAGGTACATCTGGGGAAAAAAATAAAATAAAAAATTCACAATGAAATGTTGCTTTTATTCTCACGTGTTGCTCGTTATCATCAGCCTACTTTTAATGTGTGAAGGAGTGGATCAAAAAATTTTGTTTTGCAGCTCTACAGCTCAATGGACTTTGGGAAGAAATGGCAGCTTGTCCATGAAAACGTGATGCCAGGCAGATTCTACTGGTATGAGTTCATGTTTTGTCCTGTAATTGATCACTGACACAATTACGAAGTTGATTGTAAACAGATGAATCCAGTGATCTATGTAAAAAAAAAAAAAAACCTTACCGTCACAGGAGTCAAGCCCAAAGCTGATTACATCCCTGTCACGTAGGGCTGATATAATATTGTGCCGTCTTCTCTGGAGCACAAACACAACATGCTGTTTTTGTTGTTGCTGCCGTTTAGACGTCTTTACTGCGCAGGCACAAGGCGGCGAATATTGATGAGTCCGTTTAGCGGGTTGGTCATGGTATGAGTCCAGCCAACTGTGTTCTTGTTTTTATTCACAAAAGAATGGAGGTTGGTTGGAGGACGCCCTCTCCACATGCGTGAACAGTCAGATGTTTCATAAATTAGTGGAGCACGGTGGGTACGGCACAGCCCGAAACAATGCATTATTATGTGCTCCTGAATGCCATTCCTTGACGCACATTATGTCAAAAAGTTATTTTTCAAATCTGCTGCAGCTGCCTGCAATTTCATAACAACACCCATTTGCCGTGGTTGGTATTTATGGGAGCAGTGGACGTTTTGTCACCTCCCTTCTCTTGTTGTTGCCCCTGTTGACGCTTTGGTAAATTGAGATTAGTTGCCACCGCTGGAGCTAATTTTACCCTGAGTGATTTACAGGAGATAAAAATGATATTGTTATGGGTTTCTGAGAACAACAATGTCTGTCTACTGCTGCTACGATCAACAAAGCTTTCTGTTCTTTTCTTCTAATTCTCATTTATCCTTCTCGTATCCACCAAACCCTATTTCTGTTCCCTTCCATTCCCTTCTGCTCTTCACATTCTCTCAAGGGCGGTAATGGGGCTGGACAGAGAATCAGATGTGGTCCACATCGAGACGCGCATCGCAAAAGGCCGTGAGTGCTGCACTTCAGTTCGCTGCTGTAGCAGGACCCGCAGGACCCCTTTGCCTCTCATTTAGAGAGAGGTCACGGGCAAGATGAGACCTGTTCTGCTGCTCAGATTGGTCCCTGAAGTCTCGTAGAGCTGAATAGGTGTCTCCTGGAAAAAAAAAAAAAAAAAAAAAGCTCAGAGATTTAGCAGGTTGATAGATGTTTCCTCTCCTTAATGTATCCCCCGTGTTTCATCGGCTAAAGCTGAGCTCCCCCGTTTCTAAACATTGTTGCATATTTTGTCAAACCAATTAGAGGGAGTTTCCTGCCTCAGAGAAATATGCATAGTCTTTCTGAGGGGAACAAATGGGAAGTCAAATTAGCATACAAACTCCTCTTGTCGTACACAATAACATCCCAAACTGTGATATGCCTGGCAAACATTGGATATACACTTCTGGTCAGAACTTCAGAATTTCAAGAGCATAATTCAGAATACATTTAGAAATAAGTGCAAATATAAATATTAGAGATGTGCCGATCAGGTTTTTTCCTGCCGATACCGATCACCCATGAGGGCCGATCACCGATATCGATCACATAATTATTATTATTTTTTTTTTTTTTTAATCATAAACACTACCGGTTACATTATGTGGAAAAAGGAACCATGAATTCACCTTAATTTAGACAAAAACTTGTTTTTAATAACTTTTTCCAAGAAGAAAACTAAACAAAACAGGCATTGTGCAAATTGTACTGCTATCGGTAATACTATCTTTAACAGACTGATAACATATGAAGGCTCTGAAGAGGCTAAATAATGCAAAGAGAAAAAATAAAACCTCTCAACATTGCCAAAAAAAATTCAAGCATAAAACTTAACATTCAAAGGCAAATACAGGTTTCATTACAATAAACAATCCAGAGTTACTGAATGAAAACTTCCTGATAGCATGGCGGCTAGCTGATTACTGCTAGTTCTGAGTGGCTGTTTCTGACTGAGCGGAGTAATTATGCAGAGCAGGGAGGAGATCGATTATTTTTTTTTGAGATTATCTGTCTCATGTTAGGACAGCGAAAGTTTTAATACGTATGTAAAATATATTTTTTAGGTTAGATGCTGCAGCTTTAAACAGAGGTTCGGTGTGAGAGTCACTACCAGGTGGAGCAGAAGCCGCACTCCGTCTGTGAAATATTACTACCTGTAGCGCGTAGCAGCGGTTCAACAGCGAGAACAGAACCACCGTCTTACATCGCAGCTCGAAGACTTAAATAATTTTGCGAGTTATTTGTTTAGCTTTCTGACCGTCATGCTAATCCGGGTGAGTGTTTGTAGCTGCGCTGCTTTATCTGCTATCTGATTCTCCCTATGTCTTTTTTACTACAGTGAGCCTCGATGTAGCCAAACTCTGTCAAGTATGGTATTGTTTTTATGTCGTATTAGCTTTGTTGTGTTGATGCATTTTGACGTGCTTCAATTTTCCGCCGCAACACGCAAACTTCCCCATTCACTCAGTGCGTTATAGTTCCACATCGCTTAGGATTTGTTGCTGCGCGTTTGCGCAGTGTGAAGGAAAGAGGAGACCAGCTGCACAGGCAGGCTGAGAAATGAGATGCAGGTGATCGGTATCGGCAACAAGAGCCAATGATCACCGATCATGCACTTTTTCACGAAAATCGGCCGATTATGACCGGTGACCGATCGATCGGCACACCTCTAATATATATATATATTTTTTTTAAATGAAAATTCTTTAAAAAATGTAGCTGGACCAGTGACATGTTGAGATTTGTGGTAATGCAGCAGGAAGCAAACACCATGTTGGTTTTTTATTTTTACATACAACGTGAAAATGTGACACAAATAATACGTAAAGTGGTGAAAATTAATTGCACAGAATCTGTCTCCCCTAATACCACCCATCAAACAATGTCTCATCTCAGAATACCATCTTTGAGGGGAAAAACAAAGCAGAGACTGGGATGGATGTAGCAAAGAGATTAATGGTCTGCAAAACTCCATATTAATGTGCAAGATCTATTCCTCCTAATTGATTGTACGTACATATTCATCCTCTGAATATCAGTTATTAAAAACCACAAAACAATCTTTGGCCTTTGAGATATTTTACTGCTGCGATTGCTTTATTTGAAAATGAAGCTCATATGTCTGTTCTCTACCACCAAAAAAAACATTGATGGACATTGTCTTAGTCCTTAATATATTGAGTGTTTCCTTTTCAGTTCATGAAACAGCAGGGAAAAGGAAATCTGTTTTTGCTCTGTTTTCTTACCTTTCTATATGTGCTGATGTGTCTGAGAACAGAAAAAGACCTTTCCATTGACGATGTCTGTGGTGTCACAGAACAGCAAGCAGGGAAAACAAAATAACTTGTTCAATAAGGCATATCCACACAGACAACAAAAAAACAACACATTTTTATCTTTATGATCAGTTTGGTCAGGAGGTGTTATTCTCCCATTAAGAACTCCCCTGTTTCACAACGCATAAGCAAAGTAAGAGCATGAGTCAGCATAAAGGGTAATGCATCGAAATACTCTTAAGTGGGGTCAAAATATTTTTTAGATGATCAATAAGTCTGGTCGATATGGCTGAATAATGCATCCCAAAATAAACATTTATCAGTCGGCATTGATAATTATTGATTAGCTTTTTGCTTTGTATATCCAAAGTACTGCCAAGCTAGTGACATGACTTTCCTCTTTTATCCTTAATTTTTCCTTCCACTCCACCCTTTTTTTTTTTTTTTTGTTATTATTTTTAATCAGTTACTTACGACCTCACCCGTACTGAATGTATTCTGTGAACTGCGCAGACTCCAAGTGTGCCGTCTGCGGACAGTTGAAATTTCACAGTCAAGCGTACAGATTGTCAGTAATTACAGATTCTTTCATTTACCACAATGGATACCTTCAAGTTCAGTGAGCTAGCTGAATGGTCCATCAGGTCAGCCACCGCACAAATGTCAGTGCTGCAGAGAGCGACAGTCATGCTACGCCTCCTTGGGACTGGTTACTCTCAAAATTATCAAATTGGTGTGCAAAATACTGCTTCCTGCCAAACAGTTTCCTGTGTCAGTAAGTGCATCACTGAGTAGATGTACACAGTCGTAAAAACAGACATTTTTTTCGGACGTGTCCAACCTTCGCTTCGAGTCCAGTTTGAGCATGTACGGACCTCTGAGGAATGAAGTGTGTGGGAGCAACATGAAACTATTACTACGTATGTAAAGCAACTCGTAGCTGCTAGCTTAGCACAGAGAAAGTGGGTTTGTTGATACGTCACCAACCTTGTTTATCGGGGCCGTGAGAGGGTGAGCGACTAAAGCCTTTCCTCTGCTTACATCCCCAGAATTGCGCGTGGTTTTGCATCCAAGTTCAGTGAAATGTTATCCAAAGTATTTTCTAATGATATTGATCATCTTTTATGATACACATCGTTGTAGTTTTACATCGAGTCAATGACCAATGGATGCACAACGTTTACTACATTTTCTAATCATTGTTTATAGCTTAACTTTTTATCTCACATCTTGTATTTTATTCATTTCATTTTTAATTTTTTTTCTCCACATAATCTATACAGAGCTCATTTCTAAACATTTATGAGAATATATGTTTAATATTTGGCACATGTCAGCCAGCTACTGCCTGGGATAGCACCAAATTAGAAAAAAAAAAGTAGGACTGAACTCAAATTGGATGAATTTATGAGCTAGTAAATTTAGAGTGGATTAAAATCATAGGTACTGCCTAGCACCTCCAGTGCATACAAAGTAGAGTCTAAATGTGAATGGTATTAATTTACTTCTTATTGATTTCCTTTTGCCCCCTTCAGGAGCTCAGTATGTGAAGTGCAGAGCCCAGAGATGCACAGAGGGCGACAGACAGTACCTCTTTCCTGGACACGTAGACACCAACTCCCTCGTTGTGCAGGACGAATACGTTTTCACCCAGGTTTGCATTGCAACAGATTACTTGTCCTCAATCTCAATAGCTGCCTTCATCTTTTTACTTAAAGGTTACTGCCTTGGTGAACTTTGATTTCTTTTTACCTACTTCTTTGTTTTTATTTTTGCTCCCTTGTGCAGCCAATTTACGCTTTTCCATCAAACCCCACATAATGGCTTTTCCCAACACACCTGTTCCCCGCCGGCCCGATATGTGTTTTGATTACGTTTTTTTTTTTTTTTTTTTCTCGTTCGTGTCAGGGCACGCTTAGGCGTTTCGGTTTCTGCACAGACATAATCCAATCCATACCTGGAAAAAACATCTTTGTTCTCCATGAGCACATGGTGAAGGAATAATGAAAAGACAGGTCGCCATCCTTATTATCATTCACTCTGACTTTGACTCCAATTAGACAACCACAGTCAGGGTCATTATTAGAAATTTAATTTTCCAATGTCCTCCATTGTCATTGATTTCCTTCCACTGGTGAGTAATTTTCCATCATGATGGTCAGACTTAATGCATTTGGTCATCCTTGTTTGACTCTGGGTAAGTTTCAGTGAAAGCTGTTTGTATTGGCCGCGCGTTTTCATCGCACACGAAAAATTCCTTAACGGTTGGTATTTATTCCTATGCAGTCGAAGATTTTATCATTTGATGCGTTGCTACGGACCTGACTGAAACTGAGAAGCGGTGAAAGAAATCACGGCATAAACTGTGATTCAATAAAATTCTGAAATTGCATTTAGCTGAGGTGAGATTGACCACTGAGACGGAGGCAGGCGCGGGGAAGATGCTGGTGAATATAACTGGACAATCAGGGAGAGAGTGTCTGCACGGAGCTACGGTGGCACAGATGACTTTCTTGTGACTTTCATTGCTTGGGGCAGTTGGATTTAACTTGACAAAGAGTAATGAGGTTATCGATTGGGGTACAACAAAATAAGCCGTCTTCAACACCTCCAAACTCTCTTGGGAGGGGAGGAACAGCCAAGTGCAACATCCTCAAAAATGTGGCCTGGGAAAATGCAGCTCATTGATTTTCGATAGATTATTCCATTAGAGCCCTAATGTAGTGTGTTCGGGGACAAACACCATCTTTCTAGTTGATTAGAAAATAAGCAATCAAGTACTGTTGGCCTGCGTGTGGATGGGGACAGCGGTAGCGCGTTAAGATATTCAAGATGCGCTGTAGATAAAGCCAACTCAATTTTGGATGGCTCGTCATTTTAGACTAATTGAGGTGGTAATATTAATTTCTGTTTTGCTTGTAATTTTTTTTTTTTCCTTCTCAGCCTTCAACGCTGCGGCGAGCTGCATACACGTGCAATTGTTTTATCAAATCAGTCATGCATTCTGAATTAATTTGCTTCCTTCAGGAGATGTTTCATTTCACAACAGTTACCTCCCAGATAAACAATTCTCTGTAATTGTCTGGAAATTCAGGTGCATTAAGATTTTCAGATAATTATCAATTGTCTCATGTAATCAGGAAGCATTCTTAACATCTACATTTAACTATGCAGCATAAAGACAACTATGAACATGCAACAATTGTCATAAAAACTACCTTCACAACTCTGAAGATAACTTGTGGTATTATCTTTTGGAAATACAAAAGGAGACAAGTAAACTGTACAAGCCAAAAAGAAAACGGTCAGGCAATAAACCAGTTACAATTCCATGAGAACAAAACAAAAACAAAATGACTATAGCTTGATGGTATTTATGCATCTAGGACACACATGTCATGAACTAGTTACTCACAGAAAAGTGAACATTAACCTTGCTGTGACCATGATAACATAACATATTGATTGGAAGAGCTAAAACACCTTTCTAGGTGAAAAATAGAAAACTTACAAAAACAGGAACTGGGCAAACCGGACATGAAGCCGGTACCAAGAGACAGGCAGGTAACGGACATAAATATGGGAGGATCCAGTAATGAACAATGAGAACCTATATACTGAGGCAATGGTGGAAAGGACAAAACAATCAGAAGGTCTAATAAGAGCTGAATGGAGAACAGCTGAGCTGAGGAGAATCAGGTGACAGTAAACAGCTGCGGAAGGGAGCACGATGCCTGGCTGAGGAAAAGCGTAGAAGAACCGAGACTCAGCAAAACTTTATATAAATGGAGAAAAAAATTAACTTGTCCCACAGAACAAACTTCCAACTCCCAGGGAACAGAAGACGGTAACGAGGAAACTAAATACAAAGGGAAATGAATATATAGGAAGACCTTTAAAGCAATAACAATGAAAGTAAAAATATGGCAAGACCTGATTGGCAGTAATTAAGAACACAAACATAAAGATCAAAGTAAGTGCTCAAAGCACAAATGAAATCTAAAACTCAACACCCAAGGATCATGACAATTTTAGGTTAGTAAGAGTGTCAATAGCGTTCTTTTTATTTTTTTTGCATTGTCTTTCCACGCAGCTGAGTTTGTCTTTATTGGGATTTTTTTTGGTAAGCATAACAGATGTTTTTAAACCAGGTCACTGGTGGCACACAACAGCAGGTGGGGGACGGGAGATGTTGAGCTGCTTTGTGAGCACTATAATAGCATATGCATTACCGAATGGAGTTGTAAACTAAATGCTGTCTAAATACATAATTGTAATTGGTACGTTAGTTGTAGTTGCAAACTGGTATAGAAAAACTGACCTGATTTTTCTTTGTTTGTTTCCTGGAATGAAGGGGAAGATTCTGAGTTTTTGTGTCGTCGTTGTTGAAAAAAACTACTTTGTTTTTTTTTTCTTTCCATCATCTGCTTAAGTTCACTTACTCATGGCATATTGGGCATATTGTCTTGAATTTAAGCCCTTTCTCTCTCTGCACATCCTACATCACGTCATTTAGCAGCATTACCTTGCTTTGAAAAAACTATTTCTACCATTTGAACACTTTTCACATTCTCTCATTTAGCTTGCCAACACTGTTAAATGCCAATCATCTTTTCATCAACTATGATCCAATTATCTGTCACTGCAGAAGAGCAACATTCCCACAGCATGACACTGCCAACACTATTTTTTATTGAGGCGATGGTGTGGTTGAGGTGCTAAACACCAAAAAGTAACTTGGAAAGCATACGACAAAATAAAAAAAGGTAGTATTTGAAAAGGTTCTAGCAGTATAAATACGTGTTTTAACCCACTGTGTATTTTTTAAAATGCACTCATGCTATTAATATCTCAATATAGCTTGAAAATGTTCATCTTCCTTTTTTTCTATCACACGTTTAATACATTTATCCTCCCATTTAAAGATGCCTTTCTCTTATAAGCATCATTGCGTAATGTTTATGACATTTTCTTTCCTACAAAGGTAACCAAGTCAGGACGAGCCAGTTACTTTGTCTCCTACATGAGGGGATCCTTCAGGCAGATGAAATTACCAAAGTACTGTTTGCCGAAGGTAAGCAACAGATTTCCTATTTTCCTTTTTAGTCACAATTTTAACCTTCACTTGTAGAGGACAAAACCATACAACAGATTTATGAAGAAATGTCACATTTGAAACAAGCTGATGACTTCTTTCTGGAGTCGGTTTTATGTTCCTCCATTTGTGCCTGTTATTCTCTGTCTGTCTGTCTGTGCCCGCCTTTCCACTGCTCCAGGACATGCATATTATCAGCACAGATGAGAAGCAGGTATTTGCTGCTGTCCAGGAGTGGAACCAGAACAACACTTACAGCCTGTATATCTCAGACTCCCCCGGCGTCTACTTTATCCTTTCATTAGAGAATCTGAGGACCAGCAGAGGACCTGCTGGTAACCTACTGGTCGACTTTTACAAGGTTTGTTGTCAGCTTTGTTCAAGGACTGCTGCTGCTCCTTTGCCTACAGTTCGTCATTCAGTCATCACACAATTATAACTATCCACCCATCCATTATCTTACACACTAATCCCCAGTGGGGTCGCGAGGGTCGCTGGTACCCATCTCCAGCGGTCAACGGGCAACAGGCCAATTATAACTAACAAATTATCATTTACTTCTTCGTTTATTTATTTATTTATTTATTTATTAAGCTACTTATATCCTAGCATTTTTTCCAACACAGATTGGAATATAAATTTTTTAAATATTTTTACACTAGATTAAAAGTTGTATTTTATGCATTATCCATACCAGTCAAGGGGCAAAATACAATAAATTTTACTCCTTTCTTACTCTGTAGGAGTATTGTTTTCCCTTAAATTTTCCTTATTATAATGTCATGATTTTTAATAAGAATTTCTGTGCCTCTCCCAAACTGAATTAAGTCACCAGCCATGTGAGAACTGCCACCTACAGTAGCCTGGGAGGCAGTTTTCATGAGGTTATAGCCGACCGCAGGAACAAACCAGGTGTTGTGGCAAAAACTGACCGGGTGAAAACGGGTGCGAAGGAGTGCGCCACAGGAGTCCATTCAGCCTGCTTTGAGTGTCTCGTCGAGTTGTTTCTAACGTCTTTAGATTTTTTAGGTAAATTATGTTAACACAAATAAAAAAATATTTAGCTATATGACCAATGTTACAGCAAAGGTTCGGCTTGTTTACTCTTTTCTTTTCCTAAAATTTAGGATGTTCTTCCCATGAGAGTGTCATTCGCATGTTTGGTCAACTCGTTTGTCAGAAATATCTGCCCATTTAAATTTCTAATGTTCATACACCAATCAGAGTGTTGTTTTTATGATTCTTGTACATGAAATCAATTGAAAAACATGATGCTTATCAAAGCCAAAAAAGCAAAACAAAACCCCTGAAAAAGTCATGCAGAACAATTAGCTTAAAATTTTTTTTTTAACAGATGATATTTTGAATTCAATGTTCAAAATGCATTTAGCAACTGCAGCATTTTTATTTACTTATTTTTTTACATTACCTTTTGCTGATCTTTGCAGGTTGAGGGCATAAACGGAATGTATCTTGCCAACAAAATAGTGGATAATCATATTAAGACTTTCATCACATACAACAAGGGACAGACATGGGCTCTGCTGCCAGCGCCAACAACAGATGTGTCAGGAAAAAAGCTTCACTGCATTTTGGTAAGTTTGAGCCTTTTAGACCAGAGTGTACGGATGCTACCGTTCATGTAAGATTGTGACACGTATAGTTCATCAAATGTTTTGACCTAATCAGTTATGTTTAGGATCAAATTTTTTTTAATTGCACGACCAGGTGCCAGCTTTAGCATTAGCATGACTTTTTGGCTGCTAAATGGATGAGGGAAATATTCCTATTATCGGTGTAAGGCACAGAGTGCCATTGCGTTTAATTTCTGAGGTCCTGACTTTCCATTAACCTCTGTGATTTCAATTTACTACCTGTAGTCACGTCGGACTAATGAATTGTAGATTACACAGAATTACATTAAGGGCCTGTGTTGTTATTCAGCCAGTATTATGGGATCTAATCCAGCCAGTCTGTCCTGTAGAGAGAGAAAATGTATATTATTCAGTTAATAGCAGGTTGCAGTCGTTCTGTGTGCTGCACAAATGACCACTCTGCTCCTGTCTGCTTCCCGACCCACCCGCCGCCCCCAACACAGCAGCTTCAGCTCTTTGAAAGGCTGTATTGATGTTTTTCAGTTTGCTTCAGTCTGGAAGATGAGTGAAATGATTTGAATCAATTTTGCCAGTTTTATCAGTGCATCTTGGGGAATTTTAATTACATGCCTTGTTTGCTTTGGAGTGAAACAATTCGAATGCCCTCTGTGTCCTCTCAGCTATTTCCTGTTTTTATTCTGGGAGAGGAAATGTGGGGGGGATCAAAGTATCTTTGTTTTATAAATGGTCTCTGAAAATGTTAGCACTTTTCTCTCAGTGGGAAGATTCAGAAGAAAGGAGAGCTAATTACAGCCGCCTCGGTTAAGATCTTGATACATGGTGTCTCAGCTCACCCGTGTGCTGTGTTTTGTTGTCGACAGCCATTTTGCTCGTTGCATCTCCATCTGGAGATGTCAGAGAATCCCTACACATCTGGGCCCATCACCAGCAAAAAGTCTGTCCCAGGAATTATTGTGGCCACAGGTACAGTTTGAAAATAATAATAATAATAATAAAAAATAGATGTGCATTTGAAAGCAGTGAAACTTCACACATTCTTTTTTCCCTCCCGTCAGATGAATACATTGCTGCTGTGCAACAGCAGAAATGTTCAAAATAAATTGCACATTGCCCCCTTTCTGTCACTGGAATCAGATACAGAAACTTCGGCTCCCGAATCTTATTTTTGTTGAAAGGTGAAATTATTTGGTTGCACTAAGACACAAGTGTGTCCTCCCAAACTGAGACTGGAAAATGAGGACACACAAACAGCTTTGGAAAGTAATGATTTTATCAGCTGATTGTGTGCATATAGAAAACATGACAGTGGGTCTCCGTTGTGTTAATGCAGTACCTTGGAAAAACATCAGTCCTCCTTTCATTTTTTTGTATTTTAGCATATAATAACCAGCATGTTTGATCTATTTTGGTGTTTTTTGTTAACAATAGAAATCAGTGCATAATTGTAGCATTGAATAAAAACTTATATAAATAATAAATATGTATTTAGTTCTCCTCAGATTTTGTCCAACAACCCTTTGCTGCATTTGCACTAGGGATGCGCCAATTTCCCTAATTTTGGGAAATCGGTGATCAGCTGATTTTTACATGTGAAGCCGATCTTAATCATCGATTTTTATGTGCCTCGGCAAAGGTATTTAAATCAGCGGTTATCTTCTTCTAACAGACCGGCCCACCAGATTAGGTCTATATGTTTGCAGTTAGCAATAGTCATCTCAGTGTTGGCAACTCATCAACTTTCTTGCTACATTTATCAACATTTTAGACAAAAAAGAAAAAAAAAGGTATCGGCCAAAATCGGAATCGGCAGATCAAGATTTTTAATAGATCGGTAATGAGTGATCGGCCAGAAAATTGCAATCAGTGCATTCGTATTTGCACCTCTAGAGACTAGAATATTTAGTAATTATTATTTATAAAATAGCTTAATTTTGGTCAGATCGGCTGAAGAGTATCCATGAATGTCAGGTTTGAAGCATTGTCAAGGATTCTGAATTAGATCCAGGTCCAAGTCATTCTAATATACCAATATGCTTGGATCTAAACCTCTGAATCATAATTCTGGGTGTACTTTAGTATTGTTATCCTGCAGGAAGACCTGAGAATCGGGCAGTCTCGGGTCTTTTTTTGTTTTACAGGTTTTCTTCCAGGATTGCCGAGTGTTTAACTTAATCTAATCTTCCCATCATCTCTGACAAAATACCCTGTTATTACAGATGTGCCGATCAGGTTTTTTCCTGCCGATTCCGATCACCCATGAAGGCCGATCACCGATACCGATCACATAATTATTATTTTTTTAATCATAAGTACTACCGGTTACATTATGTGGAAAAAGGAACCATGAATTCACCTTAATTTAGACAAAAACTTGTTTTTAATAACTTTTTCCAAGAAAAAAACAAAACAAATAGACTGAAAACATATGGAGCCTCTGAAGCGGCTAAATAATGCAAAGAGTCAAAATAAAACTTCTCAACATTGTCAATAAATTCAATTATAAAACTTAACATTCAAAGGCAAATACAGGATCCATTACAATAAACAATCCTGAGTTACTGATTGAAAGCTTCCTGCTAGCATGGCGGCTAGCTGATTACTGTTAGTTCTGATTGGGAGGAGGCAGAGAGATTGATTATTTTTTCAGAGGTTATCTGTCTCATGTTAGGACAGCGAGAGTTTTAATACTTATGTAAAATGTATTTTTTTTAAGTTAGATGCTGCAGAGGTTCACCATTTCCTGTTTTTTGCATTTTTTTGTTTTGGATTTCCTGTTTTTTTGCATTTTTCCTGTTTTTTTGTATTTCCTGTTTTCCTGGTAGTGACTCTCACACCGAACAGAGATTTCTTTTAATTGCACCTGGTAGTGCACCTGGTAGTGACTCTCACACTGAACAGAGGTTCGGTGTGAGAGTCACTACCAGGTGGAGCAGAAGCAGGGAAATATCTGTGAAATATTACTACCTGTAGCGCATAGCAGCGGTTCAACAGCGAGAGCAGAACCAGAGTCTTACATCGCAGCTCAAAGACATAAATAATTTTGCAGGTTATTTGTTTAGCTTTCTGATCGTCATGCTAATGACGAGTGTTTGTAGCTGTGCGCTGCTTTACCTGCTATCTGATCCTTCATATGTCTTTTTTACTGCAGTGAGCCTCGATATAACCAAACTCCGTCAAGTATGGCATTGTTTTTATGTCGTATTAGCTTTGTTGTATGGATGCATTTTGACGTGCTTCACCCCATGTGCTTCAATTTTCCGCCGCAACGTGCAAACTTCCCCATTCACTCAGTGCGTTATAGTTCCACATCGCTTAGGATTTGTTGCTGCGCGCTTGCGCAGTGTAAAGGAAAGAGGAGACCAGCTGCACAGACAGGCTGCAAAATGAGAAGCAGGTGATCGGTTTGTGTGATTGGCAACAAGAGAACGTGATCGGCAATCACCGATCATACATTTTTTCACGGAAATCGGCCGATTATGATCGGTGGCCGATCGATCGGCACACCTCTACCTGTTATGCTGAAGAAAAGCATTACCACAGCATGCTGCCACCACCATGATTTATGATGGGAATGGTATGTTTAGAGTATTAGTTTTTTCTACATATATAATTTTAGTCTTGGCCAAAAGGTCTTATTCTTATTCTCATCTGCTCAAAGCACTTTCTACTCATGTTTAAAATTGAATTACACACAAATGGACTCCATTTACTAATTAAGTGATGGGCAATGGGTTTTTGTGGGGTAACAGAGTAGAAGGCAGCGTTTACATACGAAATCCACAATTTTCAGATTTCTACATGGATAAATCCAAAAACAATGCATTGGTTTTTTTTCCCACTTCTTAACTCATGCACTACTTTGTAGTGTCTGTCCTTCACAGAAACCCCACTATCCCCCAATAAAACATTTAAAAGTTTGTGGCTGCAAAGCATAGAGTACACTTTGTATTTTCTGTTCTCAGGAAACATTGGAAATGAGCTGTCCTCTACCAACCTTGGGATGTTTATAACATCAGATGCAGGGAATAGCTGGAGACAGGTAAGCGGCATTTATAAATTTTGTGCTAAACAGATGATGTTTTTACATCAAATGAAAAAGGAAAGCATGCAATGTTTTTTTTTTCTTTTTCTTTTTTTACCGTATTCAGATTTTTGACGAAGAGTACAACATTTGGTTTCTTGACAACGGAGGAGCTTTGCTTGCGGTTCTTCGTGCGGCAGTGCGTATTAGACAACTATGGTGGGTATCGCATGCATGTTACAAGCAACCAGGAAGTGTAGGTTTGAGGGCGTAGTGGAAAATTACCTGAATATAATTTTGAACTGGGAGGGGGGGATGCAGGGACTCTGGGGTTGGGGGTGGTGGTACAGCATATGATTACACTTAATGTTTTGAAATGCTGATGGCCCAACTTTATGTGATTATTGTATCGCCACTGTGGCTTCAGAGCTGTCATTTCCAGCAGAAGAGAGTGTGTTACAGCTTTGTACTCTTGGTTGGATATGAAGGTTTGAGTGCTTTTATGTAAATGAGAAGTGGAGCAGGATGGAAATATGAGACTCAGAATGCCCTCATAAGTCCCTCATTGTGGGAGCTTTGTAACACTATCTACTTTGATGTCCCTGCACACTACAATGCTGTCAAAAGTGATTAAGCTCAAAGAAAGGTGATTTGAAACCCCCCTAAATCTATTTCTGATGTTGGAATCTGAGTCATACCTTTCTTTCTGATGTTTTGTCACCTTCAAACATTTACCTGGGCTGAGGGACATTTGTTCCTTTGTTCAGCTGGCTGTCAAGTTAATTTTTCAAAGTGAAGAGAAGCTATTGGGCTCCATTTTTCAAACATGGCAAAAGCTAAATGACCTAAAATCTTTTATCATATTTCACTTTTACCTGTTTCCCATTGTATAGCTGGTGTACGCACCCTGTTTGATAACATCTGCATGGAATAAATAACACATTTTCCATCTTTAGAGAGATAAACAGGAGTACAGGGGTTTTAATGCACTGACAGATATTGTCTTTGTTATGCAGGATCAGTCTTGATGAAGGGAAGAAATGGGATCGCCACAGTTTCTCCTGGGTGCCTCTGCATGTGGATGGAGTTTTAATGGAGCCTGAGTCTGACAATCACATTATCACGTAAGCAAAGACTAACAGGTACAGCCCAGGAGGATGTCAGGGTTTAAGATTGAGCTCTTCAGCGGGTTTAAGCAGAGATTTTTCCACAGGTGTTCCACATTAAAATGTTTCCAGCGTCGTTCTGCACCTCACAGTAAAAGCACTTGTCTACCGTTTGTATCGGAGGTTTCCTGCCCTGCTATGTTAAACTTGTGCTCTGTGTTGTTGGGTGGGTATGTATTATGAGTCTGAGGTCTCTGGGGTTTGGAGCTTATTCAGTGATTAAGACTCTCATGGTTCAATGCTGTCGGATTGTCTGAGTTTGCCACGCTCTTTATGTGAACGACGAAGGTGAAAGTGATGACTACTGCAGACTATTGTACTGCAACAAAATCCACTTTAGTTACACTTTCTATTGCTGTGACAAAATATCACAGCAATAACATTTTCACAACCCTCTACTCTGCTAACACTAAAGAAAATCCATACAACCAACTACATCCAAAACTCACCTTACAAATAGATGGAGGCAGTCACTGTGTAATTAAATCTTGATATAAATGTTTTGTTGTTTACAAACAGCATCATGAGGACAGAGTAACACACCATATAATTCATTTGGTTTCTTCTCTGCTCCGATTAGACTAAAGTTGGACATTTTGCCCTCATAGAATATGTTTGGTGAAAACACCATCCTCACTCTCTTGCAAGGTGGTGGCAGCATCATGCTTTGGGTATGCTTTTTCAACTGAAAACTGTTCATCTGTCATCATTGCCATCCAACCTAGAACAAGAGGGAGGGTGACAGTGCCAAGACCCTCCTCTGGGCTTTGATTGGTTGTTTCTGAATGTGTATATTTACCAGTGTATCATTGCAGATGGCTGTAGGACCACAGGATATTGATTTTTTTTTCAAAGACTACCTGTATCAAATTAAACTGTATAAGAATAGATACAATTTAAAAAAATATGTAGAAGATATGAGTTTTTTTTTAAAGTTACCTTTTGCAGCTTTGAGCCCACATTTCATTTTACTAATTAATTTCGATTGATCTGATGTATTTAATATACTTAAATGTGTGTGCTTTCGTCAATTTTAAGAATGGAAGGGGTCTTTTTTCACTACAGAATTCAGATCTACACATTAAGACACACAGATTTCGAAAAGTGTATTTCTACATCTCGGCATGGTTTCAGTTGGAAGTCAGAAATTTCCTATAATCTCCTTGCAGCTTTTTTGGACACTTCAACCACTATTCAGAGTGGCAGCTGATCAAGATTGACTACAAGGGTCTTTTTAGCAGGAGATGCATGGATGGTGACTATCAGACATGGTCCCTGCACAACAAGGTAACAGACATATTCTTGCATAGTACGTTGGACATGTTCACGCATGTTCCTTGAAAAATTGTCTGCTGTTGAATTCACGCTCTAAAACAATCCAAACACAATTTTCCTTATGTAAAAAAAGGGAGAGCAGTGTGTGATGGGTGAGAAGCAGAAGTATATGAAGCGACGGCCTGGCAACCGTTGCATGTTGGCTCAAGATTATTCCAGGATCTACTCCTCTGAGCCGTGTCCCTGCAACGCCTATGATTTCGAATGGTGATGACCGTTTTATTTGTATTTCTCTTATTTTGTCCAGAGAGGTCTGCAGAGTGTAATTTTTTTTAATGTGTTTTCCAATCAACTCATCACCAAGCATATTTTATTGTATGTAATTAGGCTGCCTGTTGAAATTTGTAAGAGAAAGGTATCAGCCTGAAAAACTTACTATTTTCATACCACAACATAGTGTGACTGCAGTGTGACTCTAATTGCAGCTTGAAACATTTAGAGTTTAGAACTTTCATCATGCTTTTCTAATTAGCATAATGTCAAATAACTTATTAGAATTCAATTAATAATGAATCGTTAAATGAATTTTAAATATTTTTTATCCGTCCATCGGATATTCTCTTTGATCTTGCTTGTCTGACAATCATGTCTCTGGTTAAGGTCTTAAAATATTCCATGAAGCTCTAATCGCAAAAAAAATTGCCTCGGTACAAAAGCTTGTAGATTATTTTGAGTAGCAGTGTTTATCATTTCATGAAGCGATGTTTTTTTTTTTTTTTTGTTTTGTTTTGTTTTTATTTTGGCAGTGACTATGGGTGGGAGCGCCAGGCAAATGGGAAGTGCTCTCCTGCTTTTTGGTTTAATCCAAATGGTGTGGCTAAAAGCTGCAGCTCCAGCCAAAGCTTCCTTAACAGCACAGGGTAAGTGGGCCCCAATGTTAAGTCCCTCAACAAACATTATTATTCAATCTCATCTTGTTTTACAAGCTGTATGGAATGAAAACAGAAAATCGTAGTTTACCACCAGGGATGGGTGAAAAGAAAAACTCAAGAGAGCTAAAAATAAAGTATTGCATCTTGTGTATCATTTTCTTTAAGATAAATAAACAAAGCAATCAATTGCACGCTTTGTAAGCGACAGATTTATGTGTACTTGGAACAATTCAAGCTAAATCTTTGCGTTGTTGAAATATTGCCATTGTTTTACTACCTAGGTGAAAAATGAAACCCGACAGTGTGTGGCTGTGGCACCTCCAGTATGTGTGAAAAGTGCAGCGTGCACATCAGTGTCAGATGATGCATCTCTTCATTTTAGAACATAAGTACTGGCTGTTATTATATGATGCTTGCTTCTTTTCCACTTTATGCTTGAAAGGTATCGTAAGGTTTTGTCCAATAACTGTAAGGAGGAAGGAAGAAATGTCTACTCGCCAAAGAGAATGGCATGTCGGCCCAAACCACCCCAGGGTCTGCATCTGTCCACCAGCCACGGAGAGCTCAGTGCTGCAATTGGAAGCAATGTTACTTTCATGATCCACCTTGATAATGTGAGTCATAATTTTACATAATTTGTGTTTAAATAAACGTGTAGTGTCAATTGTTGTGTAGTAGATCAGGGATACTATACACCTTGTCTTGAGTGCAACAGAATGTCATGCATTTATGTTGAGAGGAACAAAATGGGGCTATGTACCAGGAGGTGTGTGCCTGGTACCAAATGAATTGACTGAAAGGAAAAGTTATGGTATGTGAATAACTTCCACTCCTTGAAGGAGAGATTTGTATTTCAGAGTGTTCTTTAAGTCTTAGTTCAATAGAAAAGGAATGAAGACAAAATGAGGTAAAGGTGCAGAAACAAACAAAAACATTACAACTCATTAAAAGGCATCCTCACCCTGGGTTTCAAAATTGTTGGTTTATTTGACTGTCTGTGATATTGTATCCTGTCATCGTACTATGTATTTTAAACATGTTGAACATTAAGTCCTGCCATGCCTTTTCTGTCACTTTTGATGGACTCCTGAATATTGAGGCCACAGGGTTTGGGTATAGAGTTTTGTTGCATAGTATGTGTTTAGAATAATATTAATGAGTCCCCCCAAGTGGCCAGACAATTATTAGCCTACAGCAGCAAACCCCCAATGTTTCACTTTTGGTTTCAAGCATGTAGCATCCTGATGTGAGTCAGGGATTTGGATAGCACAGTGTAAGGCTATCATTTCATCATTTCATCTCTGTGACATTTTAGGTGCAGGTGTGTAATCTGTGGTGCTCATGTGGCAGACTTGTTCCACATACTGAAGAAGCTGTGACTCCTGACTCAGCTGTCTTTCTATGCTATTCAAAATTATCTCCACACATACACCAAAAACATGTTTTTTTTTTTTTTTTTATTGAATGTGTTCATAAAAATGTCTTTTGTCACCACCAATAGAATGTGAAAATGCAGCAGATTTCTCTATTTTGCAAACATTTCCATATTAGTGTTTCAGTTTACTAATGTCCAAGTGTTGCATGTACTATATAGGCCTGTGTAACTTCCAAATCTCGCAATGAGCTTTTCCTTTTTAATCATAGCTGTATTTACAATAAAACATCTCACCATCCATGGCAATAGGCAGTTGCTCTCTAGAGTCTTAATATTTGTACACCTATATTGTAAGGTCACATGTGCTGCTCTTCACATCACACCTTCACACTTAAGATCATACCTGAAATACCATACACATGCCATGATCCACACTAATTTATTTTCCTTTTATCCAAGTTATACAAAATATTTGTGAAAGTTATTGCCCATTAACCTACTGACTTGAGCAGCAGTCATACTCATACTGCACTGTTTTAGTCTAAACATTTGAGACAATGTGTGATTTCAGTGTTTTGCTCAAGGACAATTTGACATGTGGAGGTTGACCACAGCTACTTTGAAATGAGTGTCTCTCTCTCTCTCCCTCTCCTATATATATATATATATAAATAAACAATGTATTAAATGATCAAATGTGTTATTATTAAATTCCATTACCATTGTTTATATCAGAATTGTCTTAACAGATTCACGCAAGCACACACACACGCGCACACACACACACACACACACACACACACACACACACACACACACACACAATTATAACGGCTGAAGAAAAGTCAGGGCATCACCAACCGCGTCATTGCCCTGGATTATCCTTAGATCTCAGCTGTTAGCAGATTTAATTGGAACTACCTCTTCTTTCAAGGGTAGCCTGAAAACAGTTGACATGGAGTTAGTGTTTTTTTTCTGGTGAGCTCCACAAATGAACTTTCTGAGGCTGATTTACCAATGTTGTGGAAAACAAGATTGTATTTTAGACTTTTCTAGGGTTAGAATAAACAATACCTAAGTTAATATTCAAAATTGCTTTTTTTTATATAAAATGAAGCAATTTATAAATGGCAAATACTTTAATCTGAATTACGATGGTGGTAGGAATTCGTCCTGTAATTCTTGCTGTCGTCTTAATTGTTGTGTCCTTGGACAAGATGCTTCACCTGCCTTGTCTCAGAGGGCTGTGTGTGAATGAGTGTCTGAATGGATGGATGACTAAATGTAGTGTGAAGAACTGTGGGCTCCTCTGGACTTGGTAAAGCAAGTACAAGTATGGGTAATTTACCATTTTACAATATTATTGTTTATTGCTGTGATCACAGTAGTTAAGATAATTGCAATTAGCCAACATTTTCGTGACTCTTCTTTCTTGTCCATTCTAACTTCCCCATCCCTCTCTTGGAGCAATAGCATTTCTGTCAGTAAAAGCTGCAGATGTATTCAAAGTAAATCCAGTGCTTTTTGAAAAAAGTGATCAAAGCTCAAAATCTGTATACTTAAGGTTTTTGTTTACATGATAGGTATTTTAGCCTAGAATGATTAAACTCTGTTCTCTGTTCTTGCTTTTACTCTAAAACAGGATGATTCATCACAAGCTTTTAATTGGACTACTGTCTTCAAAATTGATGTGACCTCTCCATCTCTTGCATCCTTTCAGTCTAAGTCTGAGATGCTGTTCAGTTACTGGTTTGTTTTACATTGGTCTCTTCTGAAAAAAAATACATTTCAAAAAGATTTTCCTCTTTGGCTTAAGACAAGATGACTTTTTCAAGTATTTTGATGGATTCAAATTGATAAATAGTTCAGAAATGGAAATGACCAGGTGAGACCATTGTGGCTTGAATCCAATGTTTGAGGTTAATTCAGAAAGTAAGGGTTGCTTTTATCAGTCCAGAAGTTATTGTGTCATTATCTTTTGGCCAGTCATTGAGTTTTTTGGCAAATTATAACTTCTTCAGCTCAAAAATAGATTGATATGTTTCCAAAACGACCCCTATTTAGACCAAATGGACTGACAAAGGGTATTCCTACTGGGATTCTGACAAAAAGCTTCTCATTGACATTTTCTTATTATTACAGTTTTCACAACTAACATTAGATTTATTTCCCTCTTGAGCGAATATTGACTTGTTCTTTGTTATTTGCTTTTTTGTCATCCGTTCCAAATGGTTGTTTTCTGTATTCTTAGACATTTTTCTAACGTTGGTTTCTATTTTTAAATAATTTGTCTTTGTATGTGTTCCCCTCTTCAATTAACCTTTTTGTGTAGACTCTGTTCTTATGAACAGTTTAGAAGAACCTGTTTAACTCAGTTTCAGAAAGGAATAGTTTATAACCAACACATGAAACATTCATTCATTGACTTTGTCCCTAAATAAATGTAAGCTATTTGGCATTTGTTTTTAATAACAATAATAAGAATAATGGTAATACATTTTATTCAAACTACCTTTCAAAACACTAAGTCACTATATAAACAAGATAAAAACAACAAGATGAGTGACTGCACAGATTAATCTCCACAATGCTATTATTTTGAGGACACCTGTTTTAATTGATGATTCAGTTACACAGAACCAGATGCATGCATGCCATTACCGTTGGTTTCCTATTACCATAATACACCTGATGGTAAATTATTTGATTTGTGGGTATAGAATTTCTATCAAAACATAATTAATCTAGCCAGAGATGCTGAACAAAACTATGCATCAATTGTTGGCTCCAAAAAAGAAACTGTAGATCCGTCCAACTGACCTAATGTGTTATTGGCAAGAAGAGTTTGATTGAATCATACCTGAAATATTATAGATCACCAAATATTGCATCCAAGCATTCCTCTGCTATTGCTATTTTTCCCTAAATTAAATTGTGTCAGTGACTCCAAAGCAGTATATTGTAGGATTTTGTAAAATGGCTGCAGACCATATACTTTTCTACTTTTTTGGGCACTTGGTGACCTTTCCGACTTTTGCTTTTCGTCTTGTTTTCTCAGTTGGATTTATGTCACCTTTTATCTATAGACGCCTACGTGATTTCAGTGGCACCGCTTAATGGACGTCCAGGCCTCAGCACTTAAGCAACGAGCCGGGCTATCTCCAGTTGTACTTGGCCTACCAGAAGTGTCCTGACCTAAGCTGCGATGACAGATGCCATGTCATCCTGTGTATCCGCAGGGAGAGTCTCCGAGCACCAGCATCCAGCTAGACTTCGGGGACGGAATCAAGATCACGTACTCTAACCTGAGCCGGACCGACGACGGCATCAAGCACATCTACAGAAAGACTGGGATTTACCGCGTGATAGCTACTGCAGAAAACAACCTGGGATCTGACACCAGCGCGCTCTTTTTGCACATCACCAGTACGTGGATAAGTAACGTCATTACTCATTCCTGCAGCGGTGCATGCAGCGTGAACCCTCCTCGCTTTTCTGGATAGTCACATTTTGACACTTGCAAATATCATGTCAGTCATACTCCCAATACTTTTTATGCACATCAGGCTTGGGGAACGTGCAAAAGCACACACTTGGAGCTGCAGTGTACATCATGTGTAATGAATTCAGTACCCCAGAGTTTACTTCTTAAATGAATCTAATGCATGTATGGATATGTGCATGTGTTTTGCTGCTGCCTCAGGTCCAGTGGATCGTGTGTATCTCTCCGCTCCTATTGTGGCCATCAGGGAGAAAGCAGCTAATCTCACGGCAGTAGTTTGGCCGAGCCACACAAGAACTCTGACCTTCTTTTGGTGGTTTGAAAACAGCTCCGAGGTGAGGGAGCATCAACCTCCTCCTACTACTGTTTTCAGCATTCGTCTTTGTCCAGCTTACTGTCATTGTTTCCACTCTCCCACTCCTCTTCTGCCGTCCTTGCACTGCCGTATTAATTTAAAACCGCAAACCTATGGAGCTTTTCCACAAATAATGTAAATCATGGCTTGTGGCCCCCCTTTTTCTTGGAAGATTGAGCTCAAATGGATCGGACTTATTTATCCGGTTGATTATATTCACCGAAACAACTATTCATTATACGGCGAGTCAAAGGCTGCATACATGTAGTATTTATTCAGCATTTTCTTGAGAAATTCTGTGTTTGTTTTGTCTTTTTTCTTTTGAAATTCAGCCCATTATAACTCTGGAAGGAAGCATCTCGCACATGTTTCTCAGAGAGGGAGAAAACAAGGTCACGGTCCAGGTTGCTTGTGGAAGCAGCGTATTGGAAGACTCAAAAGTTATAACTGTTAAAGGTGAGTGGAAAAGACAGACTTCAAAGCACTTTATAGGTACATGAATATGCAATATGTTACTGTCGGGGTGGGGGGGAGAGGGGAAGCGATGCCTCACGGTCAGCACCGCGAGCTGTGCCTGGTGTATGTTAGTGTAGACCTATCTAATGAATAAAATGTCACGCTATGCGAACATAAAATCTGGAGGAGCAATTAACTTCAAGGCGAATGTTCCCAAATGAAAATAGACAAATCTGCACATCATATTAATCAAAAACTAAACTAGAAGTAGCGCTCATGTTCTAATACATACTACTTCACCCCTTTTTTCCAGAGTTCTTCAGGTCACTGCTGTTGTCGTTTTCACCAGCTCTTGACGAACACAATCCTGACATCCCCGAGTGGAGGGAGGACATAGGCCGTGTGGTGCGGACAGCTCTGTCACAGGTACATCAAGTCCCAACAGATCCTTCCTGAAACCAACACTGGAACCCCATTACTTTCAGGGTCATTACTATTTTAAACCCCTGTGCAATAATAACCACACAGCCATGAAGTTCTGTCCTCCACCATCCCTTTTTTTTTTTTTTTTTTTTTTTTTTTTTTTTTTTTTGAGGTGATCTGTGATGACAGGTCACTAGTGTGAATAACTAGTGTGAATTAGAGGCGATGTCAGCCATTCTTACTGTGGAGAAGCACGGGATATTGCTATATTTTGGTCTCGAACTTAAATGAAGCTCCTTAATGGAGTTAAACCTGTCATTCGTGTCCCAGCAGGTGTCCGGGGTTTCCGAGAGTCAGCTGATGGTGTCTCTGTACCCTGGACTTCCGACCACAGCTGAGCTCTTTATTCTGTCTGATGAGCAAATGTCAAGTGAGCACAAGAAAAGAAGCGAGGAGGCTTTGGATACAGTAAGAGACGCGACTTGTGGAAATGTTTTTCATTTGAACTTTTCAGGTAATAAAAAAAAAAAAAGAAAAAAGCAAACCATCAACATTAATTGCAAACATATATCAGCTCCAGTGAAATTTGTTCCTATATAGTGGCATATTGTCTTAAACTTTAGGGCAGCAGCTTTACTTCAAGCTCCCCCTTTATGATCGAGTTCCTGACCAGATCTCTTAGAGTGAGCCTAGTCACCCTAGAGAGGAAGCTCATTTTGGCTGCTTGTGTCTGTGATTTCATTTTGTTGGTCACAGTCTAGAAAAAAAAAGTGTGCATATTATTCACTTAAACATGGGAACAAAGGTCTTATTTTGAGCTAAAAAGATTCCAATAGGGCACAGTAGGAACAGCATGGCAACAAAATTATCTGAAATGGAGCAAAAGAAACTCCTGGTGTTTAAAAACTGGGACAAGTAATTGTTGATTGAAGACAGGTGTTCTGATTTAGATGGAAGACTGACGTGGGCTGCTAAAAAAAAGAAAACTTTTTACCATTTTACCAACTTACTGGTTGGTAAAATGGCACAGGATTATCAAAATTCTTAAAAAAAACAGACAAGAAAACAAAAATGTTCTTGAAGCAGGACATTTAATACAAAATAGATAGAGTAGGAGAAAAGGAGAAAATAGACTAAAGGGAAAACCCTGAAACTAACACAAACAGTGCTGTAAACAAACATCTGAATCTAAATGGGCAATAAATAATGAACCACAAAATACAAACACAAAGATGAACAAAGGCAAAATCAAATTAAATAAATGACAAGGAAGTGATCAAAATACATGAAAACCTAAGTTCTAACACTTTAAAATCATAACAGACTCTTAATTAGCTTTGTAAATCAGTCTGGCAAGTTCTCTTTTCTCATGGTGACACTTTTGGAGCAGTCTGTGCTCAAAAAAGTTATTTATTTATTTATTTTTTTCACCCATTTGAAAAAGAAACTCCTCCCTGGACATTTCTGTTCTGCATTGTGCCTGGAAACTGAAAGGAGGATAGCCATTAACATGTCCCATTTTCATGCATTGCCAGACTCTCCTTTATGCCACATTTAGCCAGTTAGTGGAGAGGTTTTTAGTTGTCTGGTGGTTTGAACCGTCCTTACCACTTTTGATAAGGATAGAACTGTTCACTGGAAATGTTTTGTCTGATGTAGCATGTTAGCTTACTTTGGGCTGCACAAGAGAACCATTCAAAAATTAAGAAAATCACGTTTGTTAAAGAATATCCTCTCCGGGTTGTTATTTAAGCATTGAATTTCTATGTTTTTTTTTTTGTTCTTTTAGAGTAATTATTATTATCTTAAGAGTCAAATGATTGCAATGACAAATCTGGATTGTGTCTGACAACATCCTTTGTGTTGTCTTTCCAAAACAGGTATCAGATATTTTTGTCACTGCCCTGAACCAAGGCCTGGTCCATTTTGAGCTAAAAGCAAATATTCACATTGTCGTGTCCATGACTCAGCAAACCTTGGGTAAGTCCTGAAGCAACATTAGGTCACTGTTTCTACAAACCACTGTAGTTTTACATGTCTATTGTTTTCACATGCAGATAAAAAATATATATATATATATATATATATGTTCTTCAAACGGGCCTGAGATTTATGGTTTTCAAACTTTTCAACATAATTTTGCCATTTTCAAAGACTCTCTAAACTGTTTGACCCAAGATTTTATCTAGAATTAAAGCCTCAAGTACAGTTTATCACAGGACTTAAACGTTGTTCAGAGTGTCAGATTTTTTATTTATTTATTTTTTAACCTGAAGCTGTGGTACAGTAGCTGTTTGAAATCAGTCAATCGATGAGGTGATTGACAAGGAGGGCATTAGGTATGCGCCAAGGAAATCTGCAGGGTCATTGGGTCATTAACATATTGCACAAATGTGTCGATCAACCCAGCGTGGCTTTACCCTTTTCATCCACCGATGGATCTGTCTTCATTTGTGTCTGCACACAAAGGTCTGGGTTGCCTTTAAAATGATCCTGAAAGGTCAAACACTTCATCGTCTTCTATCAGTGGGAGAGAAAGATGGGTGGTGAAGAGAAATGCTTTGAATATTGCACCTCAGCATGCATAAGCTGCTGCACCATGACAGTCCCCAGGGGGAGACCGTGGTTGTCCTGAAGGTTTCTTTTAACACCCTCAGAGGATAACATGCAAAGTCCAATTCTTTAAACTGCAGCTCTGGTGGTCACATGGGATTGGGTAATAAAAGTAATCCCTCTGGAAGACAAACAACCATAAGTGAAAGGGAAAATGTTTAAACATTATATATTACTTGTACTTTTTGACTCTGGCTTTTGGCTCACAATAGTTAAATTCATGTTCATGGTCAAAATTGCACACATTTGTAAGAAGAAATTTGGCTAAGAACAGTGGCTTGGTACGCTATGAAAGAATTTTAAAAGTGCTCTGTTGCAAGTCCAGGTCCAGTCTGCTTGTAATTATCTACCATGGTAAATTACCTCTTAGGACAAAAATTGAAAGATGTAATTTTCAACTTTGTTCAGAAAACATTTTGTACTAACAGTGGTCATAAAAAGTCAATAAAACAAAAAAAAAAAATTGTAAAAAATAAATTTTATATTCGCACATTTGGGATAATTGAGTTCAGCTGCAGGGTCAAGTTGTGCACTTTTTGTCATACCTTTATCAGAGCCTACAGATGCAGATGCACCTTCAATCTCTGAATACGGCATTCACTTCATGTCTTTAACAAAGCTGTGGATCTGTGGCTACAAAGACTTTTTTTTCTCCATCAAAAATGTCTTTTAAAATTAATTATATGCAGTATAGGTTTTATGGTTCATGACTGTGTCGATATTTACAATTTCTTGTCATGAATTCGAATGTGCTTGTGTTTCAGCACCACTGGTGGATTCGAACTCAATTCACAGTGGCCCCGCAATGCTACTGCTGATCAGCGTCGTCTTTGTTGGTATAGCAGCATTTTTTATCTACAAATTCAAAAGGTTTGTCCGCCCGCATACAAAACTACGAGTCGATTCTAGACCCTAATCTTTTAAATGAATAAAAAATAAATAAATCTTTGCTGGTGTACTTTCTCTTTCAGGAAAATCCCTTGGATCCATGTGGAGACTGAAGACCGCCATGAGAAGGATCCAGAGGTGATAAGCACAGTAGGCCAAAACGATGCCATGTCCAAGGTCAAGCTAAGCGAGTTTCCGTCTCAGAAAGAACTCATGGAGAAAGAGCTGGAAGGCAGAAGCAGAGGTAATCAGTTTCAAATATTCATTTTTTTGCAGTTTTGTGCAGCACACTGTACTTTAGTACTATTGGAAGAAATTTTGAGATCAGCTTTTGCTTCAGTTTAAGGTATATTCAAATGATGAATGTCATAAAATAAACGCATAATATATTATAACATAATATATAGTTGGGCAAGTAGTATCAATCCAATCCAGCTGTACTTATAAAGCATTTTACATTGCCAGAAGGACCGAAGTTCTGTATGGAATATATAAAAAAATTACAAAAAGCCAATATTTTGGAGATGTAGTAAATCATCTTATAAGAGCTATAGCTGCTAATGAGTCATTTCCAAAGTAGTATTCTGAAAAGACACACTGCAGTGGAAATAACAAACCTCATTTCGATCTATCCTAAATGAGTTTCAAAGGCTACAGTTTAGAATCTAGGGTGTGACGCTTGTTACGTCGTCGTTTCTGTTCAGGCAAAATTAAATGCAGACTAATAATATCTGTGAACTACTGTGATCCATTAATCCATTAAAACAGGATTTAAGGAATGACTGTCACTGTAAGAGACTGATACTGATTAGCATTTTATTGCCTCCAAAATACACCGCTTTGCATTTGAATGCATGTTAACAGCATTTGGTGAAGCCTGAAGCAGCTCCATTGTATCAGTCTCACTTAAATGGCTCCTGTTAGAGTGATTCCAGCGCGCCCCGTATTGAAGTGCAGCACACGTCCGAGGAGCTGGAACATCTTTATCACCGCGGTGTGTCATATTTTTGCAAATTGCCCCCCAAGAGCACAGCCACAGCATCTGCAAAGAAACCCAGATATCACTGTGACAAGTTAACTTTTTGATTGCTTCGCGTGACATCTTCTGTGAAGCCTTCGAGATGGAAACTACTCAGTCCCTGCACACTGAGTGTGGACTGCTTGACAAAAGTAGCATTGCAGTGCTTCTGACACAGACATGTGGGCTGCAGGGCCCTTTTTTTGTGATCACTCAGCACTTTTGGCTGTTCTTCATTTCTCAGCTGTTTCCACCTTTTCAAGTCCTTGCTGATCTAAGACAAATTAACTCATTTTAGGGTCACTAACTGAAGTGTTTATTTGCCAAAGAGCAGTAGTGCATTGGACCTTCAGGTTTTGGAATTGGCAGATCAAATTCATTTGGGCCCCTCTGTTTAGAGGTGTCATTTGTTTTCATCAGTTTGGATTTGGTTGTCTTTATTCTGAATTTGTTTCCACAAATCATACTGTATTATATAAACATATAGTAATATATTTTTGGCATGCAATAGTTGATGTAAAGCATTTTGTGGTCTTGTGCATAAATTACGAAGTTTGACATTTTGAAGTCTCCGGAGGGGAAAAAAATAAGTGGTTTCATATTTATGTTAAATCAAGTTAGATTTATTTGAATATCACATTTTTGCAAGAAAACAATTTGGGATTCAGTGTGTTAACAGCATTTTTAAGGCCGGGTATTAACACGCGTCCTGATAAAAGTAGATCATGCTCATTCACACATGGCATTAAAATGTCTCCAGATACTTTATATGTAGATATTCAAGTAGTAAAATATTCTGCTTTTAAATACTTCAGACGTTAACTGTAGATGTATTTGCCAAAATCACATTTGTGTTTGTCATCTCAGTTTCAAAACTCTTAATCAGCTTAATTATGTAAAAGACAGGATAAAAGAGAAATTGGAGTACCGTATTTTCAGCACTATAAGCACTATATTTTGAAACTTTTTCCATATATAAGGTGCATAGAAAAGACACTACAGTTAAGGTTGCCATCCGTCCCGTACAAATGTGGATGTGTAATAATAGAGAAGTGGTCCCCGAGTCCTTTATATAGTAGGCTTCCCCAGTCATTGTTTCACTCACGGTATTGGTGTTGCGATATTGTGCCCAACTGCTTTCTGGGTAACACAGACCAACCGACACGCTGCCACCGCAGTCTCTGTCTCTCTTCCCCTCCCCACCCCCTCCTCGATCTGTGAGGAGAGCCTTCCGCGGCTGGGCCGGGGCGTGGCCGGACGATGGTGACCCTTCTCCGTTCGCTTACAGCATGTTCGTGGAGAACGTGGTGCTAAATGACCTGCAGACGACCTGATTATCAGGTCGGTAGGTAGATAGGTCAGTCAAACTTTATTAACAAACCAGAATTCTGACAACTATCCCAGCATGCACTGCGCGCTTCTTCTTCTACGGGCAAAATGAAGTCGGTGGCTGCTTACCGTAGTTGCTAGACCTGTTGTGGCTCAATATTGGTCCATATATAAGGTGCACCGTATTATAAGGTGCACTGTCGGCCTTTGAGGAAATTGAAGGTTTTTAGGTGCGCCTTATAGTGTGGAAAATACGGTAGTTACAACCAATTTAAAATAAATAAAGAGATCGAAAAATATAATATATTCTCACCACTACCCTTAAAATCTCCACCAGAGTGAAATCATCTGATGGTTTGTTGGCAGCTGGAAGCTGCATGATACATCTTAATCACACTCATATCTATAATAAATGGAGTAAGCAACCTCAGATAGCAATTTCATCATTTTAAATGACCAACCCCAGTGTGGTCTTTAAGAACACAGCTTATATAATTTATATGTTATATATTTTCAAGTGGAAAGATGACCAAATACTCTGTTGCTTCAGGGTAGTAACGTCACATCAGTGGGTGGTTCTTTAATTATTGTCTTCAAATTGCTAAACTATTTCAGAATTTCAGTGTCACATAGTGTTCTCTAAAGGTGGTCTATTGTTGGCCAAATTACTTTTCAAGCTATAATTGGAATGTCTTGATGGTTGTCAGTGCAGTTTGAACAAAAAACAGCACATTTTAAGTTTTTTTTTTTTTTTTTTTCTCAAATGTGAATAGGAATTATTTGATTTGTGCTGAGGCAAAATGACACCTCATAAACCTTGGTACTAGACTTGGTCCTTAAAAAAAAAAGCCCAATACATTTTCTCTACCTTGTGGTGGATTTTGATCTACGTGAAAAGGCTTTCTGCCAAGGGGGGCATGGCCTGGAGGGTAACAAGGACCAAAAAAGTTCAACGATGAGGCAAAAAGAAAAAGAAAAAAAAAATTCAATAAGTTTTTGTTTTGCCTATTTGCATATCAAGGTGGGCAACAATATTGATGCACATCATAGCTATAATGATGATTAAGTTAGTATGTATTAAATTAAATTGGATATTTTAGTGCTTTGCAAGGAGTTTGGAATGTATTAATCATTTCTCGTTTGGTGGTGTGTGTTTGCCAGCGGAAAGAGAGGTAAAAAATGTCAATGTCCTCTCAAAAAATGTTTAGAACACACCTGATGGAGAGGAGGCAAAACCAAACTCATGGAAGAACTAAACTTGTTTAGGAGCAAACTACAGTTATTTAGGCCAACATACATACTAAACCTGGATTTACTTCTTTTATTTTGAAAGTGTTAAATGTCTTCTCTGAGTATAAAGAAGGAAGTAAACAATTTTTCAAATCAGGATTAGTTCCTGTTCAAATTTACTGTTTTTATAAGTTTTCTAAAATATATTCTTCAAGACTTGACTTCAGTTCATATATTATATTTGAGTTCTTCTTAGTGCTCTTGTTAAAAAGTTAAAAACTCATAGGTAAAAAAAAAAAGTTAAACAATGTAGTAGCTAAAGAGCATTTCCAACCCAGAAGCTGTTAGAGACTGAAACCAAGGCCAAAGCAGAGTAAACATTAGGCTTACATTCATCATGCTTGTGGGAACATAACTCTAAATGAATTATGGCATAGCTCTGTAACTGCAAGCTGCAACAAAAATGAGTTACTGCCGCTTCAGCAGCAATTAACTTGTGTAATCAACAACAGCCTAATACATTTATAATTACATAAATTGGTCAGAAATGATTTGAAATGACTAAGATGAAGCATAAAAAAAGCATCAGAGAAATTATTGCACCGACTCTATAAATGACATCATGAGTAAAATTTACATGTCTCATTAGATTTGAACTCACTTACGTGGGCAGTATAACATTGACTGTGTGGCCATAAACAAATGATATACAGCTTTTGTTGTGCTGCTTATAAGAGTAATAGCAAAAGTGAAGGATTCCTTTTGTGGTCTTCTCCCTCATGGACACAAAGCTATTCATAATTTGTTAGACTACATGTAGTTATTGTTGTTATAAGACATTTAATTTTTACATTTAAATTGTATTTTCTTATTTATGCTGTTAGAGAGGCCATTTGTGCAATGGCCCCCATAATTTATTCTTCTGTAAGACATTTGAAAACCTACAAAATGCTCATATGTTCTAAATTAAAAGGCACACATTGCTTCACAATGCAATGTGAAGCAATGTGTGCTCATATACATGTTGCATATATATGATATATGCAGCATTTTTATAACAATTGAAGGTAACTTAGTTACTTGATTGTGCTATAAAATGGCCCTATGTGCCTGGAAAATGCATAATGCTCCCCCTTTAATTGACTTGTAACAGAAAATGTGTTTGTTGATGCAGTGTTAGGCAGAGTTTTTCATGCAGTACATGTAAACATCTGGTTTAATCTCTGAGCCATGTTAAAACACACATTTGCTTACCTGACAAACTCCACACATCCATCTGAATGGCCCAGCTGTTGATCCCTCTCTCTCTGTCTCTTTCTCTCTCTCTTGAGAAAGAGACTTCTGTTGTGGCAGCGTACTGTGGGGCATGCTTCATCTCACAGTCTTTGCTGCTCTTCCGCTATAAGCCAGGACTCTGCATAAGACTTGTTTCATACTCTTAGGGCAGAAAGTGTTTTCAACAGATAACACTGTTTGTTGGTGGCTGAGGAGGGGGACGCCACTTTTCTATTTAGCAAATCTCACCCACTGCCGTTGCACCACTGGGTCCTTCAAGAAAGTATGGATGCCCAACCCCTCTGCCTCTTTTAGCGTCTACATATTAATTAGGCAAGCTTTCAATAAAATGAGCTTCTTTTGTGTTCCAAGTCAGACACCGGCCATATTCCTTTAGAGAGCCATTCATCTGTCCATCCGTTTATCCGTTCATCCGTCCATCCATCATTTTCCACTTATCTGAGGTCAGGAAATCCAGAGGCATTCAAAGGCCAGCCAGATAACCTAGTTCCTCCAGTGTGTTCTGGGTATTTTTGTGGGTCTCCTCCTGGTGGGACGTCCCCAAAACGCCTCACCAGGGAGATGTCCAGGGGCCACCCTGACCAGATGCCACCTCACCTGGTTCCTCTCAGTGTGGAGGAGCAGCAGCTCTACTCTGAGACCCATCCAGATGACTGAATTTCTCGCCTCCTCTATAAGAGAGACCCGAGACATTTTATGGAGAAAACTCATTTTAAAACAAACGACAACAGTGCTGCAAAAATGTTTTTCTTACTATAAGTTGTAATTAGGCATGAGATATTATGAAAATCATACAATATTAATATTAAATTGTCAGAAACATGTTTACTTTATATTAAAATGAAGTCATTATTAACGATTAAATTATATCTGAGGATCATGTAGATATATATTGGTTCTAAACTTTCCACTTTCCTTTTATGTTCACAGGAGGATTTGGGAGAAATATGGAGAGAATTGTGACAAGGGAATTTCCAAATTGTACTAATGTCTAATACATGAGTAAGTACTGTGTGTTGTGTTTTGATTGTGCTTAGTTTGCTTTGTTAGAATATATACATATATATATACATTTTTTTTTTCATTTATGTCATGCTGATAGCTGCAATTGTTCAAAGTCATGTTTTTTACTTCTGTGGATAGGGTACATAGTTTGCAGTATCTCAATCGTATCAATTATTTGCTCTGAAGCTGTCCATCTGCTGACATCAGTCCAGATGGTCCTAAAACTGCCGTAGTGGTTACTATAAACGTTTTATAAATGGCTTGAAAATATTGTCCAGATTTTAAAATATTGGTATGAGTTTATTATATCTAAATGATTCTTCTTTAAAGTTATCGACAGTCGCTAAAGTAAAATATGAAAATATTAAAAAATATGTTTTAGAAAACATTGGGATCCATTCATTGGCCACTTTATTAAGTAGCAAGTTGTCTCCACCACATCTAGATGTAATTGGCTGAGCCACTGTTTCTGCTAACAACCTGTCCAACAGATCCACCTAATAAAGTGGTCAGAGAATGCTCTGTGGATTTCTACATGGAAAAAGTAAAAAATGTGTATAATGTTCTGGAAGTTACCTTGCTTCATTTGGACCTACCTAAAGGACTATTAAGACATTGGACTCAAAATGAAATCTTTTTCTTTTTAATATAGCTTACAAGAGTTGGTAATACCGTTTCCTTTTTTGGTTAGTATGTTCCCCTACTGCACACAACTGAACCAGGATGTAAAACTGTATCTTGCCTCAAAACTACCATTACTGCACCAGGTGAAATTTTGGAGCATAAATGTGTTTCTACCTTTCTAGTAACAGAGGTTCTTCTGTTGTAAATATCATCAAGATGTGTACAAATGTCCAAATCTGATTATTGTGAATGCTCAAAGGACAGAAACAAGTTGTGGTTTTGCTCTGTGAGATAATAACGGTGCTTTGAAAGACTGTTTCTCAGATGTTGGAAGTCTGGCCTTATTAAATTTGGGATTGTTGATACCTTGTACATAGTGGGGGCAGGGGGGAGTGATACAGTAGCGTAAAGTCACTAAACAGTCTTGTGTTTCCATCTGCTTCAGCTCTACAAGCTCTATGATCACTTTGTTTACTTTATTATCTACAACAGCATGCCCCAATTAGCTGTGAACAAAGACTATGTTGGGGTGTGTTTGTGTGTACTGTATATATGTTTATGGTGATTTTAAATCTTCTTTGACACATTAAACAAATGATTAAACATGTCGTCTAAAGGTCCAGTTGTGCAGTTGCTCAAAAGTTATGCATGACATATCTAGTATTGTATCTTTTTGTCAATTAAAAGGACGTTGTCATGTTTTAAGTTACATTTCTTACTGTGAGCAAATTAACATTACAAAACTGTTGAAAATAAATGTATTTTTATATGTTTTTTTTATTATTAGTAATTTTCTATTTCGCATGTTCCTGCAATATGTGTTCAGTAGGCGTATGTGTGCAAATACATAGCTCAGGCTACGTCTGTGTTGTCGTGACATAATCCTGACAAAAATAGTTCAAGAAGCTGTGTTCTTGCAAACCTTGCCCCCAGTCTTACCCGGATCACTGGTGCCTTGTAACAGGCAGTGTATCAGCCTCAACATACTGCTCTTAATGATCTCACAGAGGCTCTGAAGTCAGCCTTAATGGGGAGAGGTGTGATAACAGCCACATGAAGATTCCCATCTGACATTTAGACTGGGCTCCATTTTACCTCTTTCGCTCAGTTAGCCTGGTACAGATGGTTTCTGTTTTAATGGGAACAATTACAAGGCTGTGGACGACGATGAGAAACGGATGACTTGGTAAAGAAGAGCTACGAGCATGACTACTGCGTCCCCTCTTTCTTCTGGTACAGGGGAGATCTGCTGCACATTAAAATGTCGCACGAGCTGCCAGCACGGAGGATGGAAACTTCACACAGGCCCATCTTCTGCTTTGCATTTTGCTTGCCACTTCAACAACCGCGTCTCTCACACACATACACCAATCTCCATCACTCAAACAGCCATCAACGCCCCAAGAGTCTTATTCTCGCCTGTGCTCTCAGTCTGAATTAACACCAAGGCTTCTCTCTAACCGCCCTGGGATGTTCTGCGGTGCACAATCAAATTGAACGGTGACAATCACTAATGGATGATTCGCTGCAGCCAGACACTGTAATGTAGCACTCAATGAAAGGAAACATGCTCATCAATTTCACACTGTGGCTAACACAATATTGCTGTGGGTTATTGTTGTGGGACATTTTTCATTCAAGGTGCCATCCGGAGTAGGAAAATCTTCTTTGTTGACCGGGTACGCGTTGATCTCCGGGAGAGGGGATAATTAATTTGTTGCACAGTGGGAGAGCGAAGGAACCAGCCAATTAGACTCCGGGATACTCTACACTGTTCATTGTCCTCCCACTCTGCCCCTTTGTAACAAGAAAATGGCTGCAGCGAAGCTTTAGGCATGCTAAGCACTTATTGAAAGAATAGGCACTAAATGTCCAATATAAACAGAAGGAAAGTGTGGAGTCAAAGCCACGCGTTTCATGCACAGAGGCAGCAGAGATCCTGGCAAAAAGGTTCACACCTGTTGAACTTTTCCTCATTTTACAGCCACAAACATCGACGCATTTCATGAGGATTTTATATGTTAGACCAACACAAACTGAGTGTAGAATTCAAAAGCAGAGGGAAGACGACGAACATAGTTTTCTGTTTTTTAGCAAATAAAAGTCTGAAAAATGCACCAGCACTTATATTCAGCTTTCTTTAATTAAGATTTGTAGAAAGACTTTAATGAGAGCTACAAAATTTTGGGAGTATGTCTAAGACCAGCTCTGCATATCTACAACACTAGTTGTAGCTATGCAGTGTTGTTACAGTGCAAACTCATCAAACCACACTAAGTGTGTGAGAACATCATTCTTTAAGTCTTGCCACAGTTTCCTGTTTGATTTAGGTCTGGCTTTGCCATTGTAACATATGAACATGCTTTGATCCAAATCGTTCTATTGTGGCTTTGGCTGTATGTTCAGATCTGCCATCCTACCGGAAGATGAAGCTCCAGATATTCTCTCTATGTACATCTACTGGATTTCCTTGCAGGATTTCCATGTGTTAATTAGCTCATTCATATTCTCATTAACTCAAGACTGAATTTTCGCTGCTAAGGAAAAAGCATTCACACAGCATGATGCTGCTACCACCATGTTCCATGGTGAAAATTGTGAAATAAGCAGGGTTAGAATTTCACCACAGATGGAGTTTAGTCAGACAGCTTGCATGCAAATGTTTAAATATATCTTTGTTAGCCGTTATGGTTCAGTCTGTGGTCATGTTGTTCATGCCATGGAGTACGGTGCAGCAGGATGTTAAAGCCCGACTGGCTGCTTAATCCTCTCGTCACCTGGTCTTTTAGTTTAGGTGGACAGTCATGTTTTTGGTCAGATTGCAGTTGTGCCATGCTTCATCAGTTTTTGGATTGATCGGTCCTCCATGAGGTGTTCAGAAGTCAGGATATTGTTTTCTAACATGCTGTAAACATCTACATTGAATAGCTGTGTAATTTACACAAAGATGGAATCTACTGTCTGTATTTGGTGACTTCTAAAAACACAAAGTTGTACTGGATTTACTTTAGGAAAAGAGGCTAATAATGCATGCCATGCCTTTCAGTCTTTCCTATTTGTAAGAAATTTTGTTTTTCTTCCTCTTCAAAATTATGGACTACTTTGTGTTGGCCTATTTCATAAAATTCCAATTGCATACATTGAAATTTGTTGTTGTAATATGACAAAATAAAAAAATATATAAACAGTGACTAACGGCAGTGGACATTTATAACTTTAAACACTAACATAAACAGTGTTTCTGGAGATTAATTCAGCAACCAGCCACACTGCAGTGCTGTTGTGTCTCTTCTTTATTCTGCAACCATGGTTACCTCTGCAAGATCAAACAAAAAACACTAACAACCCACTGAATAATCACTTCACTTGTAATGTATGAGTTGTCTAGCCTCTGGAAAAAAGAAAAAAAAAAAGAAAAACAACAAAATACTGAAATACATTTTCTCCAAGGTAAGACATATTTTAAGCAGATCAAAAGGAAACAAAAACATCATGCAAATCTGTTCACGATTGTATTCACAGCTTAATAACCGGGACTGAAAGATGATTAATTTCACTTAATAATTTTCAAAAAAAAAAGAAAGATCTTTGAACAGCTGTGCGAAGAGTTCTTCTGGGCTTGAGTTTATTTATGCTTCTGGCTCAATCAGGGGATTGCTAAGAAGAAGTATGGAGAAGCCTCCAGTCAATTTGTCTTACTGACATATGATGCTGACAACACTTAAAAAGAAAGTTTGATGAAGAAGGACCTCGGTACATATCCCAAAGAGACAGCGGCTGACCGAAGCCGTGTGCGTGGGCTGAGCCGTGTTGACAGGAGATACGTCTTCTCTATCTCAGTGTCCCTCGCAGCGCAGGAGACGAACAAATCTGCAGCCTTTTGTCCGCCGAGTCCTTGGGGGCAAACCTAGAACACATTTCGGGCCCCTTTGCATTTCTGGAATCTTGGGAGATGGTGGAGAATCAGCCCAGAATAAATAAGAAGGGCTTTAAGCGACACAAAAATAAACATAAGAAAAGAAGAAGAAGAAAAAAAAAAGATGTAGTGCAAATGTTGAAAAGACACCACCAACCTTCACAGTAATCTCAGTTCAAAGAAAAATATTTTGTAAGTGTGCCAAGGAATCATTTAAAGCAAATAAACCTTGATCTTATTACTAATTAAACACAAACAGGGTACTTTTTTTTGTTGTTATTTTCTCGCTGCTTCTTCTTAGTTCACGTAATTATTCCACCCTTGGAATGATTCAATAAATTTACATATTGCTCTCAGTACAAACCAGAAAGTACAAGAAACACACAAACCAACAAAGAGGAAATTTACACTAGGTGTGACCATGTGAGAATTGAGCGAAGCATTTCTTTTGGGGGTAAAAAAATCATTTGAATATTTTAGTTCAGTTTGTTTCAGATCCATGATGTTTCATTGTTTCTAAAATGACTTATTTGTGTCTCCTAAACAACAGGGATTTCAGAGAATCTCATCTTCTGTGCGCACCTATCTGCTATAATCTTCTGTTGTGATTTTTTTTTTTTCCTCCGCTATGACATATATAACATTGTGAGCTGCGGAGAGACAGGCTTGATGGAATACACAGATCCGGGCCTGGGAGCCCTCCATCATCTCCTGGATATTGCGAGTTTTCATTGGATGAGAATCTGGTGATAAGATTTACTGATTACGGAGAGCTTAATGAATCTGGTTCCCTCACTGTCTTACTCTGATAAGTCTGTGCAAAAAACAAAAAAAACAAAAAAGTAAACTTCACAAACACAAGTCCAATAATCAGGAAAAAAAATGACAAATGTTCTAAATATATATATATATTTTTTTACACTCTGCTGTCGTACCGCCGTTTGATGTTTTCATATTTGAGCAGTTGCAGCTATAACCAGCTGAGACAAATAACTTTCGCTTCTTCCATTATGGATGTACAGTATTTACATAAAAAGATCAACGTCCTTGCAAAAATACAAGTATTTCAGTCAAAAACTGTTCCTTTTCAAGAGGCAAGTATAAATCTGTACAGTCTCCTCGGAGGGATTTAGGCAGCACAGTGTGAACTGGTCCATCCATGCATGGGTAGCAAAAGACTCGAGACCATTCATTGTGACCGCAGCTTCCTAGCTTGCTGGAAGTAACTGCCAAAGAAGATGTATTGCTTTCGAGTCGGTCATAGACTTCCAACATTAAAACACACGGGGCGCTTCATCAGAGAGCTTGATGTCTGTGTGAGATGGCAGGTAGCCTGGCGAGGCAGAAGAAAAGGAAGAGACAGCGGAGAGATTTTATGTCGGTATTTGCATAGGACTGTGTTTTTTGCAGGCAAACACATTCATCTTGGATAGGCCGATTGTTTACTGTAGGTGCGGGAAGGGAAGGGGTAAATCAGCTGGAACCTCATAGATATCGCTTGATGAAAATGCTTTCACCACGCCGCTGCATCCCTGATGCACTAATTATTTTATTGGATCAAATAATTCACCTGGACGTGCTCATCACTTTAGCTGGCGCTTGATTGTGCTTCACTTACCTGTGTATACTAATACCTCCGTGTGACAAACTAAGGATGGCAAAAGCATAAATATACAGCACATAATAAAAGCTGCATCTTGCCAACTCGCATGACAATCCGGGGGGGAGGGAGAGGCGTAAAGCCAAGCATCAGCACTTAAATTAAGTGAATCCCTCATTGCCGACAGCGAGCTGCAGCTTGTGGCCGCATTCCTCTACTGTTATAAAGGGTTATAAAAAAAATAAAGACACCGCAATATTGTGTATCAGATTTTGGCTTGTTGTGCTAAGGTTTTGAGAATCAGCCAATAAAGCTTGACTTCATTCAGAGACATCTAGTGAGCGAGAGACGCTCAAAGATTAGAAAAAAATAAAGAAATAAAACTTTATTTAGTCCAGTCTGACCAAAAAGTTCATTCCAAGCAACCTTATTGTATTTACTGTTTATTTGGTCAATTATCACTTATAACTAAAACCCCAAAACTTATAATAAAACCCCAAATTCTGTTGGCTGGAAAATTTGAGTGTGGCATAAGACCAGTCATAGAGAAAATGATTTATAAACTGAAATGTTGGCCTGCTGACTGTCCATGCACATCACAGAATATTTATAAAAAGATTTAATCAGGGCGCCTTTAGCAGGAATCACTACAATATTTCAGGATGTCGTGTAAATAACATCCCTCTGGCTCTCATAAGGTGTTCAGGAAGCCCAGGTTGCTTTAATAGTGGCCTTCAGGTTGTCTGCGTTGTTGGCTCTGATGTTTCTCAACATCCTCTTGACAATACTTGATCTTTTTTTTTTTTTTACTAGGTTTAGGTCAGAAGGGTTTGCTGGCCAATCAAGCACTGCATGGTCATTAACCAGGTATTGGTACTTTTTCAGTGTGGTCATGTGCCAAGTCGTGCTGGAAAATGAAAGCGGCATCTCCACAAAGCTTGGCAGCAGGAGGGGAGTATAGCTTTGGACTTTATAGAACACAGCAGACCTGCACCAGCAGATGGCATTGCTCCTTAAATCATCATTGACTGTGGAAATACAATAATGGACCTCGAGCAACTTGGATCCTGTGCCTTTCCAATCTTGGCCCAGAGTCCGGGAGATTGGTTTCCAAATGAAATGTAAAATTTAATTTCCTCTTTCTGCTCTACTTTATATGAAAGAGAACTTTAGATGGTCGAGCAGCCCAGTCCATTTTCTTCTTCGCTCAGGTACAACACTTGTGTTGTTTCAAATTCAAGAGTGCCTTAGCATAGTGAATGCGACAGTTTTCTGGCTGACTGTCCTTCACCGGATCCACATAAGCTAATATATAACATTTCAGTATTAGGAAACAAATATACTTTATCATGGATGAAATGTTACTAAAATAAAACAGTGCAACAATGTGGTTACAAAAATGGGACACACATACCTAATATGGTTTAGAAGTACATTTTACGTCAATTTAAATGTCTGGTCATGTTGAGTTCAAACCTTTAGCTGTTTCAGTAGAACTTTTTTTTATTTGCTTCTTTCATAAAAAAAGCCTTTGTTGACAAAGACTTAACATAACCTCAGTGTGTAAAAGTATCAGACAGGTAAGGCTACAAACAAAAATCAATAATTCTGTAAATTAAGATTTCAGGAACTCTTAAGAGTTTTTAAGGCCTTTTTTAAACCACTATGAATGAAATGTATAATTCGATTAATTAATTACATACATTACGTCAATTAACTACTTTGAAATTTTAACTGGGTTCTATAAATGGGTGTATAATAATTAGCAACTCAAAGCTGCCTCCGTCCAATTAGTCAGAAAATGTAATATTTGAACAGAAAATATCTGAATATTTAAAATCAAGATATGAATCAGTTTGCAAGATAAAATTAATCACACCACTAAATGTGTCAAGCTATCAGTTTAGACTGGCATAAAAAAAAAGATGCATGTGAAAAGTACAGAGAAAAAAAAGTGAATGCATGCAGAGAAAAAGACAATTTCCTCAAAGGAATATCCATTTACCCTCGTCATTACAAACAGACATTCATGCAATTTTAATTCCAAACACACCCACATTACAGTCTCACTGGAAATGGTGACGGATGCGCCACTTCAACATGAGTGAAAAAAAAAAAAAAAACTTCCAAAAATAGGACATAGAAGCATTGATACCTCTGCTTTTTGAGTCCAGTTGTATATCCACATGGTCCAGTGAGGTCAGCTCATCCCCCTCAGGGTTTGGGACAGCTATGGAGGTCACCGCAGGGATGACCTCTTGTTCTTTGTCGGGTTTCTCTGTGGCGTACGTGTTCATGCCTGGGATCTTTCTGCAGGCGGTGTAGAGCGGGAGAGGTTTAGAGTGAAGTAGAGGTGCATTAATGGATTTCTGCCATCAGTTTTACTTCCACTAATGCTTTCACTGGGCATAATGTGTCACACACTATTTTTAACAGTTAAAGATGGCGGAGGATTGTTTGATAGCTGGAAACTAGGGCGTTTTGCATTCCACTGGGCAACGCTCGCTCTCTTTCATATTGTTCACCTCAGTTTTCAATCAATTTTTCATCCCCTCTGATGCATCCCCAGTTCTGCCTAAAACTAACTTCTTGCATTTCTAATTTCAGATGTCTCCCTCATGAGCTTGTGCTGCAGCTGGTGCTGTGACATTCGGGGGGGAGCTCAAGAAATTCAAAGTTGATTTCCTAATGTAGCAATTACAATCCAGAAAGTTGAAGTCAAATAATCTTTCGCTTTATAATGAGCAATATTTTAGAGGAAGCAGACCGAGCCCCCGTGAATGACATGGGATTTCTTGCAGCAGAGGATACTATTTACTGTATGTCCCACACTGTATAATATATGTTGTCTCAGGACTTATCTCCTCAACCTTTCCTGCCATTCTGCGGAGTATGCCTCACCTTGAATGGCTGTGTTTAGCATTTCCGAAAGGTCAACCCTCACATTGTCAGATAGATGAATATTGATAACTGCAGGACTCTGACACCCATTCAGCACTCTGGGAGAATCGATTAGGCTGTCATTCCCTGTAATATTCGGCAGATTGAGACAGAGGGGAATTGTCTTATTCCTCTAGCTATTATTGTGGCCATGGATGTCCATAACTCGGAGATATATGGAGTCTGAATACATGTGGAAAGTTTCAGGGAGTTCAGGGGTTGAGGAGCGCCTTTACAGTCAACGGACAATCTGAACAATGCTGTGCAAACAGAAACGAGGCAAAATATTTGATCATAGAATCAGCTTTCTTTCCTATTGTTCTGAAACCCAGTGGAATGAATTTTGCATTCAAAGAACTCCACAGTGTATGCGCTGCACCTGCTATACTGTACCTTTTAAATTTATATATCACAAAGATAGCCAAGCCCATCAGCACCACTGACACCAGCATGATGACTGCGGTGCCACTGTGCCCACTGTCACTGCCGTCCACAAGAGGAGCTTTAAAAGAGAACGAGTGAGAAGATTAGTGATATGAACTTTAATTATAGAACATTGATAAGAACTCTGAAGCCAATTCTTAGGTCCTAAAATGGCACATTGTTAAAACCCTTTATCATCCGTTAATCCATCCATAGGTTTCATTCTTGTTAGATGTTGATGTGCCCCTGCTGTGGGTGTGTACATTTGATGGTGCGAACAGGTCAATCGGTCACTAGTGTAAAGCACTTTGAGTGTTTGACTGGAAGAGCACCATATAAATTCAGTTCACTTACCATCTATCTTTTAAACTACTCATCTAAGTCTTCTCATGCTGACTTGACTGTTTGCTTCAGCTGAACAAAACTCAACAACACCATTCCAATAAAAGTAGACCAATGTAAAAAAAAATTACAGTTACTATTAACTACTTTGTGCAGCTTTGTTTCACTTTGTTCGGTTTGCTGTTGTTAGGTTGAGACATCAGTGCACTTTGATCCATTTGCCTGCTTGAGCTGCTAGCTAGCTGCAGCTATATTAACTCCGATGGGGAGTTCAGGTGGGATTTGTATTTGAAAAAGTGAGATGAAGAAAAGTGGCTGGACAAACTGCATAGTTAATAATTTGTGGTTTGTTGTACATTACATAGATGACTTTTGCCATTTTTAAAGAAAATATATTTATTTTCCTGCTAATGCGTTAGGCCTCTTGGATATAAGGGTAGGGTTGCCAGAACTGGTAGACAGTTTTCAGCACAAACCCAACGTAAAACCCTCCCATCTAAAAAAAACCCCCCAAAAAAACAACACCCCAAATCTCAATCTCTGTCAAAACTTGTGTTAAAAATAGCCAGATACTGTAAACAAATTATTATTAATGATAATGTCACAGATTCTAGACATTTCAAAATAGATTAACTAATCAAATGAGGGGAAGAACAAAGCATTGTCCACATATTTATAACTATTTTGTTAGAAGGTAATACTTTCTAATAACCAAATGCTGTGAAAAGCAGCCACAATTTTAACAACCTGCCCAAAGCATATTTTTTTACAGCCCAACATGTTCAGTTGGGTGGAAACCTATTCATTCTGGCAACACAGTAGTCATCTGAACACTGTTAACCAATGACAGTCCTAAAATACATTACAACTGGAATATTCAAATGCAACCAAAACAAAGTGACCTGCTGATTGAAGCAAGCAAAAGCAGAAATCCAGGAGATGTTTTGAGAAAGCAACAAGATATTTCCCTTTAACACAAAATCAAATTGATGTTTTTGGATCTAATAAAACCAAGATCCATGCAACACTTTAAACATCAGAGGACTGATGTGGAAAAGATACACAGTTAAAAAGAGAAAGATGATGTTTTTATTAAAAATCATATGATCAAACTCAATTATGCAGCTGTATCATCCAGAGCAGACCCGGGTCAGCAGAATCACAGTGTGGTACTGAGGCAGTACCACATAAGGCAGCAAGCAAAGATTGCTTCTGACATCAGAGAGAACCGCACAAGTCATCTTTTTTGGTTGCTAACACACTTCATTGGATTGAGATTTATCTGAGTAGAATGAGAGAGTGAAAAACAGACAAAAAAAAACGTCAGGCTCACTCTAGAAGAGTGAGAGCTACCAGCCATTTAGCTAGCTAGCTAGTTGATCCAGAAACAAAGAAAGAGCATAATAGGTTGTTTAGTTTACTCGTAGTTTGCGGTTTATTTAGAAAAAAAAATCCTTTTTCAGTAAAGATACGTTTTTTTTCAATTATTTAACTGAATCCATAAAAACACAAAACATTAAACACATTAATAATTGTTTCACGACCATCAATGTGATTACCAGAGCTATTTTTAAAATAACTACTCTCAAAAAGTGTGGTACACAGTGGCGAATCTACCGAAAGCATTATCTCAACTAGATTTCTTCCCCGTTTCTCAAAGACATGACTTTCAAATTCAATTCACCTGCAGAAAATAGCTTTTTGTTTAAAGCTTGACAGCTCTTTTGACTTCCACTTGTCCGTTTCATTTAATCAAATGTGGTCCGCACAATATGCTGTCATGGTCAGGTGAATGGACTGGACTTGAAATGAGTGAAACGGCGGTCCAAACGCACACTTTAAAAGACCTTGAGGAAGCCACAATAACTATTGGCTAAGACCTCTCTGATCTCGTGGCTCTTTGGAGAAAAAAAGAAATGACGAAAGACGGGAACAGGTGGGTCAGGCAGGGAATACAGGGACACGCTTACCTGGAGACAGCCGCGTGGCATACACATTCACCTGCAGCCCGGGTTTGATTGTAAACTCGATGAGATCCTGGTTTAGAGCACTCAGCAGAACCTGAGAAAGCTGCAAGGAGGAGCGAAATAGGAGCAGAGAGGACTGCGTTAGCTGCAGCCGTCCACCAATAATCCACATTCATCAATATTTCACCCACAGTCATTTCCACCAACAGCATGAATTACGGATAGGGATTTCTGTTTCCTTCTAAAGAGGGGCAAATCTTTAAGTGACACATGCAAAACCGGACCTGCCACACCGAAACCCAACAGGCTTTCAGGACTTTCAGGCAAAAGGGCGTCCTGCTTGGAGCGCAGCTGTGACATTTAAAGAAATATTAATCTTTCTGCTACGTCGCCCACGCTGGGAATATTTCCTCTATACCTTCATCAGCGTAAGTATTCTAAAGAGGATAAGAATTACCCATTTAAAAGTTCAACGAGGCGGTGTTATAGGAAATCAAACTATGTACTAATATCATAAAATAGCTGTTTTAATTTCGTCTCCCTTAAGTGCCGAAAGTTCCTCAGCTTTTCACACCTTGATGAAACAGTCATTTAGCAGGGGAGCAAAATGCCTTCCCAATGCATATTTGAGTCCTTAGCCATGCCTCACTAATTCCATCTCACTCTTTCTCAAATCTTTCCACTGGTTAAAATTAGACTGCTCTACACAGCATGAATAATTACTTTTTGTTCTAGTGGCATATCAGGGTCAGTAAATCTATTACACATTTTAATAAGCCCGCGCCACGCATACACTTTGCCACGCACATGTGTGCGTGTGTGGGCACTGCTCACTTAATGTCTCCACGCTGAAAGTCGTTCACTGGAGATGAGAGAACAGTGAACTGAAGATTTATTACCCTATTGTCTGTGAGGTTCTGCCAGGTAATCAGACAGGCTTTAGATAAATACATCTCTTTAATTCCCAATCCCAGCAGCCTGCCCCAGTTTGTCTCCCTTCTCGATGGTGCCAATTATATGATGCATCAATGTAATTAAATACCTATTAACTTAGTTCAAGACTGACTGTGAGCCAGCAAAATCATGTTTACTCCCAATGAATAAATGAGCTTCCCTGCACTGCACTTAGAAAAATAAAAATAAAATAAGATACTGCTTTATTAGTTTTGTTACATGTTTGATACCTTTGAATAAACAATTAATGTAATAATTAATTTCAAATTGTCTTATTTTGCCATTGGAGCATGGTAACAAAAACATTAAGTGCGATAGCTCTGAACAATCTTTTCTCATAATATCATTTAAAGGCTCCTGCAAACTTAAAGCTGAAAAACACATCAGGGTGTCTTATGACACGTTCTGCTTTGTGGGTGTCAACTGAGAGGCAGGCGTTCATATAAAGGATGGCATTGCCCTCTAGTGTTAACTTAAAGTATTTAGCTTTTCGGCAGGAATGGAATACATGTAAGATTGATTAAACTGTGAATTATTTGTCACTTTAGAGCAAAATATGCACAAGCAAAATATATTTTTACGACAGCTGTCAGAAAAAAAAACAACACAAACCCGAATTAATTAATTTTGTGCAGCATGACTGATTATAAACCCAGAAACATTAGGAATGTAAGAATCGAGCTCAGTGGCTTTCTGAGATCAGATGGATGTTCCTGCTTGCAGAGAACAATGAGCCCGTCGAAAACACATTCTTCTTGCTCTGTGTGTGAACATTTAATGGACCACACCAGAGACTGTTTGCATGTTTTAGCCCAATTACTGCAAAAAAAAATGTCCAGTCCTCATTACAGCTGTTCTTTTCTGAGGCATGATATACCTTGGCATCTATTTATTTCACTCTGGTATAAACACCCCCCCAAAAAAACACAATTGCGGGGACCTTAAGCTGCTTGGCTGCTTCAGGTGATCAATCACAATGAGCATCATGCCTGCATTTGTATTTGTCAAAGTTAACCTTACGAATGTGAGGCAAAAGGTAGCAGATGTTACAGCTCAAGATTTGCTAAAGATGGTGATTATGTAACAGAGAAAATGTGTGCATTCATCATTGATGTATGGCAGCTCCAACAATACATAAATGTTTTAAAAGGCAGGATGAACTGCACTCAATTCAGGGTTACATTAGGAACCTTATTACTATTCTTCTTTATATGCTTCATATTATTCTTATTAGATTATTAAATATTATCAATATTATTATTACTATTCTTATTATTATTTCTTGTATATATTTAGAACCAGAGTTTCACAGTTATATCTGAGAAAGCAAGTTTTTGATCCTGACATCAGGTTAGAGAGACGTGCTACTTACATACTTGTCATTAGCCACAACAGTAAAACTACCTAAATGTAAATAAAATGAACATGTTCTGGCAAACATTGGTGGTTGGCTTTGTGCTAATATTATTAAGACACATATGACCCGTTGTAGTTAAAGGAAAAAACTATTGTGGCAGGAATCCCTGACAAAATCTTCTTCCACCGCAGGACAGAGCATGGCACCACACTGAAAAGCCTGCTCCAGGAATGTCACAAAGAATATAACAATGCGCCAAGGGTGCTGGCCTGCTTTTCAACTCACATCTGATCAAGTGCCGTCTATATACTGCAGAACAAATCCGATCCAGAAGTCCTGCTTCACAGAACCAGGAGAATGTCAGGGGATAAGTGTGAAGGTGGAGGATGTTGACGGTTCTTGGTAGGTGAATGTTTTAGTGAAAACTGAATGACAGCAAAACGTAATGCAAATGTAAAAACAACCTAATGTAGTTTTGATGACTTGCTGAAGTTAATTTTGTAGTATAGAGGCTTCCGAATTCTAACTCATTCATAATAATAATAATAATAATAATAATAATAATAATAAAAAGTTCAAAAATATATTTCTTTGTGATAATGTATCGTCTGATACTAAAATGTCTGTGGCACATGCATTATAACAGGTATGTTTCCATATGTGAATATCTAAATAGGGATAACTGGAATGTATCCTGATAAATATAACCCAAGTAAATACAAAAATCAGTTTCCAAATGCTGTTTTCATTTGAAGGGAAAAAGTTATTCAAATCAACCTGGCGTGACGTGCAAAAAAGTAGCAGCCGGCCTCATGAAACCATGTGGCATGATAGCTGTAGCCAAAAAAGCACTTAAATAGAACTTGACAGACAACATAAGGAAGGTGAAAAGATCTTATAAATATTACGTCACATTCTAAAGAAATTCAAGAGCAGAAGCGAAACAGATATGAATTAGTCCAGAAAAGATTACGGACATTTCTAAGGCACTGGGACTCCATCAAACTACAATGAGAGCCATTCTCCGCAATTCGAGTGGTGAGCTTTCCCAGAAGAGGCCAGTCTACCAAAATTACTCAAACTCACCCAGAAGGTCACAAAATGACCCAGAACAACATCTAAACTACAGGCCTCAATTGCTTCTCTTAAGGCATGTTATCATGACGCAACAATGCAAGAGAAGCTGTGCAAAACTAGCATGCATGAGAGAGTTCTGAGGGAAAAAAGACAGCTGAAGAAAAATTCCCCAAAGAATGATTCCCATGACTTTTTGGAAAATATTATATAGTCTAATGAAACAAAAAATGAAGTTTTTGGAAGGTCTCTTGTTACATCTAGTGTAAAACAAGAAACCGAACTAATAATATCCCACAATCAGTTTGTGACGTTGAGCTCAAGCCTACTTGAGATATTCATATATCTGTCTGTTTTTGAGTACCATGAGAATCACACTGATATTTACCAGAAGCTTCTGAATAATTTGTCGAGACAGTACCTGATCCAGGTGTGCCCACTTTTCATTCATGCCTCCGTCTCTTGACCTCCTTTCCGGTACGAGGAAGACCTCGGCTGTAGTTGGTAAACCTGGAAACAGCTTGACCAGGAGTTGGTCCTCATTAATCCCTGTGACCTTTGAAAATACCAACAAAACATTGCCAGTAAGCTCTAGCGTCCAAATGAAGTGGAAGTCTGTGCTTCGGACACAAAGATATTACCGGAGTTATGAGAGTCCTCTGTATTACAAAGAAAAGGCTTTCTGCGTTCTCCTTTATATATCATTTGCCGTAATACTGTCAGGATCTAATCCCTGGATCAAGTGGAACATGGAAGCTCATTCTGACAGTTTTTGGTAAAGGCTGGGGCTTTTAGTGCATTTAAGCCATAACCAGAGGTCTACTGTCAGTTTCCTGGTGTAGAGCGTGGTAAAAATCTGACAGGACAGAAGGTCAAAGTGAATGTTTCATACTGAGGGCTACTGTTGGATATATATAGAACAGAGTATCCAGGTCTTTTACATAACCTGCTATGCAATGTCTTGAAGAGAAAACCAGTCACAACTTCACTGCACTTAGGTTCATTTTACTTGGGGTTTTTATTCCTACTGCAACAAACGAGTTCTCTTTGCAGTAAACTGATAATTAAAAACGTTTACAGTTGTACACATAACAGTTGCACTGCTACTACTGAGATTTGAAATTTAAAGTATTTTTGGCATGTTACTAGACAGATACTAAGGTTCTTTCCATGCAAGAATAAGAATGGACCCTCTCCTGATGCAGAAACATCTAAGAGCAATACAGTATTGTCTTTGTGACCTACCTGAACTATGCAGGTCTTCACAACTCTGCCAATGTCTTCTCTCCACTCAGATACCCCTGGGTTCATCTCATCCAGATTAGAGGAAAAAACCAAAGGATGTGACCTGAAATAATCTAAAATATAAGAAAAAAAAAACCGTCAACTCTGTGAATCAGCAAAGAAAAGAAAAAAGGACATTTTTCCTTCCTAAAGATTATTTTGGTGCAGTGAGCTGCCTCTATTTTGAAAATATGCTGTTGAGCCTTCTGCATGCAACAATATTGATATGTAAAGTCTATTTTATTAGGTAGGGGTAGAGAATACAACGAGGCGTTACAATGATTAAGGATGCTGAAGTCACACTATTGACTGGAAGGAAATTAACGGTTGCTCTGTAGAGACTTACTGCAAAGACAATAAGCTTCAACAAAGAATTTCATTAAATGAGAGTTTTTGTTTTGGGAAACAGTTCAAAACTAATTAAACCTGGAGGAATATATATTCTTTGAATCTGTAATGATTCTGACTCAAAGTAAATAAACCATAAAATACCAAAAAAAATAGTTTTCTTGTCACTGGCAGAAAAATTCAACCAGAAAATTGTATTTAAACACTTGCCTTGGTTTAAATGAAATTAGTGAAGGAATTAGACTTGCTAAAATGAGATCAAATAAACTATGCTTTTTAAAAAAAAAATGTTGTGGGGTTCTGGTTTCTAAATAGATTCATTTTGAAATAAAAAAAAAATAAATAAAAAAATGAATTCAGAGTTAGATTTAACATTTCAAAAAATCTATAATTTTTTTCTAGATTTTGTAGTCTTATCCTAACTAAACTGACAAAATATTATTTACAGGCGTCAGCTACATCAGAATTTGGATCCACCGCCAGGGGGCGACAGTAACACACAGGCAACAATGCTGTGAACTTGCGCCTAATAATTTCATTCGTAATTTTAATCATTACTCCAGGCTTCAGTTAGAGGTTGTTTCTAAAAAAGTTTATTTCTGACGAGCATCATTTAATAGCTGGGAAGTTTTGTTTCTTAATATTTGTTAAAACTAATGTAAAACTATATTTTCTGTTTGCTAACTGCATGTTGACTTGGTTGAATAACTGGCTTTTGCTAAAGTACATCTGGATTACCTGTTAGAAAACTAAAATGAGTCTTCGCCACATGTACATAACCTTTGAATTTATTTTTACTGTATTTTCATTAATTATGAAGATACACATTGATAAAATTGACCAAACCTTATGCATGATTTAATTAATCTGCAGACATATTAAATAAATGAGAATTTGCACTCCAGTCATGCTTATTTGTCAGATTAGAAATATATTTGTTTTTCAAAAACCCTTCAAAAGTCTTAAACATACTTTTTGTTTATCCCACTTTTATGTCTATTTTTTTTCTTAATCTTTTTTAAACATTAGCTGCCAGCAGAAATTCACAATTAACAATTAGCATTAGATCAGTATGTGTATGATTAATTGATACTTCTTTCTTTTTTCACTTTCCAGAAATATTCAGATTTATTGAACATGCAGCATTATTCTCTGAAAACTCAGTAATACTATTTCTATTGATTGTGGGAGTCCTGACTGAACCTGTTGACTCTTGTAAAACATGACAGATTTTGGCCCCAGATCAAATCAAAACAACTCCTAAGTGACCTCATGCTTGTAGATATTATTTACTGGAGTCATCCAACCACATTCCCTTACTGCAGACAAATTAGTGGAATATCTGAAATTATTTTAAACCATCAAAGCATCTTGGAAACGTTCCTTGGTGAGTTACATTTTCACACGTAGATGATATGTTGCAAGGAGGCAGTTTGAAAAAAACTTTGGGTTGAAAACCTAACCTGGTATGGATTCAAATCCATGACATGGTTAGCAGAATATGGAGCTTTAAAATTTAATTCACTATAAGCCTACCATGCCTCTTTTCAAAATCACTCTTTCTAGCTTAAGCAAATACAGATAATAAATGCTTTTACCATAAACTGCCACTCTGATTTGGTCCTGGTGGACAGTATTACCAGCCAAAGCCTGAACAGTAACAATGTGACTTCCCTCTCTGGAGAAAGTGAAGGTGATTGCGCCGTCAAGGGTCACAACTGGCTGCAAGACAACGGGACATAATATGTAATTCTCTGTCATGCTTTCAAGGCCAAATTGCCTGCAGATGGCTTACCTCTGTCTTGTTATCAAACCACCAGAAATATGTGACTGTTCCCACACTACTTGGGCGAAGTGTTGTTGTGAAATTTACTGCTTTGTCCTTAATGACCACCAAAGGAGCTGAAAGTTGCACCTGCTCGAGGTGACCTTTAGAGAGAAAACACTGAGTGTGAAGTTACACCTTTTATTAAAACAGGGCTAAATTTAATGCCTCCCCGGTGCGTCTAAGCTTCAACAAATGAAACGTTTGTAATATCTGGCACAGCAGAGACCAAGTGGAACACACTAAACCCACTGGTGGACAGCGTTAAAGCTGTTTGCACTCCAGAAGTCGTTTGATTTCTGCACATGGGGAATTTTTTATGTTTCTCCAGCCATACAATTGTCAATACTAAAAACCACAATAGTAAGTTTGTTTTAAATTGATCGGTGGGGCTCTGTGGTAGTAAGAAAATGCACACAGCAGTCCATTTTTCTGCTACACAGGATGCTGGATTAAAGTAATGAAAAAGGACTACAGTTGTGTCCTTGATAAACTATACTAAAAGGTATGAACCAGTACAAAGTGCAAAGTCCTTACAGCTTTCTTAATTTAACTTTTCTTTGTTGCACTTTGATGTTTCAGCTCTTCAGTAGTATTTAAAAATCCAGTGAAGATAACCTCAGGAAATACAAAATTCAGTTTTTAAATGATGACTGCATTCATTAAGAGAAAAAAAAAGTACCTAAACCAATCTGGCTGTGTGCGAAAAAGCAGTTGTCCACTAAATCAATATGGTTACTTTTGCAGAAATAACTATCATCAAGTATTTGTAAAAACTGACAATAAATGTTTTTGGTCACTGTGGAGGAATTTAGGGTGGGTTCACACTGCAGCCTGAAGTGACCCAATTCCGATTTTTTGGCAATTCCGATTTATTTTGCCGGGGCTGTTCACACTGCCAGTAAATGCGACTTGTATGCGTTCTGCAGTGTGAACGGGCAAACAACCTGAAAGTGTCCCTCATGCGCACTAGAGGGCGCAATAGCGTCAGCGTTCTCAATGTTCTGCCAAACGGCATAAAAAGAAGAAGTGCTCAGTGTTTGCGGAAGTAAACATGAAGGCTAACGGTGGAGCTTAGCTTGCATATTTGAAGTTGTTGTCCGGCCGGAGCAACATATTGACAACTTAATCCTCATATAGTTCGTCATTGTTGTTGTTTTTCTTCCCGCTTGCGCGTATCAGGACGCAGGATAGTGAGATTTGTTTAGAATCAGTGACGTTCAGTTCGGATGAAGGCGGCCTGGACGTTAGGTCGCATTTGAATCGGATACGTATTGGATATGGGTCACATTCGAAAAAGAATCCGACCTGTGCTGTTCACACTGCCATGAAAAGATCGGATACAGGTGGTTGTATCTCATTTTGTTGCATCATAAATAAAAAAAAAAGATCTGCTGTTCTGGGTTTGTTCATCTTCTCTCAGATGAGTTGCTCATGTACTCTTGGAGTGCTTTTGATAAACTGAGCTCTCATTGGAGGCCAGGTTCAACACCCTTCCTAAACTGTTAAATGTCAGTAACTTCATTTGTAATGTGTCATTTGAAATGGTGCTTGATGTGTTGCTGTTAAAGTATTTTAGCCTACTTTATGTTATCAGACCGGTTCTGTTTAAGCGATTTCCTGACTTTACAGGCCTGCCAGTAATGGTATAATTTTAAAACTGCTTTTTGTATTTACTCAGGTTATCTTTGTCTAATATTACAATTTGCTTGATAATAAGATAAAACATAGAAAGATAGTGAGAAAGATTGTGAGAATATATGTATATATTATGAATTCCAGCTCTCTGAAACACTTGGATGAATTCTAACGTTTTAGCAATTACTTTCAAATGACCAACTTGCTTTCGACTTACAGGACACGTGGAGGTAGAGGAAGACCCTGTCAAAGCCGAGATGGTTACTTGCTGTGGCTGAAACTTGATAGATTCCAACTTTATTATAGATGTGCTTGACCCCATCATCGATGGAGCTGATATTAACGTAAGATATGGCAGTTCCATCACCAAAGTCCACTGTTATGCTTGTCATCGAGCTGAGACCCTTCAAAAAAAAAAAAAAAAGAAAAAGATGAGATGCTGTCATTTATCCTTGTCTGTTCCCCCGTGCAGTCACTGATTCATAACAGGAGCACTTTCAATAAAACCTACGAGAACAAGGTCTTGTTGTAAATCACGTCGATGCATATTTATTTGATGCGCCAGGTTCTATAGCCTTTGTGACAGCATCTTTGATTCACACCACATTAAATAAAAACATGCAGCATGTGAGTAATACCCCGTTAGGTGTATTTTGACGTGTGGTAAAAGCAAATTGCAAAAGCAGTCTTGTAAAACACTCCCCTGAAATGCGATGGTAAACAGTGACTGTTGAGTTTAGGTAATTGCAACCAGAAATGTTTACCTTCACATCCTAAGGAGAAAAGCTTTGTAGCTGGAAGGCTTTTTTTATGTAGTCTGTTATAACCCCTTGCAAATATATTCATGGTCCTTCAACTTTTTTCACATTTTACCCAGTTAAGGTAATACATTTTGATGGCTTTTATGAAACAGATCAGCACTAACAGAGTTGTGTGAAATGGCAGAAAAGGATCCCATTTTCAAAGGAAACACACAATCCATCAGTGTTACTTTTCTGCTGCACATATCATGTCGCATGAAGGAAAAACAAAATGTTTCGTTCTGTTCTCAGTTGACTACAAAACGTTCTTCCTGTGTCTTCGATACAGCTTGAACAAACAGCAAAACATGACTTTCCTCCAGAATTAAAAAGGGCATTTTAGTTGGTTTTTCATTACAGTTCTCTCTGCCTTCATAATAGTCGCCTGGGAAGGTTTATGTCATCCCCTTTCCATTTTTAAAGATGGATTGAACAGTGGTCAAAGATCGAGAAATGGTTTGATGATCTCGCCATGATAATTGTCCTTCAACTTGGGTGTTGTTTGTTCACTAATGCCCAGAAGAGCTGTGTACGCGGAGATTAAACTGTTCAAAAATGGGATTTGTTTATTAATCAAGTGATTTTCTAAAAGCAGCTAGATGCATTGGACTTTTATAGAGAGAGTAAATATGGCTGAATACAAACACATGCTGGATTTTTCAGATGCTGAGAAAATCCATCCACTTCAAATTAATCTACTACTTTGTGTTGGTCTGTCACACTATAAAATGTCAATTATGTACACTGAGATTTGTGCTTATAGAAAAATGTAAGAAAGTCACTAAGTCTAGCCCTGGCTCCCTTTGTTTTTCAACCAAAAATTCTGTGGCTGAAAATAGAGTTGCAAGGGAAAACAAAAAAACGCATTATTACAAACTTCATTTACTCCATTGTAGTTGGTAATGTTATGTTGCTTAACTCTAATTTTCTATTTTAAATTAATAACATGTCTTCTCTATCAATGTATGAACATTATCCCCCAGGCGTTTAGTGAGTGGAGTAGTTCTCTCCTCTCCATCACATACTCCCTGCTCCCTGCAGCGCCTCTTCTTTCCAGCATCTCTCACGCTCACATCAAGTGTAAAATTTAAGACCGTCTTTTTTTTTTTCTTTTGTGAAAATTGGCACACAGTCAGCAGTGAATTGCTTACCGCAGGTCTTAAAACAAAAATCACAGTGTGTGAATCATTTAAATACACTCCCCCTGTGATCTGAAATGGGAGCACAGTGGGAAATTATACCCGCCTCTGGCCAAAAATAATGCAACAAGACCAGACTCCAAAATCCCCTTTCATTCACTAATTCATCACTAAAATTCTCCAGTTACTTGTGAACCAAGTTTCTTAACTCCAAAGAAGAGAGAAAAAAAATTATATATTTTTTCTTGGTTTGCATCACTGCCTCTGTTATTAGCTGCTTTAAATATTTGATCTTACGCAGGATTTTAACTCTCGTCTCATGAAGGAAATTCTCAGGGTTGGGATATTAATCAACAACGATACACTCCTACAAGGCTGTAGGTTTGTGAGACACTTGCAACTATTGTTGTTTTTTCCTACATACCAACTTGAGAATGCACAGTGAAGCCTAAAGTATGTTAAAATCTGGTTGTTTGCATTGCATTTTTAAAGATTGAATTGCATTGTGCTGTAACTGATGAACCACTGTAATCATGTGATGAAAGGTGAGTTAATGTGTAGTGGAAACAGGTGGCTTTGTTTTAGATCTATGTACCGTTGAAACCAGAGGTTTGCATGCACTGAATAAAAAGACATGTGATCCGTTATTTAAATGATACCAAACGTTTCTCGTTTTAGGTCAGGCTGAATTACCTAAATTATTTTTATTTGCTAAATACCACAATATTGAGAGAAAACATCAAAATCAGAAATGTGCATGCATTTCCCAATTATTTGGTATGAGTTGCCTTTGAACTGGATGACTTGGTTTTGGGGAACCATCATGTTTGGATGCCCAATAGTTTGACCCACAACAGCCACTGAAAATTATTTATTTTAGAATAACTGAAATGAACAATTTTAGTTATTCTAACTAATCTAAATCAAGAGAAAATTGGTCTGAATGAACTTCAGACCGTGAGAAAATGTGTCTTTCTTTTCGGTGAATGTAAACTTGTTTAATAATTCTTCCATGTGAATTTTAATTGGGTCTATAACATAACTGCTTGTCTTCATTTCCACAGTCTAAGTATATTGCATTCGGTAAAGCATGGTTTTCAATCATCTTGCACTTTCTAATCTATTCTATGTTTGCTGTTATTAGACAGATGTTCTGTCAAGTGTGCAGTGCTGCTTTTTGTCTTTTGTTTTGTTTTTGTTTTTGTAATGAAATCATCACCTCTTCCAGAAAGACCAAGAAGGTAACATTCCTTCCCAGCGTTGCTACAAATGTTCCCTCACTGGTGAAGAGCTGGAGGCCTCTGGGAGCCTGGCTGGGACACTTTTGTTGCCGGGGGCTGTACTTCAACAGACTTCCCTTGGTGCAGTTGTTCGACAAAGCCTTGCGATATCTGGAATGAAATTAACAACAAAAACACTTTTGCACGCTTTGAGTGAAAAGCAGACAAATAAACCAAAATTGGAAAAACGTGGAACAAGCTATGAAAAGCTGAAAATTTAAAAAGACAGGGAAATGCCTTTACTTTAATGCAGATATTCAGTTCAAATGTATGATGTTTAGTTCCATTCATTTTTGTTGTCGTTTATTGTACATTTATGAATGATGATATGCAACACGATCTGTGTGATTCAAGGCCAGTAATGAGTCACATTACTGGCCATGTAATGTGATTACATCACAAAAGATTCAATATTTTTAGCTGAATCTTATTTCAACCATAATATTTAACTAAATGATATTAAAAATGTGAATAAAAAGAAACAAAATACCAAAGAAAGACAGAAAAAACTTAGCAAGTTTTGGGGTTCTATTTAGAAGTTATAAGTAGTAAATCTCTTTGCATTTAAATCACAAAGAATACATCAGTTTTGTATCTGAGTAGTAAGTACTCATTGCCAGGTACTACAGCGAACAAATCTTCCACCCTGCAGCTTATATTGCAACACGTTAAGAAACTACACAGTTTTTCTGGGATGATCAGTTGAAAGCATGGGTGTGGTCTCAATGTTTCTAACATAGCATGTTTATGAAGCTCTCTAACATCTTTGAGATTAGAGGTTTAGAAACACAATTTACATATTGCGCCCGTTATCGTCTGTGAAAAGTTAATCTGTATCCGTACAAAATAAAGAGTCTGAGAGAGTCACTCACTGCTGATCAGAGGCCAACTGCTAATAACATCTCAACAGAAGTATTTCTGAAGAATATCTTGTCCTCTGGTTGCTTAAATTATTCCTTCAAGCAGCCAGACACCTGGGTGCTCGTGTTAGAGCATATTCAAATGACAAATGAAAGCAGGAAGAATATTTAGAGCAGGAGTAAGGACACAATCTCAAACTTGACACCTGAGCTCGTCAGTCCCTCAGGCGAACTGTCACTCATCAGGAGCTGATATACCCACATGGGCTGAAAATTACTTCAGAAAATCTTTCCCAAAGACTTCAACATTAAATTACACTCACATTTTCCACTTAAACCTCATTGTACAAGAAATGAATCTTGTCAACCAAATGCAGTAGAAGTACCTCTAAACCAGTGGTCCCCAACCCCCGGTCCGTGGACCAATTGGTACCGGGCCATGCAAGAAATAATTAAATATTTCCGTTTTTTGTATTGAGTCTGGAGGATCTTTTATTTTGAAAAACCTTTAACCGGATTCTCTCGGTTACTTGCGCGCCAACACTGAGCCCACAAGCAGCAAAATGAGTAAGAAACAGATCAGATGTCTTTGGAAAGTTTCTTTGCAAAGGGGAAAAGGCCCAGAGAAGAGACAGGAGAATGGATTTATCCCGGACCGGTAGGTGAGTCCCACATTACAAGCCCGCTCTGCGTAACATGCGGCGACCGGCTGCTAATGAGGCAATGAAGCCTCAAACTGCTTCGCCACGTAGAGACCAAGCAGACTGTGGATATAAGCAACACTTCGGGTGTCATTGTCTCTCGTCACTCCCAGATGGGACCGTCTCGTTGCAGAGAAACAAGCTCAGGGCTCCCGTTTGTCATTATCGTGAGTTAAAATTTTCACGAAAGTAAAATGTTCGTTTTTGTGGCGCATCTGTATCTTATTTTGAAGGGATATGTAAACGTTACCATAGCGACCAGAGTCAGAGAGCGTTTGGGCAGTGGTCGAGAGGAGATGAGTAGAGCTTGTGAGTCTTAAGTCTGGTTTAGACGGAAAGATTTAAGAATTGTCGGCCGATTCTCCAAACCTCTGTGACCACAGAGCTGATAAAAGTACAACAGGTTGGATCGGTTCGTGTCTCCAAGGCAGTAGCAACACGAACCGATTCCACTCACGAACATTGGGATTCCAGAAGAAAATCCACAAAACTCCCAACATAGCATATGGGAATTTAGAATAACCAAACACGGATGACTATGTAGAAGCAATAGTGATAGTTTGTGGAGTCATTTTAAGAGATAAAAGACGTAACAAAAAGAAAAGGCGGTAGATAAAAGACGACGGGAGCAGCCGCTCTATTTGCTGTACTATGATTTGGAGGTGACTATGTTGTTTCATAGTTAACATTTTTAATTGAATAATAATGACCTTCACATATAATAATAAACATTTCCACATTTCATCTCCGATGTCCACCGGACTCACAGTTGCGCAATATGTCAGTTGTTTGGGATTCCCCTCTGTTCTTACATCACCGCACTTTCTGATTGGCTACCTGTCACATTCAACTGGTTGTATTCTCGTTCCCAGTCAGGGAAAACCCCACAGGCTGAGATAAAAGGGCCAAGACAACGCAAATTGGATATATTCAGGATTTAGCGGGAACACCAACATGCAGAAGCCTTATCTGACGGTTCACTCCCCCCCCCAACCCTGGGCCGCAGCAAAATTTTCCAAGTCTTGACCGGTCCGTGGTAATAAAAAGGTTGAGGACCACTGCTCTAAACTCATAGGTATCTGGGACCATATGTCATGTAGCATAGAACATGGTTAGAAGATGTGAGCAAAACTTCCCTCTTCACCAAATGTACACAAAAATGGAATAACGTCAGATTTTAGTGGTTGTAGGATTTCATGTTTGTTGTTTGTAAAAGACAACGAGACATTTTTCCTTCTAGTGCTGGACACACAGGTTTGTTTTGGTTGTTTTAACCCAGAATGTCCTGCACTGATTCCTGCTCTTGGACCAATTTCTGGTCTGCTAGGCATTCACATATGCATTCAAACCATACCGGAGTTCACTTCAGGCTAAATGTGACCCCACATTTAGAAAGGATGAGGGGCCCCACATCCTTTCTAAATGTGGTCATGGTGAAGACATGGTATTAGATCTTATTGTGGACCATTGCCATCCATGTGATGGATCAATGACAAGAAGGAATGGCAGTATTACAAAATATTTATCATGACTACGTTCTTTCTAGAGTACGATCCAACACAAAGTATCTGCACATTCTAAGACAAATAAGAATTTTTAATTTGTCATTATACTTGAGCAGAAATTATTTAGCTTACTAAAAGTACTAAAATGCACCATCATACTCGACATGTGTAACCATTACAAAAAATGTAGATGTGCAAATAGGTAACTAGCCCAAAGACATATTTTTAATTAAAGAAAAAAATTATAATTTTTTAAACTTAATCAACTTATGAGCTTAAAAAGCAAATCATTTTCACCCTGCAAAATATAAGTACATCTGTTCTATGCGTTCCAAAAATCTTTTTTTGTTAAAAGCAGCAGCAGTACATGAAAATCTACCTCACAGGTTGTAAACCTTATTATTTATTCTAATGTTTTCTTTTATTCCTTCACTATTGTATCTCTGGTCATTTTATGCTTTTCTTTGGCTTTTAAAAAAATGTATCCATAGTGCACAGTGTGCGACCAACCATTTGAACAATTTTCTACTTTTCTTCCACACTTTTTCAAAGCTGCATTTTCACAGCTTGTGCCTTCTGGTTTGTGTCAGCACATCTGAACTAAACGTACCCTGTTGTGTTGAAGAAGCTGTCCCCCGTAATGCAGTCTCGAGTTGATGCTGAAGGAACGAACCAAAAAGCTGAAGTGCAGCTCCCATCGACTTGCCTCTCAAACCCATAGTCACTGTTTTAAGTCAAGAGAAAAAGGCACACTGGGGCATTATCAGGGCTACTAAATATTTATTTTAAAGTTCAAGCAGAAATATTTAGTCAAGATGGAATCAATAATTTCAAAACCAGAGAAAAAATGATTGGTGTGTGAAAAGTTCCTACACAACAACAGCTGGCTGAGGTTTGATGTTTTATGAATCACACTTCAGAAGCAGAGAAATCATTGTTTGTGTTTACAAAAATTATAATTACACCCTATAATGTCTTACAGATCTTTCATGTTTCTTTCATCAGGATGAGGGAATCACAAGCAGAGCAGCAGAGAAGCTTTCAGTCATAAATTGATGTTAAGCTTAAAATACTGCATATTACTTACAGACATAAAGATAAAAGAAAGTGTGGAGCTGACTGAAGTAGTGTACAGGAAATGAAACAGCACTTGTTAGACATTGAGAGAAAAGTAGGTCATCTTCAATCTGGGTAACTCCAGGAAATTACAGCTTCCAAATTATTCCTTAAAAATAATGTCAGATTCAAGAGTCACCTGTCCATCCATCCATCCATCCATCCATCCATCCATCCATCCATCCATCCATCCATCCATCCATCCATCCATCCATCCATCCATCCATCCATCCATCCATCCATCCATCCATCCATCCATCCATCCATCCATCCATCCATCCATCCATCCATCCATCCATCCATCCATCCATCCATCCATCCATACATACATACATACGTACATACATACATATTTGTGTTTTACTTTAGAAAACTTTCTGAATTGTAACACATCCTTCTAAACTCTCTTCTTCTTGTGTCTGTTTTTGCTTCACACATTCTGCCTCTGGAGACTTATGAAGTGTTGAGAATTTGACTTAATGAAGTGAAAAGAGTAGCTGCAAAGGGGTAACTCACCACTCAAAATCTGCCTCTGTGCACGCGCAGGAGTCTGACATCTGAGAAATATACTGATCTCTGGCCTTGACACATCGAACATTTGCTCTCAGTTTTTGGAAGATTCTCTTCATTCCCATGATGCACACTTCCCCCTGTGATAAATAATGCATCATAAAAGTATCTTCTTCGCCCCTTTGTTTTATAGGATCTTATTCTTCATTGTGCAGATAAACCATAGTGATTCTTTAAGATTAATCACTGGCTGATCTTTTTGAAGCTTGCATTTTGTAGTATTCTGGCACAGGCAGTAGAAAGTCTAACGGTTTGCATCATACATGGAGAGTAGTCTGATTTTCTGGCTGACATTATTAACTTAGCAAAGATAGACAAAAAATAGCTGGGTTATATATTTCACTCAAATGTTGGGTTTATCTTGTCGAGACAGATGTTGGGTAGTTTTAACTCAATCATGAACTGAGGAAGGATTTCTTGTGGACTTTGAAAGATCTGTGCAAAATCGAACATCCTGGAAGCATGTGACTTGCAACATCAGTCTGGCCATGACGGACCGTTTAATGCTTAGTAGCATATTTTCTGGGGTTGCAAAAAGTATGGTGGGTCAAAACCTATTACACAACCCCTACTACCCATGTTTGCTCCAGAAGAAAATGCAGAAAAGCTTTCTTGTTGCTAGCCAACAGATGTGCAATCCTGCGCAGCCCTAACAACCCGACCTGTTACGTTGGGTTGTTAGGGCTCCATCTGTCTTTATATAACAAGAACCACGTTAGCAAAAAGACCCAAATTGATGTGGTTTTAAACCAGCCGTTTTGAGTGTATTTTGCTAAGCTAATCGCAGGTACTTGTGCAGAAAAAAACCTGACAAACTCCAAATGTTTCATGTTGACCATGTGTCACTTTCTATCCACCATATGTCATTAAATCTCATATGTTATTAAAGCTGAAAGAACTAGCAAGGAAGAGAACCACAAATAATAGAAATAGGGTGCAAAATGTATTCTTTACAAAATAAAAAACCATTAAAAAGACAAATGGGAGATTTAAAGCATTTTTTTAAAGAATATTTATCACTACAGTTCATTCATCTGTTGGTTTTGGTACATGGGAGGTAATTTGAAGCAAAATTAGGGTACAAAATGGAAAACTGATTCAGCATAGTTTGTGATCTTCGCAAAGTGTTTTGTGATTACTCTTTTGAGAATATGCAAGTAAAAATAGAAATGTAATCAATCTGAATATTTTCCTTTTGACCTGAGGAATGCTCATCCTCATTTGTCTGCCTTATTTGGTTTTATTACTAATTTTAACAGTGAATAACGTGCAACCAATATGGCTTATCTCCAGCACCTTAATAATTGAACATTTCAACACTGAACATGCTCAACTAAAATCTAAATTTGGAATTTTTTAATAAACAAACAGGAGGTGAGAAAAGTTGCTTCCCATTAGCACATATTCTCAGCTGCCAGCGAACCCTTCATCTCCTCCTCTTCCTCCTCCTTGCATAAACTTCCAGAGATGTGTGAGCAAAATTTCAGATGTGCTTTTTTTTAATCTTAAATAATAAAGAACCTTCGAGCAATTTTAGGGGGGAAAAAAAATCATTAGAAAATCTAAAATTATTTATTTAAATAGATTCCTCTACAGATATCTTACTTTGTGAGAAAGTCTGAGCAACAGAGTCAGTTTTAGAAACTACTATATAACTAATCTCTAGCAACTATATATATGATCCTTAGACTTACTGGTGCATAAATCTTCATCAAAGGTTTACAGTCTCTCAGCTTCTATCAAATGTTATTGTACATAGCAGAGCAAAGTGAAGACATCTATTAAAAACCCTTCCTACCTCATTGTCTAGCTGCCATGTCACGTAGTCCTCAGATGTGCATCGTTTTTCAAATATAGGCCGGAAGTCAATCTTGAGGAGTTGCCATTCAGATCGATGGCTGAAATGACCAAATATCCTGGAAAAGCAAGTCAGAAAAACAAGGTCATAGCATCCAGTATATGGGACAGAGTTTTCCAAGACATCAGGGCAATAAATAATTAGCCTCTGCATTAATTAGCATATTGAAAACACATAATCTTCTCATAATCCTTCCACATCTTACGTCATTATGAGGATGTCCTCTCCAGGCTCCCCCAGCACCCCATCAACATAGAGTGGAGAGGAGGTGAAGCTATATTTGTCCCAGTTTCTGCCCTCATCAAAACTCAGCCTGAGGGGGAGAGAGACCCACCACAAATGGAGTATAATTCAGTCAGAAAAGGCTTTGCAAGAAAAGCAATCTCACTCCTTGTTTCAAAGATTGAATGTGCTCTCTAAAAAGACGTGGAACGTCCTTGGAAAGTCATACCAAATGTGTCTAATTGGCAGAGGTGTATGTCGGATGGCCACTAGAGATCCTCCTTGATTCAGGAAAAACACGCTGTACTCTTCCTGAAAAACCTGCACACACACACACACGCACACACACACAGCCACCTTTGCTTTAACACATCAGAGAAAATTGTTCAAGACTCTGAAAAGGTATACAACAGTTCAAACAAAAGAATGGATGCACGCTCTCACATACGCGGCAAACAAGAACAACACAAAGCTGCTGTTTTCACAAGAGCCTCCGTAGTGTGAAAAACGTCATACAAATACTGGTATCTGCTGATTTCTGGGGTCTAACGCCAGTGGCAAAAATATGTTTGCGCCCTTTGTTTTATTTGTTTTAAGAAATCAGGAATGCACAAGGCTGGCTGTCAAACCTCGCCTCTCTATTTCTGTGCAGATGTGACTGCAGCACCAAAAGCTGAAACGGAGAAAAAAAAAAAACGAAAGCTGGCATATAAATGTCTGAGCGAGGTTGTCTTTGTTCTTTATTCAGATTCATCTAGAGATAGGTTACTTTTTAATTTAAAAAATGTTCAAAAATATACTGAGCCCAACTCATTATGACTACAGCAGCTCCGGTGGGGGTAAAAGGGTAAAAAGATTCAAGGAGGAAAAACACAACCAGTAACCGTCCCTGAAATTAAAAATCCAAAAAGTACGTCTGATATTTGCATTTAGGGTCCTGAATTGCTGCCATTACAGTGGAACATCGTGGCACAGTTTTACCGTATATTAAACATTTAACTAAAATAATAAATAAAAAATAAATAAATAAAAGCTCAATCTCAGTCAAATTTAATGGAGAGTATCTAAGAAGAGTTATTCCCAGATACTGTATTAGTTTTAGGTCAAGACTTTGACAGGACAAATAAGCTTGACTTTTAATAATATGGTTTTCACTGTATTTTGAGTGTTATTGTGTGAGGCGATAAACTTTCCAAGCCCTGCTGAAGATAACCAGGGCTGAAAAACGCATGTTCAAAAAGTTCAAGAGGATTTCAGTCACTTTCAGAAGATTAAATAATTTCGTGATCAGTACAAAGTGCTTTATTCTGCAATCGACTAAAATTGCCTAACACAGAATAAGGACTGAAGTCACTCCATCAATAATATGGTGGTAGGGAGGTAGTTACAAATCTGTAACCACTACGAGGGCCGTCCAGATAAACTTTCTTATTCTATTTGCGATATCTGCAGCTCAGCAGAATCTTATTAAAAACCATTTATATGATTTTTAATAAGCCTCCATCAGTATCATATAGATCGTTAAGGGAGGTTCATGGTCGCTTGTTATATTGACATTCGAGGCATAAAAGAATTTTAGAAATGTGTCACCCAAAACTCCCAAAACTGTATTGTACCTCTCTCCAGGTATTTCCAGCATCAGATGTGATGAAGATACTGACATTCACACTGCTTAATTCTGGACCAACCACACCTAAATAAAGAAAGGCATAAAAAAATATAATTTATTTATACTCCAAATTATTTCAAAGGTATCACCAAAACAATTTTCGTGTTGCAGTCAGATTGCTGTCATTCTTCTTGTTGAGATAAGAACACAACAGATGTATGGGAGCGACAGCTATCACCTAAAGTGTTGTCATGGGAGGAAAGTGCACGAGAACGGAGCTAAAATACAGATCTGACTGCAAGTGCCGGAGAATATGATCAAAGACCAGCATTATGACAGAGAGTAAACACAAATATGCATTTGCAGATTCCTGTGCAAATAAAATCTCACCTGATGCTATTATAACCCCTGGAGCCGTGTCTTTGCTGACAATGTTTCCTGAGGCGTAAGGGTTCTCCGAGACATGAAGGTGAAGATGCAAAGAGCAGTATGGCTGTCGAACAGAGGAGATTAATTTGTTGGAGTTAAGAATGTGCAAAAAGAAAACCTGATTCCGTTACAAATATTTTAACATTTGTTCAATTATAAAAAGTTAAAAGATTTTTTTGGAAATATTGTGGTGTCAAATGTTTCACAAAAAAAAAAAAAAAACTATAGTCTTTGATGTCAATTAATCATCCAGGCCATGTATACAAAGTATTTGCCTCTGTATAGATTTCTTATAGTTTCTGAGAACAGATGAGAATGAAAGTCATTTAGTATAGAAATGACTATCAGTCTAGAAAGCCTGCTTGAGTCTTTAGGACTCCAGTAGACCTCAGTTATCTTCCAAAATGAATCTAAGAGTTTATCAATTACTAATTCAGTAGTCCAGAAACCAGAACAACATCCACAGCACTGCAGACTTCATTTGCTCTTGTAAATATGTGTGTTCATAATTAAAGAAGAAAGAAGAACTGAGCACATGTAAAAAGTCCTTCCAGATCAAAAATGACACAAAGGCTCTTTTCACTTTCGTCAAAAACATCTTGAAGTTACCCAAGCTTTTTTCATAACATATTCTGTGCATTGACGAGACAAAATGCGTAGGTGTGTGTGTGTGCGTGTATGTGTCCCCTCACATCTTCTATGAAACTAACCAATATTTCTGAAAAGAACACACCTACAGTCAAATATAGCCTAAGGCGACTTTTGCAACTTCAGAACCTGATAGTCATAAAAATTTTCCATCTACCTTAAGATCCTATGGGAGAAAGTTCACTTATCAGTTCATGGCCTTGAGCTCAAGTTCACGTAGCAGAACAATGGTTTTGAAGCAAAGTCAGAGTCCGGACTTAAATCCAATTGAGAGGCCGTGACATGACCCAAGAAACACTCCTGCTGCTTGTGCAGAAACCTCCAATGTACCTTAATTAAAGCAATTCTGCAAAGAACTGTAGGACAAAATTACTCCACATCAATGTAAAATATGTCACAATGGCAGGTGTTGCAATGTTCCTTCCAGTTGTGGCAGACATATTTATTGTGTTTAGCATAATGCCATGTAATTTTTGGGTGCATTTTTAATTTAACAAGTAAAATTGTCACTTGAACACAGCTTTCAATAGTAATTCAGATTTGTTTGATAATGATTTTTATGTGACCTGAAACACTGAAATGTGGCAAGTAGCAAAAAAACTGAATAAATCTGTGGATAGTAAATCATTTTTCATGCCACAACAGGTACACACAGTAGTTCTTATGACCTGTGTAGAATATTCTTGAAAACCCCACAGGGGATGCTGGTTTACAAAAACAGGCAGCTCAAACATGCTTCACAAAGGAAAACTCGTGCAGGAAAGTAAACCCATAAATACATGTCCACAAAATCTAAAAACATACTTGTCATGCGTTTCCCTTTGAGAAATTGAGCACAGACAAGTTTGTTAGCAAACCCATCAGGTGATAGGACAAACGATCTCAAGTATCCATTCGACTTGGCCTGGTTAGGAAAAGTAAAACTCCTCCCTAATGGCAGGAGGCAAAACTTTGAGAGGAGCAGATGATTAATGGCTGCCAGCTAAGCCTTTGCCTTATTTTGCTGTTTCGTTCCACATCAAGTTTACGACAAAGTTCTAAGAATAATTTATATGTATATTTATATTGATTTAAATAATTGTTTGTTTGAATGATTAATTACTGATAGTGTTGGCTATGTTTACTCCATATGAGGGTTTTCTTTCTCTAAAATAATCAAAATGTACATGAATATGAAAATGAACTGAACATAAATTGTTAATAATCTGAAATAAACTAAACACAAGAAGGTTATTAAGCAAATTAATAGTTTTAATTGAAAATATTTAGAGGTTTATCATATGCTCAGTCAATGTTTTAATAATCAAGGTTTTAATAAGTATATTTATTAATTTATTAAGTAAGTTTTTATATTTATTCACTGATATTTTGGAGGGTTTTTTTTATTGATAAGCTCCAGTTCTTTGAATTTGGAAGGCCTATTTACCATCGCCCTAATTTTTAGCTTAATTGAAAGACTCGGATTCAAGTTGAGACGTTGGGTGGGTCACTCACACATGTCAATAAGATGTCCAGTTAGAGGAAGCTGTTGTTAAAATTAACATATTACTTTTAAGGCTAAATATCTCAATGGTGTTAATAATCTTGGTATATTCACTGTCTTTAGCATCGTCAGAATACAGCACGGTACAGTGTGATGCTTCTGAGAGCAGATAATGGAAATCCAAATAAGTATATCTACCTCCTGTCAGTGGCCCACTTACTTGCTCACAATAGACCTTGTTTCCCTGGAGATCGGTTGTTGGAGCCTGAAGAAGATGCCAGTCTCTGCCCTTGTTGTACGTGATATAAGTTTTCACTTGGTTCTCAACAACTTTATTTGACAGGAACACTCCTTTAATCCCGGCAACCTGCGTGTATGAGAGGCATGAAGCGGAATGGAGAAAAATAACACAAAAGAAGAAATAAAAAAACCAAAAAACTTAAAAAAAGCTTTAAAATATTCAAACTTAAGTAAAGCTGAGGGCCTCATTTTGCAAAAGAGAGAGAGAGAGATGTCTGAGAGTGATAGCTTTTCTGACATGGAGCACTATTTTGGACCATCTGTATGGCTGTGTAAAATCAAAACAACATATGGCAGAGCCGTAGGATATATCTTCTTCTTTGTGCTTGTGTGCAAAGATGCAGACTTAACATACAGCAGACATCAACTGTGTCCACAGTTCTCCTTAGTTTTTTGCCAAATCTTTGTAAGAGAATAAAAACATTGTTTCATAACCAAACGTGTGGCAAGGTCGTCTCAGCAACCACTGAGGGATATCTGAGGTGTGCGTTTGTAGCAACATGATACTTTCACTGTTGGATGACGATGAGGATAATGTGCATTGATGCATTCATGTGGAATCCCTGCAAGTTCATAGTAGATCTGTCAACACAGATTTATGTTCCTGGCACAAGTTAGAGCTCGTGTTAAAGCTGAGGTATATAACTTTTATAAAAATATATATATATTTTTTCATATTTGTTGAAACTGTCACCATATCCTGAGAGTATAATATGAGACAGATAATCTGTGGAAAAATTAGTTCCTCTGCCTGCTCTTTGTGGATTGTTTTAGCTCTTTAATCACACTGGTGTATGCGCTGCTCAAACCCACCCCCTTTCTCTCTGTAAGGATGGCTCCCGATGGCAATGGATGAACAATTTCCCTGTGATGTTAGGTGGTTTCTCCATGGTGAGCACAGCTGCAGCAAACCTGTAATCTTTAGCTTGCACACACAGTGCGGGGGAGGGTGTGAGCAGCGCATACACAAGCGTGATTGACAGTGCTAAGGCCTCTCTTACTCTTCAAACAAAACATATTTTAACAAACCATTTGAAACATATGGATGTGTATTTTTTTTATAAGTAGGTCAAATATATTTATAACAATATAAAATTCCCATCTGCAAGAACATAAGCCAAACTGTTTTCAAGATTAGGTAGCTTATAGGCTAAATTAGAAACACTGCTGTAAAATAAAATAATAGTCTTTTAGCCAGTAACCTAAATGAGGCCTGACAATGAATATAATATAACATGATGATACAAGTTGCAGCAAACATAAACTTACTTCAGCTCATGTCAGGATCAAAACCCAGCAGTCAGATAACAGCAGCAGCCTCACAGCACAGTAACTGCTTACCTCATAGAGGTCTATCATAACATTGTCCTCTGGACCACCGGTGCTAACAACATCCTCCAGCATCAGAGTGAAGAACAGTCCTCTGTAGTCAGACATGTAGAGGTTGTACGACTCATTCTGATGCCAGTCTTGAATCGCTGCCACCACCTGGTTTTCGTCTGTGCTGATTATCTGCAGGTCCTAAATATGAGAGAACAACAAGGGAAGGTTTGAGATTTTGTTTTAAATGGATGGCACTAATTTTATACAACTGAAAAGATAACTGTCTGGGAATCTACAATAGCAGTGAGCAAACAGTGGTCACACAGGGGAAGCAGTAATGTGTTAATTCTTAAATCACTCCCCAGCAATTAGACCGGGGGCGGCTAACGCTGTGCACCAGAAATGAAGACTGACTTCATTTAGTTTTACTGAAATTTTAATATAGAGTGAAACATGTAAGGCGATATGTGCCCTTCTCAAGGAGGTTTTCACAATTTACAAGACTGGAGTGGACATTTTGACACTTTACTGCGACAACTCTGAAAGCATTGACGTTGCCCGATTATTCTGACCCCGACTGCCAAACCACTAATCCACCTAGCTGCGTTTGTGCCTCGTGGGACAAAAGGCAGATTGGCGTAAAAGAAAAATAAAATGTTTCTTTAGCATTCTGAAAGATGCTCACTTGATTTATGTTTCAAGTCAACATCTGTTGTATGGATTTTAAGATTACATGTCATGATTGTGGGTAGCTAAAGGCATGTCTGGAAAATAACAATGTGAAGAATCTTAAGAAAATATTAGATGCAGTTTTACCTTAGGGAGGGTGTATTTGGGAAGCTTCATTGGGTAAAAGGCATGTCTTTTATATGACACATAATGGACAGCCTGGCCACTGACTGACACCTTCAAGAGAAATATACCCAACATATTTTAGGCAATCACAATAAACACAAAAATACATTGATTACTGAAAGCTTCTGTTAAAAATAAATAAATCCCACCATAAAAATCTTGCGTTAGTCTCTAATTGTGATGCTTAAGTTTAGTTGCAGCAATAAAAGGCAGTGATTTTATTTTCATCCCTTCCTTTGCCAGCATAATGCCGCCTTTTAGTAAATGAAAAACATGACTGTACATTAAGATGCGGTTGAACGCACTGATTTTACAGCTTTTAATCGTCTTTTAATGAAGCCAGACCTTGCAGTAAAAACCCACCTGGATGAAAACGTATTCATCCTGCACCACCAGGGAGTTTGGGATTATAAATCCGGGGAAAGGTTTGCCCTTGTTTCCATCTGAGCAGTTCTGAAGTTTGCAAGTTATGTACTGCGACCCTGTGGGTAGTGGAGAAAATATCGCTAAGAATGCAAGAAATACAAAAAACAACCCTCTGTAGTCTAAAATCAAGGTTTCTCACCATTTATACCCATGATACTAAGTAATACATAGAGGATAAACTACAGACAATTAATTTTTTTTGTTAGACTTGAAGGTGTCATATTCCCGTATATGAGGTAATAATGTTCCATCTCTGTGAACAATAATACACATCAGTCACCAAACAACATTTCTTTCATCCCGTATTCATCTGTGTGGACATTTTTTCCTTATTGTCAATACTTATTGTGTGTAACTCCTTCTTCAAAGTCATTTAGCTGCATTTCAAAAAAAGTATTAGTAATTTACTAAAAGCTTATATTAAGTTGTAGTTTTTAGAATTGCTCGAAACAATTCCAACCAAATAAAGGGGCTGCACAGTGGCGCAGTTGGTAGAGCTGCTGCCTTGCAGCAAGAAGGTTCTGGGTTCAATTCCCAGCCCTGGTCTGTCTGCATGGAGTTTGCATGTTCTCCCTGTGCATGCGTGGGTTTTCTCCAGGTACTCCAGTTTCCTCCCACAGTCCAAAAACATGACTGTTAGGTTAATTGGTCTGTCTAAATTGCCCCTAGGTGTGAGTGTGTGTGCATGGTTGTTTGTCCTGTGTGTGTCTCTGTGTTGCCCTGCGACAGACTGGTGACCTGTTCAGGGCGACCCCACCCCTTGCCCAGAACATTAGCTGGAGATAGGCACCAGCAGCCCTCCCAAGCCCACCAAGGGTCTAAGAAAATGGATGGATAGAATTCCAAATAAAACCTTTTGAAAGCAAATGTCTATCAATAAAACTATCCAAATCTGTGAAATTCAAATTTGCTTTTAACAAATAGTAGTAAACCTACCTTACTCCTAATGTTGATTCCATTTACTATTTAAAACAAAAGCTGTCCTTGTTCCTCAGGTACCAACTCGAGGTGTAACAAGTTGGCCTGATCATTAGCTGACTCAAACCTAACCCACAAATGTTTTATCTTTCTTCCCAGTCAATGAGACCCCTATGGATGCAGCTCCACCTTTCCAAAGTATCCATTCCTTCAACCTCTTTCGTCTTTGATTAAATCAGTGGATTGATGTAGTTCAGGTTTTGTTCCTCAAATTGCATGAGGTGAAAGATCTTCTGTTTTTGACTCACGTCCATCTGAGACGGTGATCTCGAGGTGGATCATCCCCTGGTCTTTGTCCAAACCCAGTCTAGACCTGAAACATTGAGAATCGTTGGATTTGTGGTTACAAATCAACATCTTTGTGAGATACAGGGAGTTTTAAAAGTATTCCCACTCATTCAACTTTCTTCACACATTCTAATCACAAATGTGTCAAAACAGGATTGTATGTGATTTTCTGAGGAAAATTGTACGTGGTTTATAAATTGTCTAAAAAAATGTAATCAGAAAAGTGTGCTCTAAATTTATATTCATCTCTCTCAGTGAATATTTTGTAGAATATTTTGTACCTACCAGCGTTTCACATCTAGAGACTAACATTTTTACTTAGTCAGACTGGATGGAGTCCATTTGCAAACTTCAATTCTGGCACAAATTTTCAAAAGGATATCTACTTCTAGGCAAAGACAGGACCGTTTTAACACCATAATTAATCAAACTAAATGAATTCACATGCATGCCACAGTCTTCAGATTTTATCCATTCACTAGTTATTTTGGTCAATCAGATAAAAGTCAAATGAAATAAACTGAATTCGAAAGGCATGGATAGCTTCACAAGGAACTGTATTATTATTTAAAATATCACATTATCTTCATAATCTTTGGCTGGATACATGATACAAAGCAGTGTTATTAATATCAATAACCTGCTTAAATAAAGTGTTGTCTGTGCTGTGTAGAGAGTATCGTGTTTCCTGAAGAAACAGTGCGCCTCACAAAACAAGTCAATGCCCCGTCTACATTTTTCAGTGGAACGAGGTTGTTTTTAAATCAGCCGCGAGTTAAATAACTTAGGGGAAAACTATGAATTACTCCCACATATCAGCTGTGCAAGCACCACGACTTTATGTCAAGCAGGAGCTGCCATCTGCAGTGGATCACAGAACAGCGTGTACTACCTTGTCAGAAACATCTGCAGGGTGGGCCGGAATACTAATGTGTGCATTTATTTGTAATTTCATAAAGTTGCCCAGCTGAAGCAGTTCACATTGAAACAAAAACACTCTTAGTTCTCAAAAGGACAAAGCCATTATTATTATTTACACATAATCAAATCGGCAGTCTCCTCTGAGAGTGAGTGTTACTGAGCTACAGAAAACGGGATTCTGTCGACGTATCTTTGAGACGTAGAATAAAACCTAGAGAAGCTAAAGGAGCAAAACAAAAACAAAAAAGGTGCAATAAGAAAAATGTTTGCTTATATTTAAATATCTAATTTATCTGGAGAAGGTTCTCAGCTTGTGAATTATTTACTCTATACTGGCTGTATTTTATTTTATTTTTTTATAAATTTGATTTTAAAGCTGTCAATAGGACAAAACACTTCATCATCATCTTTGCTGCTGTGAGAAACCCATAAACAAAGTGAAGCGGTGTAGAAGTTATGTACCAAACAAAGATCCTTTCCATCATGGCGTCTTGTAGGAGACACAGCAGTGCTCTTTATTGTTGCCTGAGGAGTCATAATACGACGGCCTGATCTTTAGACACCGACTTGAAGGACGTTTGACCTGCTCTGCTCTTTTTCTTTTTTGTAAGATGTACTTAGCCATTTCATTCCCCTTGAACTACAGATTCTTCATCGTAGCCGTTAAGCACCAAGCAGCGGAAGTGACCACTTGTTGTATTAATAGCAGCTGTTGTGACAGAAGATGGGTTTCTTTCATTTTCCATACTGTGTCTGAACTATAATATAAAAAGCTCCCATCCTGCTTCCCTCAGCACTCTGTAATTGCCTCACAGCTCCATCTCTTTTAATGGACTTTCTGTCAAATACTTCATCCAATTCTATCAGTGAACAGCAGCCTGCACTCTTAAATAAAGCCTCACAATGTTACAGTGTTCTCCAATAACTAACACACGCCGCTACAATGTCTCGTAATGAGTGTGTGTTGGCTATGCAGCATGTTTCGGAAACAGGGTGCTTGTTAGTGGGATTTTGTAAATCATGTTTGAGTTTTGGATGAGTCGATAAAACAAGCTTTTTTTTGCTTTTTCTGCATGCTCTACTTTACGTGTTCAGTTGAAATTAAAATTAATTGTCTACAGTTTTCATATATAAATATATAAAGTCTTGCTAAAGAAAAAGTGCCACCTTTAACACATTTAACTAAGCATGTGCATGGAGAGCTGTCTTCCAGATGACACATTATTTAACCCCAGCCGATGCAATGGGTGGCTTTTCATTTCTTAAACAGCCAAAGTGTTTGTCTGCTTAGGAAGGCCCACATGATTTGCATCAAGCACAGAAAACATCTAAGGAAATATTTTTTTTATCTTTTCCTTTTCTTAGGTGGCAATGTTTTTGTGGACCAGGCAGAGTGAATTTCTCAGCTATTATATTCCATTTTAGTTGATTGCTTGTGTGTCATGCTAAAATTTGGTAAATCCAAATAAAAGCTGCCTGAATTAGGTTGAAGGTTTCCGTCGATCTAAGGTCACGGCTTGCTTCACAGTGTTTACTCCATGTTGTGTCTCTAACAATGGCAATGCAACAGTAACTTTTAAAATACACGGAGCAGAGAAGCCTAAAAATCATTGCAGCTAATAACTATAAAACCAATAATAAGTCGTCCAATTATCCAAGGTCACACACAAATCTCGATGAGCAAAACACTAAAATTGTCAGACAAGAAATTTAAAAATCTGCAGCAATTTACATCTCTTCATAAAGAATTAAAAGAAAAGAGCATATACTATTTTGATATGACTAAATTGAACATGCTGTTCATGTATTGCAAGGCTGTTGAAAATATTCTATGAAAAGTCTGCGTGTGCTCTTGAAATTTGTATCTTTATAAATAACATTGATCTATTTCACTGTGTAATGAAATATATACATTGACACGTAATACATATTATTCATCTGTGAAGCACAACTCATCTTAAATAGTAATTTTATCATTTTCTAAAAGGAGAAAATGTGCAAATATTGTGAAAAATATTTTACCTTGATTAAATTCAACTAATTTATGACATTTATTGCCACAAAAATTATGCTAACTGATCTTTTTCCGCAACACTAACAGTGTACAAAAACACCAGAGATGCTCACAATGTCAATGAAGTTTTCCAAAAAAACAACACTGCGCTATTCCACTGTTAAGTGACCGACAGATGATCTCACCAGTAGAATCTGTTGGGAACGACGTTGTCGTGCACAAGCTGCCATCTCTTCCCAAACTCAACGGAGACATAGAGCTGAAAAAATGAGAATGCCTTTGACAAATAAATATGACATGAAATACAGCATCAGCACATCCGAATATCTAACAGAATTATTTCTGGATTTATTTACAATTGCATTATTGAGCAGCTGCCAACTCTGTGAAGTTTTTGCAATCAAAATGCTGTTATTTTGAATAACATTCAGCAGCAGGAGGAAAATCTATTTGTTTTAGGTAAAGTGAAGTCATGCTTCAGTGCCAGGTTTTCAGAAAAAAAAAGTAAGATAATACAGTCTATTTGTTCTCACAGCAAGACACGAGACTCGTTCACAATGCGTCTGAGCAGGGTTGTAATCTAAAAACTCTGTGAAACCTCTCTTTTAACCGTCATTGCAGTTTGTCTTCTTGAAGCAACTTTATTCGTGCTCAAGAACATTAAAGATGCGTCATCTCGCTTCACTGATTGAGTGCCACGCATCCTGAGCTCTGAGCTTCAGAGGGATCAGCAGCATCGTTCTTACCCATCTCAGAACTCGCAACTTTTAGACAACATGACAGACGATCAATAAATGTAAAATGAAGCCAAGCTGACGTTCATTTTGTTCCTTTTGGCAGGAATAAAAGAAAGAAAACAATTGAGATACAGCTTTACAGAGACATACAGAATAGCCCGAAGGCAAACTTCTCCTAAGCGTCTTTATTTTGACCCACTGATCACTCTTTGCGAGGCTTTTCATCTTCCCTACTCCACCATTTATCTCACTTCTCAGACCTTGTCTGTTCCTCTCTCTGAAAATCAAGTCTTCTGGTAGCAAGCTGAGAAGGACTGGGTTTGGTATCCCTGCTGCTGAGTGGAGCAGATGGCAGGGTTCTTGCACATGGTAATGGATGCTGTGTATTGCGTTCACAGATGTGTGTATGCGTGTTGAGCTTAGGGATTTTTGGACGGGGGCGCGTTGAAATTGGGCCTCTGTCTCTTTAAAAACTCCTGCTCTTTCAAAGACCTTCTAAAAGTCATAAGTCACTCCTCTATTAACCCTTAACAGTGTTTTTTACCAGAATTGCACTAGAAGCAGCTTGCATTATGACCTCAGCAGATGCGCAGTTTACCCCAGGTGTTTCCTAATTGGTGCTGGCTAGTCTGAAGGAGCTGATTGGGGAAGAAGCTCAGAAACTTGGAGACTGCAGCTCAAAGGAGGAGCTTGAATAGTTGCCAGAGATTCAAGGATTTCTCAAAAATGCATGAAAGAATCAAAGCAACACTCCAGGTGTAAGGAGGGAATGACATTGTAACATGATGTAACGCTCAAAAATCATAAAACTGCCCATTTAACATACTGACACAGTGCCTTGCAAATATATTTATATTACCTTTCACATTTCATTACAAGAATGAATTTCAATATATTTAGGGGGGGGGGGGGGGGGGGGGGATTTACATGAAAGACCAACAAAGTATTGCATAATTGTGAAGTAGGAGGATTTCTTTTTTTTTTTTTACAGTTTTTTCCCAATTTAAATCTGAAAATCCAGAGAAACCAATTTCTTTCATAATTTAAGTAATTTGTAACTAATTTGTGATTCCAAGACTTCATTTAACCCTTAGTAATTTGGGCATTGTCATCATGGCATTAGATGCCTAGATTGGGCCAAATATTACACGTGTATGCAAGGTGTGGGTTCATAACACCTGCAAAACATTTTAATAATTGTATTCTGTTGTGTTATGAATATTGCAGACTCTGAGAATCTAACAAAAACATTTATGCAATATATTGTGGAGTCCCAGTAAATGGGAATATGAATGGAGCAAGATACAATGCAGTCCTGGAAAAATTTAATCTGATGAAGCCTACAAAAGATTTGAGTCAGGGGAAGGTTCACTGAACAATGGTCATAAATATAAAGTCAGAGCTACAATGAAATTGTCTAAATAAAAACAGATTTATATGTTGAATTGGTAAAAATCCAGTAGTGAGACTTTAAAATCTGCCGTTTGACACTTTCAAATTTTTACGTGTAAAATATTATTGCGAACTACCCAGAATTTTGTCTTCACCTCCATAAATATTTGCTACTATGACTAGCTGTGTCATATAATATCCCAATAAACTGCAGATATAAGTTGAACTTTGTGTTTATTTAAAAAATATCACCGAGTGCAAGTAATTTTGCAACGTATTGTGTCAGTATAAAAGTCTCAGCAAAACAATTGTTTTTGTCGGGATCAAAGTTCCCAAATAAAGCTAAACAGCAACATGTATTTTGTTTTATTTAATAAAGATGTTTTTTTTTTTTTTTGTAAACTTACAGAGACTACAATAAAATGAAGCTCTCAAACAAAGCTGCAAAAGGAGTGTAAAAGGTAAGCAACCCAAACACTTCGACTGACATGTTCTCACAAGGGCACTTTTCTTTCACATTTTCAGTTTTCGTTCTGATTTGTTCACGCTAAACACGAGTAGACACCTACACATTACCTTTTGGTCATGGCTGTAAGCCAGGATCCAGTCTTCTTGCTCCGGGTGGAAAAGCAAGCTGAGAATATCAAAGCCTAAGCTGTGTTTCTGATAGGACGCCCCCTCGTCAAGGCTAATGAGCAGGCTGCTCTCCACCTCTGGGTCAGTTAGTAACATGATCTGAGACAAGAAAGGAGATGGTGAAATCAGCAGCCTACTTTGACAACATTTTTTTTCCCACAGGGAATAAATGTGCTTGTTTGCTCCACAGCTTGGATAGATACACGCAGCCCGCTTGTGCATTATCGCAATGTTGTGCAAAAGACACTCTGCCTGTAAATTTATTCAGTGCAGGCAGGATTTTGACATGGCACACAGACAGAAACTCACCTTCCTTTTGTTGTTTGGACTCACATACAGGTAGCTCAGTATGCTCTTGGTGCCCACTTTCTCATTAAGTTTTTCATACGTGGTCCCATAATCGGTTGACCTATAATTGAATTACAGGTCAAAGTAAATAGGTTTGAGTGGTGGCTAAAGGACAACAGGGGCTTTAATAGTTATGATGCTGATGGGATCGTTAGGCACATCAAGCAAGCAGAAAATTACAGCAACAAACATCCTGAGGCAATCTGCTAAACAAAACGAGACTTTTTAGTGCTCAAAATGAACAAATATAACCCATGTGTCATAAATGGGAAAAATGTATATCAAATTTCCTCTTACTCCAATATTTGTTGCATAAAATGTCTAGAATCCAAGAATGAATTTGCTTGAAAGCTGAAATTGCTAAAATGTTGAACTCAAACTTATTGAGTTTAGAGAAAAAAACAGTACACAAGAACATATTTAATTGTTGCATGGTTGTGTTTTTTTCATAGATTTATTTATTTATTTATTTATTTATTTATTTATTTATTTATTGTCATTGTCTTGTAATATAAATTACCATGCTTTCTTCCTTCCTTTCTTTCTTTACTTAAAATGTAGGTGACTTCTACAAAAATTACATTAAAATGTAGTTGCAAACGTGAAAAAGTTCAAGGGATATTGAAACTTTTCCAAAATACTTAGAGCATACTTTATGTTGATTATATTATTATTATTATTAAGAGTGAAGGCGTCAAAAAGAAAAAAAATGTATAAGCATTACAACAATTCAGATATCGAACTACAACTGAACATTTAGCAGAGTGCAAACATTTTATGTCAGAAACAATTTTTAATGTCAAATCTATACTAATAAGCTACAAATGCTATAATTGCACCATTAATTTTTTCTGATATGTAAGCACTATTAATGTTGAAAATAGACAGAAAAGCTTACCTCCACAAAGAACTCTCTGTTACTCTGCCAGAGTTGAAGTCGTAGTATTTCGTCAACATGAGTATCACCTGCAAAACAGATCAAGCAGGTCACTGTGAAGGAGTGTATGATGACTGCAGACCAGCAGCAGTGAAGTGCCACAGAGGTCCTTTCCAGACATCACATTACTTTAAAGGCTCCAGTTGATCTGTTAAAGTGCCAACATTCAGTCCCTCAGACATTTGTCATATTGGCGTTAATCTCCATCATGCTTCACTAGGACACACCTCTGAAATTAAAAGGGGAGACGCACAGAAGGGATGGAGGGTAAATCTTGTTAATTGTCCCAGCCTCATGATAGAAACATGGCTGTCTGTAATAATAAAAAAAAAAAAAAAACATATTCCTAATTATTTTAAGTTACATAAAACCACTTATTTATTTTATCTTCCCAATTCTCCTTGCTGCAGTGGGGGGAAAACCCCCCACAGCTCCAATCTCAAACACAGAAATGGTTTCTGCTGATGCAACTTCTGACTTTGAGTGTATTAAGATGCTCCAGCTAAGTATAAAATGTTCCGTGCTCTGCAGACAGGAAAACACATAGTTTCAATCTGTTCTTCTGCTCTGGAAACATGATTTTTTACAAGCCACGTATGCAAGCGTGCATCTAAAATCAATAGGGTATGCAACTCAAAACTAAGCAAATTAAAAGTGGTGTTTGCTTAAGGAGAGTAAATCTTAAAATGATGCTTGTAAGAGGCACAGCAAACAATGTCTATGAGTGTTAGCATGTTGAAATTCCAACGATTTAAATAGAACAGTTACCGCAAAGCTGACGTCAAAAACAAAAAGTGAGGGAAAGGTGGCAGAAAGAGTGGGAGGAAGATAACAAAAGAAGATGGTATAGAATTCAAAAGAAAGTGAGGGATGAGAGGAAGGAGAAACAGAAGAGAGGAGCAACTATTAACAAGAGTAAGATTTGTACATACTGCATTTAACAGCTCATTATTCAGAATAGAGCAACATATTACAGGAAACTGTCAGTGTTTTGGAGGAAATGAGAAAAAAGGAAAAGCAATTTTATTGTGTAGGAAATATGAGATACAAAGCAAATTAATGTTGGAGAAATTCAGGAGAAATTAAAGAATACATTAATTTAATAAATGTACTGCAAGAAAATTCAATTAGTAAAAGCATTCACATTTTAATTGTTTTTTGTTGTTTGTTGGTTCTGGACTGGGATTTTCGGAGGGTTAATTAATGTTAATTAATGAATAGGATAATATAAAAAAAAAAATACATGTAATAATAATAAAATTGACATGTTGAGCCACACTCCATACAAGTAGGTGGCGGTAATACACACAGAAAAATAAGTCTGACGTCAATCATCTGAGTTCCGACTTCTGAGTTAAACGGAAAGCAGAATAAATACAGTTCTCTCTCTATTTCCACGTTTATCTACAGACGGCTAGCCTGGTCATTGTCTTCCTATGCAGCTCAAAAAGGGGGCTGGTTTTAACTAGACTGACAGCGGGCCTCCCACATCTGTTTCCTCGGCTCTAATGTTGCTAGAAAACTTAGACGTACCTGAAAACTCAGACGTAACGTTTCGAGGCTGGTAAACATTAATACCTTCACTGTGTATTTGTATATTGATGTTACTACCTCCTTTGGAAGATGCAAAGTTGTATTTGAAGCAGTTCTTCTTGAGGAAGATTCTCTCCATGGTATTTAGACGTCAAATAGAATCATATCACACAAGCAGTAACCTAAAATAAGTAAGTACGGAAAGCCAAACGTGCCACAATTCAATAAATTAAAATGACCCAAAACTTTTTTTATATGAAACTGTTTACAAAACTTTAGATGCATGTATCAGATAAATTAATCTATCTGTGTCTTTAGAAAAAAAAAAAAAAAAAAAACGTATTAATTGAAAAGATTTGTTTTTTTATAAATGTATTTCATGGTCATGTGCTGAAGATATTTTAAAATCAAAACCTCTCACAGGTGCTATGGAAAAGTAGTGTTAATCCCATCTAAGTGATTCTAATCTACAGCTGAGTTGCTGTGCAGGTTAGCCAGTCAAATACTAGGATTTATTTAGTAAGGTGCTAGCCTGGCCATTGCCTTCCTGTAAAAGTCTGCTTGACAAAAAAATCTTGCTTACAGTAATGTTGGGGCTTTCTCCTTTTCACTCGGATTTTCTCCGGTAGATTTTCTACTGAACCAATCAGCAAACAGAAGGAGACGTTTTGAATGGTGATGTCAATTTTCTGCACAAATTAAAAATTATTACAGAGTAATACACTGAAACCATAAAAGTATATTTAAAAGTTATTTATATTTTTGATGAACCGGTTCTAAGACGTCAAATGAAAGAAATCACAAAGCATGGATCTGAAATGATGGGGAAGAAGGGAAGATTAAAAATATATGTACTTTCTTTAAAAAATGATTGCAAAATAAGTCAAATTTCAAAGTAGTTACATAGTAATGGATGTCCTGGGTGAAGTCCCATCTCCAAATAATTTGTTCTGAGCCAGAGGCTCTGTCAGTTGGTCTGCATGTGATAAGTTTACTTGTTTTAAACTCATTAAATGTTTTTAACTCCACTCTTACTCCCACAAAACTAATTCAGAAATAAGAAGTTACATCAACATCTCAAACTGTGTGCAAGTCCTTTTACAATTTTCTCACAACATGATGCTGCTCTGCCACAAAAATCTAACAAATAGGCTGCATTGGATTACTGTAAAATTATAATGAAGCTGGATGGGAGTAGTTGGAAACAACTTGACTTTAATCAGAAGCCGCGCGGATGATTCAGTGCAGTTCAATCGCTGTTTTAAACTGAGTTCGTGGTTTGTTTGCTTTTTACAGAAGCATAAAAAAAGATTGGATGTTGAAGCTAATTATAAATCGTGGTGTTTGATGCTCTGAAGAGTTATTTTCTTTTTTTTATTTATTCAACTGTGCAATTAGTTTGATTCCTCTGACAAGCTGATCGTATCGTTTGCCAAATTAACCCAATGCAGCTGTGCATCTGTTAATGTGACTGCAAGAGGTCAGACTTGACAGATTTCTGTTACAATACAGTTGGCAACTATGAAGCACCAGCAATATAATTAGCATATGATATTGACGCATTCGGTTGTTTCTGACCTATTAGAAAGCAGCATGCGTTTAAAATTGGCTGTACGAACACAGAACTCATCTAAATCTGTATATTTAGTCTCACATAAAGATACGGTTTCATTTCATTTAGAATATTAATTACAAATTCCCCCCATGTTGTCCCCTATAAGTCATTTGTTGATACATATCGGGATGATTTAGATCCGCATAAAATATCTGAAAAATAAATAAAAAACCTGAGTTGTGTATAAAGAATGAACAGTGATTATAAAACAATTTCTACACCAACTGTTAACTCGCTATTGTGAATAAAGGACAAGTAAAACCAAGAGGCAAATTCGAAATACTGCTAAAAGCATTACAGGAATAAAGAAAGCATGTGAGTCAACTAAGCATAATACTAGTTCTGATCAAATAAAATAGCTTGATCTTTACTCAGAGAGTCTACTATTTGAGGTCAAAATAATTTTCTGTGCATATTCTGAGCAGTCTCAGAGAAGCTAACCAGGAGAAGCAGAAAAAATCTCAGTGGGCCCACTGGGATTATGGGCCATAAGGGCCAGTGTTAATTTAAGTCAATGACTGGAATGAAACAAAGAAGACAGACCAGACTCATTGCATAGTATCCAGCATTATGGTACATTGCTGTAAATTTGTCGTCTGATGTATTTCTTCTGTTTTTACTTTATTGTCCAATTTATGTTTAGTATTATCTAAAATTAAAGATAACATTATCATGACCCGAACAAAGACAAACAATTTCATTCATCAGAGAAAAACAAGTATCTGAATAATCTAGGCTGTTGGTGGTGAGGCTTTAGAGTCAGAACAAGCAGCAACCACAGGAATAAAGTTTGAACTTTTGAAGATAAAAGGAAACTGGCCGACAAGAGAGGCCAAGCAATTTGCATAGCTGCAATGCAACAACTGCTGAGGATATGCAAAAACTCTTTGGCTTGTTGAGAAAACAAAATTTGAAACTACAAGGAAACATTGTTCACCCTTCAATGGGTATGAAGATATTTTAAAAGAGAAAATAAATGAGTAAATTTAAGTTAATGAGTCAATAAATAAGTTATTAACTTACTTTCAAGCTCAGGCAATATTTCCAAGTATATATATATATATATATATATATATATATATATATATATATATATATATATATATATATATATATATATATATATATATGGCTTTTTTTTTATATATATATATATATATATATATATATATATATATATATATATATATATATATATATATATATATATACTTATATATCTCTATATACTTATAGATATATACATATAAGTTCTTCTTCAAAAAAAGCCATATATATATATATATATATATATATATATATATATATATAATTTTGTTTTTTTTAAGTCACTGCAAACTTAAGTGGGCCACTCTGAGGCAAGAAGCTCCGGGAAAATAAATCCCACTCCGACCCTGATACTGAGAATAAACTCAAGTCAGAGGAACTTACAAGCAGAACATGCTGCTATAGGTGTTCAACAGCTTTCATAATAAGCAACAGAGTTCAAGATTTATTTTTGTAAACTATTACTTCACAACAATGTTGGGGGTAATTTCTTAAGAAAACATTAACATTTTAATCAAAGCAAGCATTTTTTTTCATGCAACTACTGGTCTTTAAAGCCTTGTTTACTACTTTAAAGATACATTTTTCTTCATCAGAATTAAATCAAAGAAACACCAGAGGAAGCTTAACTTTTGTGTTTATCTCTATAAGTTCTTCCTCAAAAAAAGCCATTTTTTTAAGAGTACAAACACACAACAGGCAGTGGGAGAGGAAAGAAACTTGTGCTGTTATTTATACAAATTAATTGCCAGAATGATATCCTGCCCGTGTTTGCAACCATAAAGCCTGGGCATCATACTGCTCTTCAGGGGAAGCCCTTCTGTGTATCTTGCAGATCTACTTCCTAATTATCAACCGTTATGACTGTATGGGGTGACACTGATGTAAAAAAAAAGTGGTCCATCATGTAAGCAAGGGTTTGGTCCCTTCTCTGTCCTGCAGCTGATTTTCCCTCCTCTGTCCTGCAGCTGAAACAAGTCTTATTATACCTCTGTCTGGCCCTGCACACGAGAATACAACTTGACTATGGATATATTTAAAAACACTTAAGTGAAAGCCAAATATCTTAAAATTGAATCTCAATTACCTCATTTTGACTCTGGAGAGAAATATATGCAAATAATATTTGCATATATATTCTTTATTCTTAAAACATTTTTTTCTGTTTCTCGCTTGGTAAACAATCTAAAATAGATACTTGTATTTGGTTTCTTGAGTCAAAAACCACACCTTCCCAAAGATTTTCTACTTAAATAGTAATGTTTAATTCATTTTTTTCCTCTTTTCTGTAATCTTCTTGCAAACACACAGTCATTAGAAATATTGACATTCATTTATTATTTATTCCCCCCAGTCTTCAATTTTTCTTATTATTCATGGATCCCTGCACAGCTTGCGATTCCCATCATGACATGTCTTACCTTATTCATGCATAGTAAATATTACATAGGATGCCCAAATATGATATTATTAACATTTACAACTGGAAGTTAGTCCAAGTGTGTTCTCACCTTTTATAAAAGGTGAGAACAGACCTTTTAAGGATTTAAGGAGTTCCTTTTTTTTTTTTTTTTTTGCAATTATCTGCACAGCTTGGTACAACTTTGGTCCCGATGTCCAGAATGGGCTGCAGAGATTTATGATCTACCAGTAAACTAGTTGTACACCTTCCAAAGGTCATACCATCACTGACAGAGTCATTTACAACAAAACAACTTGGACGAGTTGGAAAAGTAGAACAAAATGCGTACCTTTCCCTTCTTCTGTACTGGAATTAATCACAGACGTTTACTTGGGAATAATCAAACAGCTGCAGTGGGATACATAAAACCTTGTTACTGACTGGAGAAGCCTTCTTTCTTAGGAGCGGCGTTTCATGGCTGTAGTTAATACATCAATACAACAATACAATATTCACTTAGTAGTTGTCAGGCGTCAGCTGTTTGAAGCTCAGCATGACCTGCAAACCATTAGATTGTTATTTGAAATCACCAGATGAAGGATCTTCTTTTAATGATTAGAAAAAAGACCTGGTAGCAGAGAGGCACACTCTGTTTCCTACATATTTTCGCCAACCTCTCCCTTTGAATTCCAACAAAGGTGTCATGTACTGCCGCACTCATTAGACTACAACAGCACAAACATGTCTCCAAACTGGATTACCAGACATCCAAGAGAAAGCGAATTGATTTCTCCGCTCTAATCCTTTGTAAATCTCAACCCTTGCAGCTAAATGGACGGGGATAAATTTGATCATTACGTCTAAACAAATGGAGGCCTAATGGGTGACTTTCAGGGCTTAGAGTGAGAGGATTACTGGTGTGAAATGAAGCTGTTAAACGGGATATAGGTGCCCAGACAACGCAAAGCAAACTCTTTTTGCTGAAGAAAGAAACAATTGACACGAGAGCACTCACTGAAATGCATTCCCACTCTCAGCGGCCCGCTGATCCAGCCTCATCAGCTGTTGGAATTAAGTTGCCTCATCAATAAGACTGTCATCACATTTAGCAACAGCAATTAAACAGATGGATGATTCCATAATAGCAATTGTTGCAGGAGTTAGTGATTGGAATATCAATAATAATGGTAATAAAAAAAATTGACGTAGCTTTGATGAATCCAAGCTCGCAAATGCAACAGTGCGGTGGAAAAAAAAAGATTGGTATTAAAATAATTTTAGGAAGCTGTATCTGTCAACATCAACTGAATGTGTTGAGCTAATGAACCGTTTCATGCTCTCTTAGATTACAAATACAAATCTGAGCGTATTTTGAAAGGATGTCATATGGCATACCAACATGAATAACGGCATGATTGTGAAGTGAAGGAAAGATTTATGGTTTTAAATGTAAAAAAAAAGAAAAATATGACCTTATTTCATTTCTACATACTAAAATATTTACCCATTTCGTCTTTGCAAAATAGACAGCATCCAGCTCAGATCGAGAGTATACCTTCACTTTTACCCCATGGTATGTTGGTATGTTCTCAAGTGAATGTAGGTCTGTATTTTCACAGAATTATTCTTAAGCATGAATTCACATAGATCAAATGTGAGGCAAACAATTTAATTGTGCTTGTGCTCTGTAGTCTTGAGTATTTTGTAGTCTTGTACATTTTCTTTCACAATTGGCCTGCATTTACCTGTAATCATCTTTCCATCAACTCAGACAAGCTTCCCTGTCCCAGCTGAAGCATGATGCTGCCAACACTGTGTTTTAATGTATAGCACACTCATATCTATAGCAAAAAGGTGCATTTTGGCATCATTGACCAGGGCATTGTCTTTCATGGGTCTTGTTATGCCCCTTTTCTGACATTAAGAAACTTGAAATGCCTGCAGGATCCTTACTATAATCAAGCAGGACCTGTGTTGATGCAACAGATGTACTGACATCTTATGCATGTTAATGAAGATGAGAGAGAAAATGGGAAAAACCCAAGTGGCCAAAACATACTACAAGCCCAATGTGAATAAAGGGAAAATGTTTAAAATGCATTTATATTATACAGCAATTCCAATAGGAACAATGTTAACCAAAAGTGCCAAATTGAATTTCCATGTAACTTAAACATATTTTAAATATGTTCTACTTTCTCTATAGAGTGCCTCTGAGTGTTATTTTGACCACTTTTATAGCTATTTTCTTTTCTTTTTTTTCTACAGGAGCATTTTTCATAAAGCAAAAAGCCTCATTTGTAAGAGATCTTCTTATGGCATTTTTTTCCCCCAACAATGGCCTTCAGCCACCTTCCTGTACAAGCTACATTTGAAGAGTGCACAGCTAATAGCTCTCTCGTTGACAGCCACTCCCACCTGAGCTGGAGATTTCTAAAATGTCTCAACGGTTATCATGAGCCTCTCTTGGCTGCTTTTCCTTGCTTGTCAGAGGACGCCAATGTTTTGGTAGGTTCGAATGGTATTTCCTTCTTTGAGTGATGGACTGAAGAGAGCTTGCTTATCACTGCTTATTACCCTAACCCTGCTTTAAACGACTCCACAACTTTGTCCTCTGGGTTCCTTGATGTTGTTTCGTCACTGATGTTTGCAAACAAACCACTGAAGCCTTCGTGGACATCTATATCGAAGTCAGAGTATAAATTAAAATCTTGATATCTATGTCAAGATTTTTATTTTATTAATTAAACTGGGTTTAATGAATGTGTTCATGAACCCTCAAATATAAAAAAAACATATTTCACTTTCAACATTTTTCAAACACCTTGTGTGGATCTGTCCTCATAGAAATCAAATAAAATACACAGACGCTTGAGGTGTGAACATTTTTACAAGACACGGTATGCGTTTCAAAAACATTAAGATTTCTCACACTCAATATTACTATTGCGACTAAAGGAACACCAAAATAATGAGGTGAAACAGACGATAGCAGTAGAACAGAAGATCCACCTCTACAAATTAAAACAACAACAACAAAAAAATACAATCAAGTGAGTTGAAATCCCCAATGTAAGTGGAATAGCCCCGGATGAAATTACCACAATAAACAGAATCACTTAACAGCTTTCACAACAGCAGAACCGTCTACTTCAGTTCCACTCTGTGTTGCCCTGTGAAATCTCCCAGCAGCCACCGGACCCAGTGGCACAGCAGCACGCTGCCGCCGCACTTCAATACCACCTGAGCAGGACCTAAAATGTGCAGAGGCTTTTGTCTGTCACATCAATTTATATCAGTTCATTAACAAAGGCAACATTTCCTCGTAGGCCAGCTGTTGTGCTAAAGTTGGCTTGTTTGAAGTCGGAGCGGTTGGCTCTACTGCGTGCGTCAGGTCACGGCAAACATGAATTATAAAAGAAGCATCACAATATCGCTTTGCACAATGTAAACTGCCTACGCCCTCATAAAGCTTGAATATTCACAGATGAGGGAGTTAATCACAGCAGAGAAAGGAAGCAGTTTCAGTAATAAAGTTCAACTGGAGTGTGACTTGTGGTGTAATTCTACCGATGTGTGAACAACTTAGCTGTACTTTCAGTGGGCTCACTTCAGACACTTTGTGTTACAGCTTTGGCTTTCAAGCTGAGCAGCAAGTGTCTGCATTTATTAGGCACCTCATGCTGAGACATGAGCACCGTGTCCAAGTAGAAGCTTGGTTGATAGAACCTCTGAAACGACTTCCATCTTCTTTAGGCTTATGCCCTCGCGTCGTTGACTCTCTCACCGTAATTGAAAGCCCGAGCCAGTTTGGCCGCTTGGACACAGCGGCCCGCTGAGCTTGAAAAGCCTCCGAGTGAACAGGGAAGGGCTCTGATCAATCCACGCAATTATTAGACAGCTATTGGTCTGGCACTTTTAATCCAAGCAGAAAGCTGTACCCGCTGGGCCACGAGCTCTGTGTTTTTTTTTGTGCTTTTTTTCCCCCAAAATCCTTTTAAATCTTCAGCACTCGATCTGTAATGTGGAAGTACTGAGGGAGATGGTGAAAGATTAGTCGTATGTTGACAAACCAAAAGCTTCTTGGACTACTTAATAAAGTGCAATTCCTCTGATGAAGTGAAACAGCAGATGGGATAAATATGCCACGGATGGATTTTTTTTTCCCACCCATATGTCCTATTAGGCTCACCAACTGTGTTTGAGGTTTGCCAATAATGCATCACTATATATCCGAAATCGAGAGCATGAATGACTGAAGCAAACTTATAGTTTTAAATGTGAGGTTTTCCTACATAGGCCAGATGGTGTAGCTCATTTCTATGAGAATTGCAGGTGGCGACTGTTATGTGAAAATGTTCTGAAGCCCGAAATGAGATGTAAACTAAGCAATGGCCAAAAAAAAAAAAAAAAAAAAAAGAATGCTAACAAATGCAATTAACTGGGAGAGAGTTTCATAGATAGAACACAGAGAAAACAACACTACAGCTGAAGGCAGGAAAAGAAAAAAAAAAACATCTCAACAAAACAAATCTCCTGACATATTATTTTAGGAGAGCGTCTCCAACAGCTAATTTCTTCCTTAGCAGCTGCTGCTGCAACCATTCTCAGGCTTTCTGTTTTATTCTGAAGCCGCTCACGAAACTACAGTGAGTCACAAAAGCAAACAGGCTGAGCACACAGCATAAGTCTGATTTAAGCTGCCACACACACAAAAAATTGAAACACAAAAGATGTGTCTATGACACACAAAGGAGGAAAAAGAAGAAGAGGTGAGATCTCATTATGCTCCCCGCAAGTTAGCGTTATGCTTCTCTGGAAAAACAATCTTCACCTGATTTGGATTCTGAATTTCTGCTCCATTGGGCCGCATTTGGCAAAGAAGAAAGGAAACTTGGGAGGCAAGCACAGCTTGGTTATATATAAATAAAAAAAACACACTCAGCAGGATCTGAAGGCATCAGAGAAGCTCGCCATGGGAAGGCTTGGTGACTTGACAGAGCTGAACTCAGACAGCCAGTGGTTTCTGTGCAGAGTTGAGTGTTAAGAGTCGGTGTTTGTCCGTGCCGGAAAGGAGCACCACGGACCCAAAACTTGTCAAAAAAAAAAAAAAAACTTTTCTTAGTGCGACTTCCCATCATTATGTTTTTCATGAATATATTTATTTGTGAGATGTTCACTCCCTGTAACAGTGCAACATCAAGCACACACCCCTCCCCCTCCCCACCCCGACCGCCTCACAAAACTGTCCATCCCGGCCTCCTGGGAGAGAGAAGAACCCGTGAAGGTTCATGCTGAAAGCGTTCGTCAGGCGGTTGTCTGAGCATGTCAGCGAGCTTTATGAAGGAAGCTACATGTGTCCAGGAGGACCAAGAAAGTGAATGGCAATGAGATGGTGAGGAATTAGAATGAAGGATAGTTTAGACTGTTTTTCCAACTCTAATACAGAATATATGTATATCAGGGTGAAATGCACATCAGCAGAAAACGCCTGCAGAAGTCCGCCTTTATTGTTACATTTAAACCTGTCCAACCACCTACATGGCTGTAAGAAACCGAGAAACATAGATAGGAAATCTTCCTGATAGTACTATTTGCTAGACATGATTCTACTAATACCTCTAGAAAGCAGCAGGTAACCGGAGGTTCAGAAAATACAAAATGCCGTCTTACTCTGATCATTGAGTGCAAAATATAGGTGACAGCAACATGCTTCATTGTGGTTCCTGTGACTGAGAGAAGAACACTGATTTTTTTTTCTTGCTTTCCGTTTCAGTGGGATGTTAAAAATGATATCAGAGGAAGTCCGGAAATATGAAGGCTATGTAAAAAGGGACATTTATGTCATGTTTGAAGCTAAGAGAGAGAGAAAGACAGAGCAAAACTCTAATAGGAAGATCGAATGGAGTGCAAAGACATCATTTCTTTTGTTATGCTAACCACATAAATTGTTAATACAAAATGTTAAATATACCTTTGTATATTTAACATACTAGATTGCAGTTAAATATACTCTAGTATATTTAACTGCAATCTGACACACATGGTGGGACGTGGTCTCTGCTCCTGATTGACTGCTTACAACAGGAAGGCCTCAAGAAGCCTTTATCAGTACTGTTCGCATGTCTTCCTATGTTATAGTTCTTGGAAACTGGAATGTGCTAAAATATGGAAAAACATATTTTTAAGCACCAGTGGAAACTACCGCCAATACTGGATTGAAAGTCTCATTACATATTCTTAAAAGGCTGCTATTAAATAAGAAGCTCATTGTTTAGTAGCATGGGTTACACAAGATTTATTTTATCATGACTTATACATTGAAGTACTGAAGGCTATCAGCTGTGAGGCAGGAGAAGCTTCAGCTGTGTGTTAACACAATGTCAGACAGGTAAGACATCAGTAGGAATCCTATTGTTAACTGCCCATCAATCTGGTTAGTTTGTGAGATCAATTTTAATTAGCAAGAAAAATTTAAATCGAACATAAACAATTAATGAAAGACTAAACATCATAAGGGTTTATATCAGAGAGAACCTGAAAGTGTCAGATAATATGTAAAAGTTAAAACATATGAGTAAAAAAAATCTCAACAGGTACGACTTCTTTTGAGGGTCACCAAGAGAAAACTTCTGGTCACGAAAAACAGCATGGCAAGCACAGCCATGACATATAAAGCTACATCTGAACAAAATTACCATTTGGACTGACCACAGCTGAGTTGTGCTGTAACACATACAAAAAAAACCAATCACCACAAACACCGCACAACAACCTTCATGCACAGTGGTCGGGGGCTGATAATTTGTGTTTGCTTTGCAGCCACACAACCTGGACGCCATGCAGTCATTAAGCAAGCCGAACTCTTCTGTACACCGAGGTACTGCAGGGTCTTATGTGAGTCTCCCTGTTTGACAGCTGAAAATCAGGCCAAACTGGGTCATTCGCCATGAGAATCCCCCCCAAACACAGCAGTAACTCAGCAACAGGATGCCTGAAGAAGAGAATAATCAGGGGGTTTGCAAAGGCCATGTCAAAATCCAGAATCAAACTTAAGTATACAAGAGAATGATAAAGAATCAAATGTTTTCAAACTCCTGGCAGATTTAGATGTGAACGTTGTATGCATCCCACCGGTTTGATTCAAAATGTACATGAGACTGGACTCCCTCAAAAGTAAGACAAATCAAGTAAAAGGAGCATCAATTTAGAAAACGAAACCCAACACACTCAATAAGATAAACAACTTACTGGAAGCAGAAATTTTATTTAAGGCTATTAATATGCACTAAAATATTTCAAGAGATAGGAACCCATTGAGTTCAAAAACTGGTTGAGTCCTAAACTAGAAAAAAAAAACTATTAATTTTTAAAGAGCATTGTTTGTCATGTGTTGACATGCATCTAAATAAACAGCTTCTCATCCTAAAAGCCCATTTCCTGATACACAATCTGTAGAATAGAAGATGACATCAGGAGAAGAGAAGGGAATTATGCAAACAATTGGATTTTCAGTATCTATGACTGACATGCAGGGACAACACAGTAGTAGTTTCATTTGTCAAAAAAGTTAAATTATAGCTTTTAGAGCTGAAGGTTATTCTGCAACCTATTGAAAAATAGGGATGTACTTAGTTTCTAACCTGCTGCTTCGTTGCTCCGTCCTTTGTTAAATGAATAATGGCACTGTTATTGTGTTGTTGTTTCTCTGCTGTTGTTTTTAATGTAGTTATTATTTAAATATTAAAGATCTGACATATTTGTAAGAATCTTGACAGTATAAACAAATCTGTCCTTACCTTAACACCTTCCGGTATTGTTCTTATTTAATTCGGACAGTAATATTATTCCAATAATTAAAACTGAACACTTCAGCGTTTCTCAGAGTCATTCTGGACTTCACAACCTATGTACAATGTGTGTGTGTGTGGGTGTGGGTGTGTGCGTGCGTGCGTGTGCGTGTGTGTGTGTGCGTGCGTGTGCGTGTGTGTGCGTGCGTGCGTGCGTGCGTGCGTGCGTGCGTGCGTGCGTGCGTGCGTGCGTGCGTGCGAACGTGTGTGTTTGTGCGTGTGTGTGTATGTGGCTTTATATATTGTATATTGAGTCATATATTTAAAGCAATTTATTTTCATTTTTATCTGATTAATTTTCATGAAGGTTTTATGACCTGTTTTGATTTTGGCATACGACTTATAAAAACCCAAAAATCTGTTTCTCAGGAAATTAGAGAAAACGTTCCCCAGATTTAACAATTCAGAGGAGCTGCGGTTATTATGGCAACCAGTAATTCTTTAACACCAGAGCAGAGCCAAAGACTGACCTCCTCCATGCACCACACTCCACAGCTGCGGCATTTGATCCAAAAGGAGACTCAATCAAATATTTAGTGCATATACTGTACAGTAGATGAACACATTTTTAGTACTCATGGTTTCTGTGCTAACATAATTTTTATTAGTCTTGTGTAATATTCAAACTTTCTGAGAAACTGAATTCTGTTAGCCTTGCAGTTCATCAAGGCTAACAGAAATAAAGGCTTGGGATACATCACTCTGTGTGTAATGAATCCAAGAAATATACAGTTATGTTATAATTCATCAAGATGCACCCGTCATACAATATCCAACTCCTGCTTTGTGTCAATCATTCTTGATTAGAAAAAAGGCAGACAGTTGCAAACAGGCATTTTATTTCACATTAAAATAAGCCCCAGATTATATAATCAACAAGTTGAAAATGTTTGGCTCGGAATCTAGTTATAAGATTTCAGCTCTTCTTTCTGTCACTCAACTTTCTCCTTACAAAGTTAGGTGACATTTAGATGAAATGTTGATCTTTTTTTGTAATATTCGACTAGAGTTTTCTTGGATGTTAGATAATTAATCGCAAAGTAATAACCCTGCAGAGTCTTATAAACTAAGGCTATCTTTGTGTGTATTTTTAACCTCTGTGAATCAGTAATATACTGTAAAGAACACGAAACTGTGTCTTTTCAAACATTTGAAAAGAAGCTTGTGTGTAAATAATTTGAAACTCATTGCTCTGATAATTTACTTTCCTCCCTTTTCTAGATATTATTTGTCAGGGAATTATTGGTCAGGCCTTGCTGGCTTATTGTTTTAGTATACGTTACTTATTCTGTCGTATTGAAATTCTCATTTACGAAATGATCATAACAGTTTGAAAGCCCTTCAGTTTCGCAATCCAATAGTAAAACCTTGCAAAACATAGCAGAGCTGCCACGTCCGGTACAAGCTCCAGCTCTGATTCATGTTCCTGTACATTAGATTTCAATACCAAGGTATCAGCCATTGTACTCGAACATTTCACTTTGAAGCAATTCATCAACAGGCTCTAATGATTTGATTAAAAAAAACAGAGTGCAAAAGAATTAGATGATTAGCGGATGTTTATTCTAAACAAAACGTCTTGAGTTGCATTCATGCTGCAGCAGCCTTGAGCGGCTGTCCTGTGGGGCGCGTGTGTATGGCAGATGCATAATTTCAATCAACTTGTGTTCATCAAAGATTCTCTGAACCTTTATGATCATCCAAGGGCAAGACATTCTATAAAGGCGCACATGTGAGGGTGTTTCGAATCCAAAGGTCTTTAGAGTGCAGCAGAGCTTGTTCGGATTCGTCCTCATTGTCCAACGTTTGTCACTTTTGAAGCTAAGGTCTGAAGTTTACTTTGAAATATCAAAATCTGCTAATTTCAAATGGTTCAACTTAAGTTATTGGCTAAATTTCATAGACGTGCGGCTCTATTTTGGAAGTAGTTTAAGCTAATTTAATTATTCCACAGTTGAATTTTCTCACATAATATAAAAGGTGCAGTTTTTTTTTTTTTTTTCAGCTGTTGTTGTTTTTCCTTTAGTTGAGAAACTAACATGGGGAATCAAAAGATCTAAATTGAATGTCGGTGTGAATGTGTTTGTCATTATATTTGCCCAGTGAGTCAATCAAACTGTCCTTGATCTTGCCCAGTGTGAGCTGGAGGGGAGGCATCAGCCGACCAAGACCTTCAAATCAGTCCCATTTTTATTTTAACCCTCCTTGAGAAAAATATGAGAAATACATAGATAAAAAAAAAACTCTATCTCTCAGTGAAAACAATATGCTCCTGTGCTTCCTGCATTCTTGAGTTGGAAGATTTTAAAGGCTTGAAAAGGGCTTCGTTTTCGTAGTGTGAGCAAAATGTATCATTTAACTATTGAATTTTTTTTTTTCAGAGTTTAAGTGCTGCTGTTTTTTTTTTTGTTTTTTTTTGCTGTTTTAAATCAATAAAGACTGATCTAATAAGGCGGAAATCAAACTTGGTGCTAATAGACAGTTTGACCTGATGACTTTCACCACTTTCCAAAAGATTAGCAGCAGCCCCTCTACTCAGAGGCCATGGTTCTGAACCGAACGAGGTGGACTGCTCCCTCCAGGTCTGGGATCAGTCTCTGCCTCAAGCAAAGGACTTCAAGTATCTTGACAACTTGCTGACAAGTTATAGAAGGGAAAGCATAACTCTCAAATTACTGGTTTGTATATGATTTGACCCTTTATATCTAAGGGTTGCGTTACATGAATCGTGACTGAAAAAGCTGAATATCCTGGATAAATGGTTGGATGATCTCCCTCTGAAGTGGACCCAAGGATAAAATGAGGGGAAGCTCAGAGTGGAGTCACTGCTTCTCTGCGTCAAAGTTGAGATAGTTTTGATATCTAGAAAGCCTCTTTTGGTGCTTCTCTTCAGAGTTTTACTATGGAAATCCCTTTAGGACAAGAGTCTGGAGCAGATTTAGAACTCACTACCGGGACTATTGGTACATCTTATTAAATTAGAACGTCATCAAATTTTTTATTTTAATCATTTAATTCAAAAAATGAGACTGTTACATTAAATATTCTAATTAGACAGCAAAGGGAAGCGCCCTAACACTTTCTGGTAGACTTGCTGATTTCCGGGCTTGGTAAAACGCAGTGGACAAAAATCAGCAGAACACTTGGCACTTAAATAAATCCCTGCTCATGGAGGCTTTGCACTGGACCCCAAAAAGCTCTGATTCTATGCCTCTCCTCTCTTTTTCAACACTGTCGGACCTGGATTATCAAATGCAATCAGAATTCACTTTCTTCTGAAGACACTTTGCCACTGGGTAACAGTACTGTCCTTTTTCTCTTTAGTCCAGATAGGAAGCTTTGGAAAGTGTGTCTAAAACAATTAGCACATTTCCTGGACTTGTCTGTGAATATAGTGGCTCTTGAACATTTGGTTCCAGCTGCAGTTCCTAACTTGTGTATCTCAACTACACTGTTGAATTGACTTTGCTGCACATTCTCCTTAAGCATGTGACTGTCCCTCATTTGTGCGCCCTTTTCTACCACACACTTTCTTTCCTCTCAACTCTTCATTACAAAGTTTTTTTTACTGATTAACTAAAATAAACGTTAATTTTGATGATGATTAAATTATTGAGATCTAACCCTACATGCTGATGGCACATAGGGTAATACAATGTAACCTTAAAAAGTTATTTCAGAAGCCGGAAATAAGGACATGGATCTGAGATAAACAGCTATGCTGATGATATACATGTGTGCATTACTTACTACTCCTGCATTCACTGCCTTAGATGATTTTATCTCTTCAAAACATCCATTGTCTTCTGCCTCTGACCTAATCTTAATATCTGTTTCCAGACAGCGATTTTGGATTTTAACATTACTTAACATAAATTAAATAACAGCCCCAAATGACTATCAACTATCTCAGATATGAAACCATCTAACTTAGCTCATTCTTTCATCCTTAGCCGATCAGGCAACACACTCACTGGTCTCATAGCAAACTCAGTTCAGTTGAGGGTTTACAAATAATTCAGATCATACCTCTTGACTAAAAAGCGTCCATGTAGCAAGCTGTGGTTTTAGTTAAATATGACGGAGCTCCAAATAGATGTTGACATTCCTTGCTTGCACATGAGGCTCTAAATGGAGACAGAGCATGTTACAAGAAATATTCCCTGTTGTTTTAAGTGCTTCCACACTGGCTCATCTTCTCCTCGCAGGGTTTGTTGAGCTTTAAGACCACAGAAGTCACCAAGTGGAAATTGCAAGCTGTGGTAGATACCAAAGGAAGGTAAACTTTGTAATATATATATATATATATTATTATTATTATTATTTTTTGTGTCCAACTTATAGTTTCAATTGAAATGTTTAGCACGTGACCGTTTTTGACTATGCTATTTGACAAAGCAAGAATAGCACCCCAAACCAGCCAGCAGAGTCCAGTGAGACAACTTCTTTGGACAAAACAAAATTGTACCCAAATAAGTTTTCCATAAATTAATAGGGAGTTCAAAAAACTTGGCCATAATTTGGGAGGGTGGCTAATGAAATAGGAATATGAGTCTTAGCTTTCAGTGATGCATCAGTAGATAAAGTATATATTTTAAAATTTACTTTTGATCTTTTTCTAAATTAAACAAAAGAACTTATTAGCCAAGGGCTAATAAGAATAGAACAATATTTTATAATTATCTTTATCTTAATAAATAGGTCATAATATAACAAGTTTCTTTCTTTTTTGTGTGTGGTTTTGTGTGGGACTCTGAGGTGTGGTGACTGCTGTGTGGGAAGCAGAAGGAAGGGTTTAAAGCAGGAGAGCATTCACGAAAAAGCCACCATTGTCCATTTTTATTCAAACTACTGAAAGTAGATCACATCTTAAAATTCTTTATTATTATCATTAATATTATGATGTTTTTGTTAGAGCTGCACAAAATATTAGGTCACAGCAGTGACTGAAATTGTGATGTCTCCAACATCTCAGTTACTTGTTTGCATGCTTTATAGCTTGGAGGCATTATTTCATATGCAGTTCTGTTAGGTGCTATGCATTCCAACTCTACATGCTAACGATGTCCAACTGTGAATGCTCATGGTCTTTTATGCTCTGACCTAATTTAGATTCAAGTTTGTGCAGGCCTATATATATATATATATATATATATATATATATATATATATATATATATATATATATATATATATATATAACTTTACATCTGATATATGTGTGTGTTGTGTGTTTTTTGTACAAGGTAGATGAAAATTTCAATTTGGGCCAAAAGAGATACTTTTATAATTACTTTCACACATAGATGTGTTAAGTATTTTAAATAATCATAGAACAAAAACAGAGGGAAACAGAATAAGCTTTGTCGAGAGGACTAGATGGAATCATTACTATCAAAAGACGCATCCCTCGTCTTTTGGAAATATAGTTTTTGAACTTATAAACAAGATCATTTGGGCAATCTTACAGATAACACATTTCTCTATATATTCCAACAACTACGCAGTAATAAGTTGTGTTCGTGAGTGATCTGTGTGCGAGACAGAGGAGATGGAAGACGGGCACAGGCACACATGGATATCAGCCACCAAACTCTGACATCTGTCAGCATTCTCAGTTTTTCACCTCTTTTCCCGTGACTACAGCGCAGGACAAAAGCTTCAAATTTAGCCACGCATACCACAGACGCGTGAGTGAGCGCTGACCACACTGCGTCAAAAGACAGCCGTGCGTAAAATGTGGAGCGCCACAAAGTATGGTGTACTTACGCTGCTGTTTTGTCCGGACCAGTGCACCATCGCCTGGTTGTGAGCCGTGTCCCCGGCGAGGGCAAACGTTGAACTTGTGAGCTCGAACTCCTCCTGGTCCGAAACCGAACCATCCTCCACACCCTCGCCCCGGAATCCAGACCAGGTCTCTGCGCTCCTTCGCACTCTCCAAGCGACCGCATCTGCGTCCCCGGTCGAGTTGAAGCTGTTATCTCTCTCTTCACTCGCGTTATTAGGAGAGGGGCCGGAGGCGCTCGGAGGAGGGTGGGAAAGTTTCTGATGGGCCCCGTCTCCCTGCGGACCACTTGTCTCATTCTCCCCCGGCCGCGGCTGTAGTTTGAATGAACTTTCTTCACTCGCGACTAATTCCGCAGCGCCGTCTTTCCCCTCTCCGCTGGCGCTGAACGACTCCTCAACAAATCCGACGAATTCTTCACCGGGAGCTGCGTCGGAACCCGCCTGGTCCGGGGCCGCTCTTTCCCGGGGTACCGCCACGACAAGCGGCTGCTGGCACTGGCGAATGCACCTTACCTCCGCCTTTGTTCCGCCCAGGATGGAAGTTAACGACAACAGACAAATCCACTCGGAGAAAAAAAGGATGAAAAAGCAGCAACCGAGACGCGTCTCCATCATGCATTAATTCCGACTTTAGAGTTTTGAGAATAATTTTGTTTTAATCAGGAGCGATTCTTTTTTTTTCCCCTCTCCCTTTCTCTCCCCCTCCTGTCATCACCTGGCAAAGAGGAGTCTGCGAACGCACTGTGGGGAGGTGCAGCAACGCGCGGACAAGGGTTCCCAAGTACTGATGCAAACGATGCATCAGAGGAGGAGCTGGAGGCTGAATCCTGCATGAGAGAGGCGCGGGGGCACACTCCCGCAATCCTCATCTTTGCCTGCTTTAAGAAATAAACTTGTTATCTTAATTAAGCTATATATCACCCCTGGGCCTGAGCTGTTTTTGATATGCACTGTGCTACATGTTACTACACTATATAGGTTATTTGATGGCATAAATTTAAAATTCCTTGAGAGGTTCTTCGATGATGATGATGAGGGAGGGGGGGGGCAAGTCTAGAATCATTAGTGGATCTCCATCTGCTCCCTCCTGTGCTGGAAAGTAAGGGGTGGGGGTGGGGGGGGGACGGGAAGGCTGCTGATACAATGAGACTTTGCATTTTCCATTACCAAAAGGTCTGGGTAATCAATTAATAAGATTGCCTTGAGTTCACTGTCAATTATGCCATGCAAGTAATGACTCTGTTTTGGCCCTGCTTGCAAAAAAAAAAAAATGCTTGGGTAATTGTTTCACTTACAGACGGCTCCCTTGTATCATCCATTCAACAACAGCTGAATGGAGAAAATGCCGTACACCCCCCCCCCCCCCCCCCCCCCCCCAAGATTTTAGCTTCTGCTTTCCGTGGCCTTTACAGGTTAATAGAGACTGGTATGACAGAAAATAATGAGGAGGATTCAAAGCAGGGGTGAGCAAGTAATCTTTTCTCTCTTTTTTTGCTGCAAAGCTCTTCTGATCTCTGCAAATATGCCAGTGCTGTGGCAATAATTGAGAGCCCTTTTTTTTTATTTTATGCCATGCAATACAGACCCTCGGAATGTATTGTTATATTTCCTTTTACACTTTGGGCTTTGTTCCAGATGGCTAATGGTAAACCATTAGGAGAACTAGAGCCTGTCCAAACCCTGTGATTAGATTCTATTTCTGGGCAACATTTAGTCAATAAGATGAGGATGCTGTTGACTGGTGACTGATGCCGAAGAGACTCTCCTGTATCGAGCTGTGCTCTCTTCATCGCTCTGAGCTGCGACGTGATCCTGTTCCACATACGGGTCAACCGCACAGAGACGTCTTTCATTGCCAGCCATTAGCGATGCAGTGAGCAAGAGCTGTCTCAATCTGTTTTAGTTAGCCCCCACCAGACAAGAGGAAATCAGTCTATAATGCAGATTGATGGCTGACTGAGAATTTCAATCACGGAGAACGTCGGCTAAAAAAAAAAAACAAGCTACATTCTTGACCGTAACGCAAACCTAAAAGCAAAACCGGCCATCACAATGCACATCAGCGCCTCGGCGAAAGTAATGACCATGCAGGTGTGAGACATCCATACAACTTCTGTAATGTGTTTTTCACTCGCTGAGGTTTGGCAGGGACTGATTCCCACTGCACATAATAGATTCTTACTCTTGATTTGTTCGCATAGATCCACATGGATGCATGTGGAGAGGTCGCTTATTTTTCATGGTAATGTTTTATGACGACTTGAGTGACATATTCGAGTCACTGTTACTACGTTTGATCTAGTGATTAGTTTTTAAAAATGATTAAGTATAAGTTAAAAGGGGGATGCAGTGGTTTAGTGCAGTTTGCAGCGTGAGCGTGCTCTGTTAAACATGATTAATGTACACGAATAAATCTGTCTCATAACCAGTCACATAATCAATCAGAAGTCTCAAGTCTCTTTCTCTAACAAAAGAAGCAAAGAAATTTCTAAGTATATTTCTGGACTAACATGTGGCTACACTCTAAAATTATGATGATGGAAAAAAAAAATGTTTTTTTTTTTTTTTCGTACTTTCTGGTGTGTGAGCGCTTTTGTTATGTGTGGATTTTGTAGACTCTGTTGCAAATGAATTATCCCCCGGGATCAATAAAGTATTTCAAGTTGAGATATAAATACGTTATTAGTTACAACAAAATCGGCCGACTAATAATTTAATGAAGCCAAAAAAACAGCTTTATTGCATATTTTATACATATTTTTACATTTCAATCTAAAGTACAAAGATACAAATATTCTACTCTGCAAAAATCCCTTTTTTTTCCTTCCTTTGTGACTTTTTTTCCTTCTTTGTGTCCTATCTCTGCAACTTCCCTTGATTCCTTCCGAATCTCTCTCTCCACTCTTCCTTTCTATTATTAGAAGTTCCTCATTTGAAGACTGAAGAATGTGCTAGAACCCTGACTGTTGTTCTGGCAGGAAGGTCCCTCAGAAGGCTGTTGGCTCTGGGCCAGTTAATTTGATATCAGTGAAAAACAAGAACATCTATCACAACTGAATCAAGCAAATTTATCAGGGCGATGCTTCTTGGTGGCTTCTGGTTTCATCCAAGTCTCTCTGAAGTCAGCACAGAACTCCTCGCCAGGTTTCGGTGGAGACGCCTCAAGGGGCCGTTCAATCAATCAGAGGCAGACTGAGGATAAAGTCACTTCACACTGTCAACGGATGAAAAAAAAAACAAAAAAGTAATCTGCTACTTTTTTAATAAAGCACTTTTTTTTTATTAAGGTCCAAACCATTAGCAAACTGTGATAACAGTCATTACATCTAGATTACGACCTGAGCTGTTTTTCCATTTGAAGTTCAATGGAATCAGACAGACAATTATTCCAATCGAGAAAAAGTCAGGCTCATATTTTACACATAAAGTTAACTAAAACCTTTCTTATTGTCTGGATAAGGAATAATATGATAACTGACATAAGATAAGCTTTGACATATTGACAAGCATTTTTTAACTCAACACTTCACAAAAAATATTCAAACTTCAGGCATTTTGACTAGATCTAAATAGCGTGTACTTGCATAGCGCTTTGTCGAGTCCAGAGGACCACAAGGCGCTTCACACTACAGTCAGTCATTTGTACGCTGATGGTGGTGAGCTACATTGTAGCCACAGCTGCCCTGGGGCAGTCTGATAGAAACCAGGCTGCCATCCACCAGGAGGGTGAATGTCTTGCCCAAGGACACAAACCTGAGAAGAGTGGGAGATTTTACAGAGTGGGTTTTGGAACTGGCAACTCAAGACGAACCCCAACGACTGTCATCTTAACAGTAGTTCTTGAAGGTGAAAGGTCAAATCAGACATGTTTGTGTTCACCACAATTTAACCTCTCTGAGGGGAGCTGTTGTGAAGTCTTCATGTATTGATGTATTGACAGATCCAGTTCCGTGAATTTATGGGTTGCAGAAAAAGTCTGCTTCCGCCTGGCATAATTGTTGACTGGTACTGTCAAATGAGAGTCGAAATAAAGAAATGCAAGATTTTGGGGAAAACAAAGCAAGCAGTGAAAAAAACCCTTGAACTTCCCCTGCCACTCAAGCATAATGAAGCAGTTCCCTTGTGGCTATGTCAGTAACACTCCTGATAAAACTCACTATGTTGCCACAGAGAAGAAAGGACAAACATTATATACAGGTGATTGGAGCAATGACTCTCACACAGGAAATGGCAAAAAAGAAGAAAAAAAATCTGATGTAAAGTTAATGTCAAGCTTAAAAAGTGAGCAGTATGGCATCTCAAACTCTAAAACCTAAGTTTCTTTTTAACAAGCAGGAATCTATGTTTTGGATGTAAACCATATTTTTTATAGCTGAAGAAAATGAGAAAGATACTAAAATAGCTCTAGTGTTTGAGACTTTCCTTCATGTGCTTTGGTAGGCAAAAATATATTTGGAAAGACATAATTAATGTTTTATGAAAATGTCCTTGATGTGAAAATATGTAGGATGTGCTGTGTTTTGACTGGTAAAGGAACTTTCAGGCAATGCTAATGAGATGGTTACAATAAAAGGGAAACTTTAAAGACAAAAAATTGAAATCCTTACATTATTTTTCATGAGGCTTGAAAAGACTTAAAGAAACTAAGGACATCAAAACCTCCAGTCATATTAAAAAAATGAGGACGCCCAATAAAATATTATGTTTTAAAAAAAAAAAAAAACCATATCAGTAAACTTTCAAATCTTCTTTTTTTCAACAGGGTCTCACTTGACGATCAATTTTTTGATTGCAGTGGAATATCAGCAACTAGCTACTACTTTGCCTTTGTAAGCAACACAGACCTACTTAGTTTTTCCCATGACTTTATTTACCACCAATAACAATGTTTTTTTCTCTCTCTCTTTTTTTTCCCCCATGACAAATGTAAGTCATCTACATTGTTTTTTCAAATCCAGGTTTTGAACTTGGAAGAAAAAAATTGGTATTTCTTAAAGAAGAAAAACGTTGCACAGGAAGGAGTCTGTTCGGAGCAGCATGCACGGTTGCATCGTTTGACAGCTAAAAAGGAAAATATGAGCCCTGTGGATAGGTTGTATATTTCAGAGTAAGATGTACCAGAAACCCATTCGTGTGTAGCACTGCTTTTACGAGACATATTAGCGTTTGGTCTACTTCAGTTCCGACGTCTGACAGAACCTTAGACGAAGGAAAGGCTGGTGCTTGAGAGATTGTCCTTCAGCTGTTCGGACTGTTTATCATTTAGGACCGAAAGATATGGAAATATTTCCAAAACGCTCTTCTTCTGCAGTTTACATCTTGGGACATGTTTTGGACTAGCTCTTCACAAAAACCGTCTTTGACGATTTAGCAATATCCGGTTGAAGGTCTTAATAATCAAGCCTCTTCAGATGCTTCATCTTGTTCTTGGCTCCATTTCAAACTGAAATAATATGCATGCCATCTTCTTTCATGAATTGCACTTTGGCAGCTGCTATTGTAAAGCAAAGTGAGAGATCCTCGGAATAGCCCCCAGGATGATGGAAACGGCGTAATGATTTCAGCGTGACTCCTGCCTTTATCTGAACTCCAACTCAAGTCTGAAAGTGGTTTTTTTTCCTTCAAACTGAAGTGAATCTTGTATTCATGAATTATAAAATATTTACTCCCAGGTGTCGACTCCGTAACTCGTGCGAGTGGTTAATGTGCAGGCATATGAAAATAGCAGTACAGATAAACGCCTTAATGGATTTAAAAGTCACTTTTTGATGATCGTATTATCTGTTGAGTGTTAGCATTATCCCTTGAGTCTTTTCCCATTTTGTCTCATTACAGCCACAATCTGCCTGGTGTGTGGCTTGCATTTATATTGAGCCCCTTTATTTAGATACTCCTAAGCAAAACCATGTGCAGTCAGCTGCCTTCAGAAATAATCCCTATTGCAGCAGTTAATAAAGCTCACCTGAGCTCAGTATGCATGCAGCTGTTCAGTGATGCCCTCAGAGGTTTGTTAGAGAATATTAATGAACAGGCTGGTTAATGAAAGTTCAAAGCGATGTTAGATTATCAAACAATATTGATAGTTGAAACATCTATTTCATCTTAACATGTTTGTACAACTGCGTATCTACCAAGATATGTCCAAACTACACTGACAGAACAAGCAAAGAGAATATTAATCAGAGAAGCAACTAAAAAGCCTGTGCTAGCTCCGGAGCAGCTTCATAGACTTACAGCAGAGGACAATAAATAAAAGAAACACCTTTAGTTACATGCTCCACAATCTATTCTTATATGAAACACTGGCAGGAAAAAAACTTTGTGGAAAGACAAAATAAGTCTTCATTGGAAGATGAGACCAAAATTCAACATTTTGGCCAGCATGAGGAGATAAGCTAACATTACACATCACCCAGATCACATAATTTCTAAACACGGTGTTGGCAGCATCATACTTACAGGATGCCTTTCTTCAAAGGCAGACAGGGATGCTGGTCAGGGTTGATAGGAAGATGGATGAGGGTCGACATAGAGAAAAATATAGAGAAATCCTTGAAGAAAACCTCTTAGTGGAAGGTGAGACAGAGATTCACCATCTTTCAGAGGGACAACAGTCCTGAGAACGGTCCAGTCAAAGTCCAGACATAGATTCAATTGAGGTGATTTTGCAAGACTAGAGAATTGTGGTGCATAGATTTGATACCTGCAATCTGACCAAGTCTGTGCAACACTGTAAAAAATAAAATGTTTCTGTATTCATATGGTGAAATTCTGGCAAAAAACAGGTGCCTGTATTTTACCTTAAATTAGAGATGTTTTTTTTTTTATACAGTGCATTTTGTAAAGAAGAAAGGACAAAGCCTTCAATCTCTAGATGTCCAAAGATGAGAGAGACATACCCGAAAAACGAGCAGCTGTAATTCCAGACAATATGAGTTCCACAATAAGGAGGCTGATTACATATGCACACCACAAAAATAAACACCACCAAAGTTTGTGGTTGTAAGAAGAAAAAATGTAAAAATCTTTAAGAGATATACTACTATGAGGCACAGCGCATTTAAAAAAAAAAAACGTAGCCAAAAAAAAAAGGGAATTTGAGTAATCCTATGCAGTGTGTTGTAAAACATGGCTCCTAAAATAAATATCACAGAAGATGTCTGTGTCTTGCTAAGAGTCATCAAATTTTGTTGTAAAAGTTGACATATTCCAGGATTGATGTCATGTGCAGCACATTTGTGTGCACAACATGGTGGCGGAGCGGAATCATTGTCTTTCGACAGACAAGTCTGCTGCTTCGCCGCCTGTCACACTGACTGAATACAAACTGTGTACGCTCCCCGAGCTCCTTCTCCTATGATAGGAACTTGTGAGCATGCAGTGTGAAAAAGCACACAAAGGAGCAAGGTGACAGCTATCTACGTTGTTAGACTTCTCTGTGTTTTAATTAAATAGAATCCAGCAGAAGTAGAAAAGAGCACTGTAAAGGCCATCTCTGAAATTAGTCTCTTCAAGTCTGATGTCTGGTTCGCTTTCATAGCGCCCTAAATTATTCTGATCTTTATAACAGAGAAAACAAAAGAAAAAAAAGAGAGAGAGAGAGAGAGAGAGAGCAGACGTTAGGGTTGTTAGTGATGCGCAGTGCATTGTCAAACCGTTTTGATCCTTAAAAAAAATAAAAATAAAATAAATAATCTGTCGTCAAAGCTGGCTAATATTGAGTAAATGAAAACAGATATCTGCAGCTGGCGCGAAAGTCATCTCTCTTTTCTCCTTAAAGTGACTCTGAACATCTACTCATTTTTTTTCCCCCCTAAATCAGATGGAGAAATACGCAGAGCATCTGTTCAAATGTACCATATAAAGCTCCTTGGATATAAGAGGGTGTTGCAGCTGCAACAGCATGCAGCTCGAGTTGATAACAGACACCTGAGACAACTATATTAATTAAAGCTGAACACACCTCTGAGGCTTCAGCAAGAAAACTGCCCTTTCAAATAATGATTTCAATTAAATTACAGAGAGATACAGTGAAATGCAATACAAGTAGCAGGTCGGCTGCTGCGACTGTATATAAAGGCTGCATGCTTCAAACCTGTCAGACGTTCACTCTAGAAGTGTGATAAGTACGCTTGTATTGTCAGTCAAGTGAAATGACGTAGTGGGACAGAGCTATTGAAATGTACAGAAACATAGCATGTGATCATATCAGACTAAAGTATGCTCTGGTCAACGTTCTTACAGTAGTGCACTAACATTAATTTAGGCATCATAAGTGAAACCTATTGTAGTTTAATCTGAGGTGTCAGTTGTGATTAGTTTGGCTCAGCATTCAGTGAACATACATTTTCTTCATAAAGCCAAATAGCAGCAGCAGCAGAAGGGAAATATGAACACAAAAGTTAAAAAATCTAGGCTGCATTGGTATGACCTTGTTGTTTCACAGCAAGAAGGTACTTGGTTCAGATTCTGGGAGACGTCAAGCATTTTTCTTTTTTCTTACGGCTCTGTGCAGCTTGCAAGTTTAAGTAGAGAGAACACTTTTCAAGTTTCATATTGTTTTGCAAGGCTAAAGTGACGGAGATTATTAATTGTTTGTTTTAATTTTCATCTCCATTATGTCTTGGTTATTAGAACTGCTTTGTGGCACAAACTGATCAAGATTGCCTGAGATTAGAGGCCTCAGGGGAAGGAGTCAGCTCATTATAATGAGCAGTCCCAAGACGGGGATGATGTGTGGAATTGAAAAGTTTCTCTGAATGATCGATGTCAACATATTTTTCCTTACTGAGGTTGAATAGAGTAGAAGATAATATACTTTATTGATTCAACATGATCAACATGAAACTCCAAAATGTACCTAGACTTTGATGAGGCAATTCTTACAAAGGAGAATCCTTTGAACTTAATCATCCTACTGTTGCTCTGGCTTTATGTTTATCATGTTTAGCTCTGTCCAGCTTCCAGTGGCTTGTGCCTCTATATTCTTGTTCTCATGCTATGTGTAACTGAGATGTAATCTAAGTTGTATAATGCTTTGTGTCTGTAAATAAACTTTACTTACTTTATACTTGCATCGGGTTTCACCAGTTTCCCTGTCCCTGCTGAAGAAGAAGAAGAAAAAAAGAAGCAATCCCACAACACAGTTCTGCCAGCACCATATTTTCTCAGAGTTCACAATGTCCTCAGAGTGTCGTGCAGTGCTGGTTTTCACATAGTGGTTTAAATGTAGGCCAGAAAGTTCACTTTATATCTTATCTGACCACAAACCCCACATCCACATGTTTGCTCTTTCCCTTACGCGGTTTAAGATAAACCGCAAACAACAGATTGCATAACTTTCCTTAAAAAGTTAATTTCTTGTTACTACACTCCTATGAATTTCATATTTGTGGCGTGGACAATAGTTTTTGTCCTGTCAACAGGTTCTTCCACCTGAGCTGTGGATGTCTGCAGTTCCTCCAGAGTAGCCATGGGCTGAGAGGCAAGTTGTCTGATTATTGCTCTCCAGTCCTGGCTTGTAAAATAAGCTGGTAGGTTTGATGTTGCATTCTTAGTGTCCAGTGATTGACTAAGCAATGCTCCACGATATGTTTGAAGATCAGTCATTATTTTAAAATATAACACTGCTTTAAATTTTATTCCTCATTTGTATGCTTGTGTTTCTGGACCTTCAAGATGTTGTTTGTTCAGTAATGTTATCTAACAAACCTTCTGAGAACAATTGTTTTCATGTTAAGTTTGCATTGCACGGACTTAATTTATTGACTAAGTGAAATGTGAAAGTTGTTTTGATTTCTTTTAGAAGAATCTAAGTAAAGGGAGACGAATACAAATGCAAGCTGCACATTTCAGATGTCTATTTGTTTAAAAAAAAGAAAGAAAGAAAATTAAACCATACATTCTTAACTTTTTAAAGTACGTTCTACTTTGTGCTGATGACATTGCAATTTATAGCTGTAACATGACAATATGTAAAAAGAAAATGTTGCTGGGGTGTAAATACTTTTGCCAGGCACCTTTAAGTCTTTTTTTATATTTTCTATAAGTATTAGAGGTTACGCAGGACATAATGCAATGAGAATATAAAATAATGTAGAACCCGAGATCTAATATAGCGGTGATTGTCTCATATTGAAGGTGTTTATTATTCACTGTATCTTGGATATTGAAAATGTGTTGACATTCACGTCTGCCAGCTACACCAACTAACTTTCCAGCTCCCCTTAGAGCTATTTTGGACCAAGCAATACAGCGCACACAGACCCCAAGTTATATTGTATTTTTGGGCTGTCTGAACTGACTGCGAATATGGTTCCAAAGAGAAAGAAAACCTGGAAGTAATAAGATGATGCAGAAATCCACGAAAGCTGTAAATCTTGCCATATGTGTTCATTTGGCAGAGATTTTTGGTTTGAACAAAAGCTTCTTATTATTTTTCACTTCACCATGTCGTGTCTCTAGTCAAATTTTAAAATGATCAAATGACTTGTTTAAACTTTGAAACCAAAGTTTCCTGAAGTCATGGACATGTACAGTAGTTCAGAGAGAAATGCCAGGCTTAAGATTTCACTGCACAAGCTTCAACAAAATGTAATTTTCATGCGGTGCACCAGATAAAAGCCTGGAAGAAGTCATTTCTGAGGGGATGTTTCTTGACTCGAGGTGAAGTCAATTTGGGATGGGAAATTTGCACAAGGCTCCAAATATTACGACTATATTAATTATTAAAATTTACTCACTTGGAAATTATGACTGAATTGTTCATTACTAAATTAGATGAACAAATCTGATTTAAGGAGGAAGAGTCCCGGTGGCCAAATGAAGCAGTGAAAGTGGGAAAAGTGAAAGAAGTCTGAACCTGTGGCTGAGGACACCACGGCTCAGCAGCACCCGAGATCTGAGAGAATTACAAAGATGTTGCTGCAGCAGGTCCAAAGATTTCCAGATTTTCTTTCACGTTAATTAAAACTTAAAGAAGTCCCTCATGTCCACTTAAACTCGGTGCGGTGATGATCGAAGCCAGGGCACCCTGCTGAATAATGCCCCTCCTTGAAAAGGTTGTTTTGTTTTGTGGTCTCGTTTCTTCTCCTGCTCACTCAACAGATCGTTAAGAGCAGACTCTTACAAACACCCCCCACCCCCCCCCAACACACACACACACACACGCACACGCACGCACACACGCACACACACACACACACACACACACACACGGTTGTTTAAATATTGGAGGTGAACTGGAAAATCATTAGGACACATTTCTTGCAGTGTATTTGTAGGGCATAACAAAACCTCAGTCTTTGACTGAAAAGAAAAAAATATATCAAACAATTTTCTTCACAGTAGAAAGAGCAGCTCATATCTTGATTGGCCTCCAGCAGTAGAACCATAACCATGAGACACAAACTTGTAGTTATTAATAATAAATGTATCTATTCTTGCTGTCTCCAATGTGCAAATGGTGGAGGTCCTGAAATCCAACTCACTGTGACAAATTGACCAAATAATAATAATAATAATAATAATAATAATAATAATAATAATAATAATAATAATAATATAAAAACAAATCGTTATGTGCTTTATCAAAATATAAAATAACCTCTTATAATGATGTTGTCTGATGTCACCAAGACAAAATGTTAGAGGCACAGTTTGATTTGTAAATATCATTTTAGATTTGATTAAAATAAATAAATAAAAACTAGGAATCAATGTACTCACTTTAACTCATCAAATATATTATTTTTCTTTTCCCTAGAAACTGTTTCTTGAAGCTTTTGTCATCAGTGTGCAATAAACCAGTCCAGATTTTAGATGTCTCTGCGTAATGTGGTCATTAAGGAGTAACCTAAGGTTGTCCTAATAAACACAAACGCAACAAAGAAAAGCAAAGACAAGTTATGCAAGACATTATGTGTTTTTTATAGTCTAAGAGTTTCTACTCTTGCAAGTAAATTGGAGTTTCCAAAAAAAACATATAATGTAGAGCTAGACATGAAGAATCAGAGCATATTTCATGGTATAGTAATTCCCATTTATGGAAAGGCCACTTTTCTTGCACTCCTGTTACAGTTTGTGTTTATTGGGATGAAGGATGTAGAATTGAGTGTTATATTATGATATGTTGAGGTATTTAAGTTTTGTATTGTATTTAGCATCACTATGTCCTTGTTTGGTTTATGTTGTATTTTTACACCTTGGTGACACTCATTTCTTCATTCTTTCTATAAATTTGGACTTTTGTATTTCATGTAGTATTACTTTTTTTTTGCTATGTTTTATCTCTTCACCTATGGTGCCTGTTATTAAGATTCATTGCTTCTCTCGGTTCACCACCAGATCATTTCTAATTTCTTCCTAACTATTTTTGCTTTCTTCTGTCCTTCTGTACGTTCAGTAGACTTTGTCTTATTGTTCTTCCTATTCGGATTATAGTGTAGTTCTTGGACAGCGTTAGATGTTTGTTCATATAAATAAAAGTTGTTGTTGTTTATTTGCTGGGTTTTTTTTATGTTCTTGGAGACCTAAAATGCAAAAAGAAAAAAAAGATCTTAGCCTGTTATTCAGCAGACATTTAGTCTTTAGTGCTAAATGCTCTGACAGGCGATTAACTGTAGCGGAGGTGGTGCTACAGTACCACGAGTGCCAAAATCAACAATTTTAGGGTTCCTTTTTCTCTTTTGACGATTGCCTCATTATACCTGCAGAAACATTACCTTCACTGAATGCAAGCCACGTAAATTCACAGTGAAACACTGATTCTAGTAAAAAAAAAAAAACACTGTGTGTTGTATCATATTTATTTTAATCATACCTTATATTTTAATCCAAATTAATGTAAAATAACAAGGAGAAAAACGTTTTTTCTGTTTTACACAGTACACGGACATACCTGGATTATATGACGCAGTGCATAAGCCTATTTAGATTTTTGAAATTAAGCAGGGCGACTATGAAAAACATCTTAATTCTTTGCCCCCCTCTCCCCTTCCTAAAAGGAATCAAACTAGCAACCTTTCACTGCAGCTTTATTTAATGTTTCTCTTCCTGGCTTTGCTACAACTGAAACCTTTTTTTTTTTTTTTCACCAAATTTGTTAAATAAAAATTTAAGTTTTAAAAATTCGCTTCAGCCACAGGGTTCAAACTTCCACTGTTTCACTCAGCAGTAAAGATCTGCCTGTCAAATATTTGATTGGCAGCTGCCACATTGACACTGAGATGTCATCCCGACACTAATCACAGTCACTTTTCCCCAAAATGCCCCCTTGCCGTCCCCAAGACACACACGTAAAAGGTTTCCACGAAGTTAGGCACAGTTTTATTCCTCGCTATATCTTTTTATCGCTATTTTTCCTGAGATCCTCCTGTGCCCTTTGCGACTTTCGTCCCTGGTGTTTGAGTGATTATAATTGTGTACAGTTGTGGCTGCACCACCACGCTTAACCGACCAGCACAACTTTGGCACCTAACTGTTTGGTGTAACATTCAGTTTTTGATACTCTCATACTCCCATTTCTCAAAAAGACTGAATTGTTCCTCTAAATTGGGTTGACATACTGTTTTTTGTGGCTTAGCCTCGGAAGGAACGTGGTGTTCTCATGTTCCCCCCCCCCCACCCCTCCCCCCTCCTTCAAAGCAGGTGTCGTCCAGTGCTCTTTTCCTTATTTAATTAGTCAAGGGGCGACACATACGAGAAGAAGAGAAGGTCATTTTTGTTGTTTAATATACAGATAGAAGCTAAAGGATACACATCAGTACTAACCACTAATGAGGGCATGTTAGCCTTTTCATGCTGGTGCAAAGGCCATGGCAAACTTAAAAACCCTGAACTTTTCACAATAATAAGGCAGACAGGAGGGTAGAAACCTCCCACACAGCGCATCAGTAATTCACAAAGTGAAAGATTTCATCCTGCAGGAGACCCCTCTTATTTTCAGGAATGTCATTTTTGAGTCATATGAAGTATGAAAGGAGACATCTTTGCAGACATCAATTATTAACCGCAGCTTATATCATAACCTCCTATTTCAAAACAACATGCTCGTGAGATACCACAGGGTATCTGATGTATTTAGCGCTGTCAAAGAAACAAAACAAAACAAAACAAAACAAAAAAAAAACTAAAACAGAAAGGTTACGTGCCAGATTTCTGACGAGAGCTCCACAGCCTTTGTAATTTCCCTGACAGGTACGCGATATAGCAGAGGAACACTGTAGGGTATGTGAGCCTATCTTTGTACTCTTCTATCAGAGGGAGAGAATTTTGCACCACCACTGAATAGGGTTCCTGTGGAAATGAATATTTTATGACATTGCTACCAGGCTATGATTTGTAGCTTATGAGTAGATTTGCATTCTAAACTGCCTGTTGTGCAAAAAAAAAAAAAAAAAAAAGAAGTCATTATAGCCAACTTTAGATATGTCCTAATAAGCCAAGACCCCAAAAATGTGTGCTGCTGTTTTTTTTTAATGCTTTTTCTTTCTTTTTTTTTTTTCGTTTAAAGCCACACAGCAGAAATATTTACCCACATTGTGAAGCATAACTTCTTTGCTCTTTCTACTTATATTTTCTACAGGGAAGTTTTGCAATGTTGTGCAACAAGACTTTCTGCAACAACATATGGTTCTGGCAAGTAATATTTCACAAGGGCTGAAGCACAACCTTGTGATGTGTCTTTGAAAACTCTCAAAATCGTTCTGGCTTCTCTCTCATGTTCTACCTTCTGTAGGATTTAGACACTATGACTCCAAAAAAAAAGAAAAGATGTTTGTGTTGATTTGCACACATGTTTTGGATCAATAATCTGTTGAAAGACCCACTGAAAACCCATTTTCATTTTCTAAAGGTGGAGGCCACCAGATCGTGATGGTATTTTATGAGCCACAGATTCACATATTTGACTTTTGGCTTGAGATGATTTCCAAATGGTTTCACTACAAACCCTTTTCAGTGTTGGTTATCAAAAAGAATGAAGTCTGTGTTCACAATACCATAGAAGAGGGTCTAATCCAACTTTTAATCTCACACGTTACATCTTATTTTTATATAACAATCTCTACAGCACAGATGTTAACAGACAAAGCAAGCATGCCAAACTGGACTTTGAAGACCTCCACAGCACAAGAAGTTCCTTCTTGTCCCCCTCACGTCTCACCCACCTCATGATTTGAACAACCTTGTCAAAATCCGAATCCCAATGACACCACTCCAGGAACCTTCATTTCGTCACCAAGCTCCCCTTATTAAAACATTAAAATCTAAGTAGTTACAGAGTTAGCGTGCCTCCATCTCCAAATCTTTGTCCTGACTGTGTGATAGAGATAAGGAACAGGTCTTAGTTCTACCATGATCTACATGAACTCCTTTTGTTTCCTATACAGGAAAATATTGTAAGATGCTAGTGCAAATAGGTGACAGGAACTTAAAAACAAATACAACCCCAATTCCAAGGAAGGTGGGATTTTGTGTAATCCCTAAATAAACAGAATGTGATTATTTGCAAATCCTCTTCACAAGCAAAGATGGGCCGAGGTTTACCTCTTTGTGAACAACTGAGTGGGCAAACAGTTCAACGCTTTAGGAAAAATTTAACCTGTGTACAATTGCAGGGAATCTAGGGGTATAAACAGTTACAGTGCATAATATTATTAAAAGATTCAAAGAATCTGCAACAGATATTACAACATGGGCTCTTGCTCAGGAAATCAACCCAGTTCTAAAGTCCTTACAATATTTAATTAAAATATTTTTGATAGTTTATGAATCACTGATTGGAATCACTGATCTTTTGTCATTGCATCATCCTTCCAAACCAGTGAGGTATTCTGGTTCAAGCATCCATGGTAGTAGAACCAAACATGGAGAAGTAACATTCAGTTTTATGCTCCACTAATCTAGAACAAACTTATGGAAATCTACAAAATTTTACAAACATTGCATTCCTTTAAATCAAGCCAAAAAACCCCACTTGTTTAGCGATGCCTTTGACAAACCATAAGTGAAACATATATTTATTCTAGCCTGAATTGCAACTTTTCATTACTTCTCTTTGCTTTGCCACAGCAATGTGATGTTTTTTTTTTCCTTTGTTTATTGTATCACATTTTTATCATGTACAGCACTTTGAAATGCGTTGTTGTTGTTGAGCTTGACATGACTTAATTTTGCCAGCGGCAACATTAGAATTGATACCGACATGCTGACATGTGTAGCATCTATATGTACTCTCATAAACACAGCATGCTGACTGTGATGTCAAGTCTCCTCAAGCACATGTGGGTCACTTAGGGGCTGTAGACTCTTGAGGTGGGAGTCACAATAAAATCATAATGTGAACAACAGCACAAAATAAAATCAAATCTCAGCAAAAACTGAAACTGAGCTTTACGACCAGCTATGTGAACATAAACAGCTTTTCGAGTTAACACACACAGTTCCAGATTATGTCCTAGTATAGCAAACTCCATGTCTTTATCTTTTATGGTGGGACAGAAGAGGCTTTCTCCTATCGTGTATCTCAAACAACTGGTTGGTATCTAGATAATATCCGATAGACTTGGTGACCCCAACATGCCACAGTTTGCTGCAGTTCTGGGGGTTTTTTGTCTCTCTTTTTACCTGCTTTACCTGTGTAGTGACAAGATAAATAAGCTTCCTCATGCAGACAAGTGAGCCTCAGTTTCACATATTTATACCACATAAAGAAATAGAAAGTACTAAAACTTAAAAGGTCCCTAATTCTGTGACTCTAGAAAACTATTTTTTTTATGTAGAGCTCTTTCCTTAACTCATCAAAAATGTAAAGTATGAATTTGAAGCTATGTTGAATTATAAAAGTTTGTCATGGGTATCAAGTGATTCTAGAGTGACATTAACTATTTCTCAACATGAGTTAAATGGCATCTTATTAAATGTCAGATGTTTTTAAATTGAAATTGGGCTAATGCAAGAAAAAAACGTTTAGTTTTTTTTTTAAAAGACTTTTCACACATCTTTGGGGGAGATTTGTCTGGCTGAAAAAATAAATATTTAAACTTAATGTTACAATGAGAAAAATTATCTCCGTATTTGGCAGAGTCCTATTAGTGGCTATTCAGCTGAAAGGTCCTGCTTTACTTAGAGTACTGTTGCGAAACAAAGGCATTAGAGGAGAAATGAATAATGTAGAGTTATATCACAGTAAGAAGTCTGGACTCTAGTCCCATAGGGGAGCTTCATCGTCCTCTAAAGCCTCTTAAACCCATATTACCGAGTCCTTTTTAGCCAACCCACTGGGAAGCAAAACTTCAAGCTCGCACAGTTAAAACAGATAATTCATCGCAGTCCTTGCACAGTCAAGTGTGAATGTGATGTTTGTATATCTCTGCACTGTATACCTACGCTTTGGTTGAAGCTTATTTTATATGTTTGGCGGAGGCTGCCCCAGATTTACAAAGTGCTTTGTCACAGAATCGCACGCTCAGAACTCCAGAAAAACAAAAATAGCCAGGTTGCTTCTGCATTCCCAAACACACTCCGTCTTTATCTAAAGAACTTGTCACTCTCCACCTGGTGACACAAACAAACTTGGAACCAGCTCAGGTAGTTGATACTGATTTGCATTTTGTATCAAGTTCCTTGGTTTGCTGCCAACACAAGCATAAAAACCTCTACCCACCAGATATGGAGGACCCTGATTGAAACTGTGGCCAGAGAGGATACACTATGGGTGTGTGCGCGCATGGGTGTGTGTGTGTGTGTGTGTGTGCGTGTGTGTGTGTGTGTGCCCACTATACAGCGAGCTCATTAGCTGGAGAGACCTGTGTGCATTGTTCCAAGTCTGCAGAGTCAGCGAGGGAGCAACTCATCACTCCGCTGAATCCAAACTCTTGCACATCTGGTCTGGCAGCTTCAGGGTGACCTGTGTTCATCCACAGCAACACACACACCCACACACACACACACACACACACACACACACACACACCCACACACACACACACACACACACGCACACACACACACACACACACACACACACACACACACACACACACACACACACACACACACCCACACACACACACACACACACACACACATATGCACCATGTAAATGTTGGCCAAAGTATCAAACATAAACATTCACCAGAGCACAGAGAGGGCCATGATGCCTGAATGCACATAATCTCCTGGCTGATCATGCATGCATTGTGCGAACAGAGCTCTGAGGATGAACAACAGGGAAATGCAAACGATTGCGCACACTCGGTCACACACGCACACTCACACAAGTCCAGCAATGATTTACTGGGCATTTTACACCCTGCTCAGGTGGCCACTTCCAGCGCTGACCCTGTCCTGCAGCCTGGGGACATCAGTGCTTTTCTTTGCAGCACAGCCCACAGACTCCCGCAGCACAGAAGGAGACTGAGTTGTCTGTCTCTCCTTGTTGAAGTTTTAATCTGGTGCTGCAAGGTTTTAAAATGTACCTATTTGTTTAAATGTGAGCTCTTTCACTACTTCCCCACGTTCAATGTGACAATCAGTTGATTCATGCTGCAGATTGCTAAAAATGTCAGGGCCATAAAAGTAAAATACCTTGAAAAATCAAGAGAAGCTTACAGGTGACTCTTATAAACAGCATGTGAATACAGATCAAATGAAATGAATCTGCTGTGCTTAAAGGAGACATGCCTGCTATTCAGAGCATGTTTCTTTACTGTGCATTCTTTTGAATCTCCTCATCATACTGTGTTGTTTATGGAAAGAAAAACACCACTGAGCTCTGAGAGGAAGAAGAAGTTGATAAAGAAAAAATAGCAATAGGCCACATATCGATTCCTAAATCAGTAAAAAAAAGAAATATACTCACAGGGCCCTCAGTTTCCATATCAAAAAATAAAGTTAATATGAAGAGTCCATTGATATGGCTTTCAGATAATGACAGAGGCAGAGCTGTCATTTAAGATAAAAAACATGAAGATCAATACTTCTATTTCTTTTAGCATTGGTGAGAAGTTATTGTGGATTCCTTGCTGCAGACCCTGGAGGCTCAATGAGATCGCCATCATTATTCAGAGGTATTGTGAGAAAATATCAATATTATCTACTCTGTTCCAGCTTCTGTCATACACAAAATTGCATCAGTTATCGGTGCAACATCCAATTATGTGGCATATCAGTGATTTCTACACACTTTTCCTTTTCCTTTTTTTTTTTTAGAGAGAGAAAGGCCAAATATGAACAAATGAATGTGGCAGGTGGATCCTGCAATAAAATCATTCCACTGCCTTCTGGGCCTGTAGGCATAGTTTGACACTTTTAAAAACAGGTTTTACAAAAGAAAGGTTCAGTTAATTTCTTCCCTGCGTAAATAGTATCTTAATTTTGAATCCTGATTTGCTGATTTCACAGGCTGAAGTTCTCAAGCTCGTCTGGGAGGGATTGAAATCAAAGCAGATTTTTACTAAACTACAAATCAAAAATGTCGAAGCGGTCGTTCTGAACGCAAGTTAATGGACTTCTAAGCTGTTGTCATCCTTACATTGAGTGGTTATTTACAGAGAAACTCCATGATTACTCACACAGAAAATGAAGTTGGCATCACTAATAATCTTTCCACGTGAAACATGTACAAAGAAGAAAACATTAAAAGCATTTCCAGATAAAGTAACTGTTAGATTAAAAAAAAGTAACACAGTGAATAGAATAATCCCTGCAGTATTCTGCCAAAAGCATTTGGATTTTTGCTTACTGGATGTGGTTTACATGTTCCATGAGCCTCTGTAAATCACTGTCTAATGCAAACATGATTATGGTTCAAAGAAGTATATAATAGTGTTTACATGAACTGCAATGACAGTTTGGAGACTATAAGTGAGTAAATAAAGATAATGAAAAGCAACTTAGTAATTAATTCGGTGCTAAAAGACGAGCCTGTTTTCTGGTGACAAAGTGCCACGAAGTAAAAATCTGATTTTTACTTTTGTGTTGAATGTCTGTTTTATAATATATCTACCACCAATGACAAAGAAAACATTTTCGTTTTTTTTTTTACTTTTGTGTTTAATGAAGCCTTAAGTAACAATGCTAAACAGTAATTTTATTTTCAAGGGAGACTTGAGATACCTCTAATTAAATTGTTCATTACAGGCATACAGTATCCAATTCTAAATGGATACATAGTCCAATTATTTTTGCAGACAGTGTTTAAAATCAAATAAAGGATGATATGAAGATACAGGGTATTGATATATGACACATCTGCTTAATTGACTGTAACTTAGACCTGATTATCTGTGCCCAGTTGCAGAGGTTGCTGGTGCCAATCTCCAGCAGTTATTGGTCAATCCATAAGCTCTTCATGTACTCATACAGAGTGCAATCATTAACAATTTGCTGACATAGAGAAAAGGTTTATGTCTTCTCTAAAAACTTTCACTAAAGCGTGAGAGGGGTGTGGGGGATGAAACACCATTGCAGAGCCTAAACCACAGTTTTATTAAGGCGTCAGTAATTTATTTAGTTGTGAATTTCTCCATCCTTCTCAGATAAAATCATCCGAGTGCTTTTGTGTTTTAACACCAACCTGATTGGTTCAGTTAACAAGATACTTTGCTCTGTTTGCTCTCATGCCTCATTTGAGCAGGCATGAGAGCTGTTAATCAGCAGCCTCAGTGGACATGCCCCCCAGCTTCTTAATCATGTTTGGCTAGATCGGTGACGATACTAATTTTTTCCACCCCTGATAAACTCGCAACACAATAAATATATCTGTGTGTACTTTGCATGAATTAAAAAGAACTGTTGCAAGTATATACTAATATCAAATATCTTACTGACGGTTACAACATTGCTCTTGTTTACATGTAACGTAGATGTAAAGCTGTACATAATAACAAACCCGCACCCCTACATTTTCGAAAACGAGTTATCTTCCGTCTAGATTATGAAACTCAATTAGGATTAGACTCATACAGGCAAATTTGCCAAACCATTTGCAAAGCTAAATGTGTCTAAACTTGAGTTTTCACACGTTGAGTTTGATCAACACTGATTGCATGGAAGATATACCATCTGATGAAAGTGTGTTGTGATGGTGCACAAGAAAATCACTATATTCATTGTACACAAATTAGTCAAAGATGTCTCAGTAGGTAGAATTCAACCTGACTGTGTTAAAATGATGTTGTATTTAAGAACCCATTCATTTTGATTGTGGGATATGCACGGGCCAAATTAACGCAATGAAATCATAAGTGTGTCATTTTTTCTCTAGTGTGAATTCATTTTTGTGAGTAGTACAAATTTCTCCCATTGACTAGATTTGATGGCCATGTGTGTGCATGCAATAATTGCAATCTGCTTTGTGAGTGTCATGCAGAAACCAAGCCAACAGCAGGTACATAAAATATACGATATATCACAGCTTCATTAGTTTCCCCTAATGTCTTATTTTCATCTTCGACATGAGATGGACAACATTGTTTTCTTTCTTTTTGTTTTTACTGAGCACATAATCTTTTGTCTTACTGCCCACTGTCTCGTAGCTCTTACTTTACAAAACTAAACTATGAAGTAGCAGTCTAAGAGATTTTCCTTAATGACTTCATCATAATACACTTTTTAAGTAGTAAATCTGCCTTAAACAAATGTTCACCCATAAAGGAAACAGCTGGTTCATAATTTCTTTTTTGTCTAGGTGCATAGAGTTGCTGTTTTGTTAGCAAAAATGATGAGCATATCTTTTAGAGAATAGACTATACAGGAAGTTTGTTGGCAGTGTGTAAAAAAAAAAAACGAAAAAAAAAACGTGCTTTTCATTCACACTTTGTTCGCTATATTGTCAGATGATGATAATAATAAATGAAGTCACCACATTTCCAACCATTCTTTCATCTTCCTGCTTTTGAAAAATCTGTGCAGGTCTCCCACCAGACAACAATGGGAAGTCGTAATTTGCAATTGGTACATATTATCTAGCGGCAGACAGCAATTTCCCAGGTGAGCGTAAGCAGCTTGGACGGAAGTACTGCTGGGATCAGACCAGCTTTCATCCCAAACCTGTCCAATCAATCATCACAATGTTTCATAAACTTTTTTTCTGGATTATTATCAGGGATGTTATGATCTTTGCTACATTCTCACAGTGACTTCAGATGAGCCTGAACAACTGTAAGAACGTACTCCCAGGGTGTGACAACACCTCTTCAGAAGGCTGCTAATTGGAAAGATTCATCCTGTTCTCAGCAACCGATGAAGAAGAAAAAAGACAGAAAACGAAAAGAGGAGTGTGAGACTTCGATGTCCCAGGCTCGACTGTCACAGCACACCATCCTGCTTGTCCCACGAGATTTGCCTCAGTGAAATGCGCACACAAAGACTTGCAGCATCCTCATTTTAGTTGTAAGAGATGTGAGGAAGAAAAAAAAATAAAAAAGAGTTGTCAAGGCAAAAAAGAATGTAGTCGCAAATCCTGTGTGGCTCTACATTAATGTGTTTGAGGCGTCACATTGTGGCGATAATCAACCTTCTATTTGTGGAAGTTTCTGCATTTGGTGTTGGGGCGAGAGTGGAAATGCTGTTACTTGATTCACCTGCATGACATCATCATTATTCAGCTTCACGTCTTTGTTGTAAAATTGTGTAAGATAGACCACAAATTAGGTGCAAACATCTAACATTGGAGACTCGGTGTTCAGCAGCAGCTCTCAACATGACTGCTGTGACAGCACTGAAAATAATGCTGGAATCCCAGCTCTGGATTCTGGGAGAAAGTTCCTGGTAATAAGGAATTTCACTAGACTGTTGTTACCACATTGTTTAATATTCATGGTATAAATATTAAATCTGATCTCAACTTATATCTACAAGTTTGCTGCTGTGCCGTTAATCGATTCGATAATTTAATGGCCACTTTTTCTGACTTTATTTTTCCACACGCGGCTTTTTATGCACGCATGATCATTGCTACAATTAACTACACTTAGGTTTAGCTGAGTCTCTTTCCTGGATTGGGTCACTGACGGAGCTAAAACTGCCATTACCTTTGTGTTTCATTTGTGCCTGGCTCTGTGTTTCTGTGTGTAGCTATTTGTCGTTCCTAGGGGGGTTCATAGCTGGCACTATTGCTGTCATAAACTGCATCTCCTCTGTTTTTCTGTCCAACAGAAAGTTATACTGGCTTGGTGCTTCTGTGTTCAGCTGCGACTCCTTTCGAGATAGAGACCTTAAAAGAGTTGTTGCTGCCATTAACGTTGTATTCTTGTTATTTTCTGTTCATAGGATGTGACCAGCGAAGTGATTTGAAATAATTATGGAAGCGTCCATAAGACGTGTCCATGAGAATAGACGCGTCCATAAGAAGCGTCTTAGGGGAGCTGGGTGACTCTTTTTGGCGGAGTGTGTGCACTGTGTGCAGTGGTTGCACTATTTGCAGCTTGTCTTCCCCCTCTCTATTTATCCACCCTGCTTTGTTGTCAATAAAACTCACTAGTGCCAAAAATGTATTTTAAAAATAAAGTTCTTTAAGGTGAAAGGAGAGTTTTATTATTTAAATTAATTTAATTAATGTAATTTAGTTGGTAAAAAAAATCTCTTTAACAGAAATGTGGCACCTTTCTTCTTTGCTTAGTACGTTGTCTATGGAAGGTTTCAGAGTGAAATAGTTAATGCATGGGGATGCAACCAAGGACAGCCAGGCAGGCACTGGAGAACTGAGAGCCTTATCTTAAGCTTTATGAATAAAGCCTGTGAAGGTCCACTACATGCTGCCCCACCATCCACTAAGTAACTTTCCCATTTTTCAGACATCCACTGAATGTTCTCAGATTTTCAATGCAAAATAAAATAATTAAAGACAACACGTCTGAACTCTCCACTCTAAGGGGAGCTGAAACTTTTATGAGCGCCATCCACTATTTTGAAGTCTAACTTTGGGAGCCGAGCCTTCTCTTGGCATACTTTTCAGACTCCATAAATAAAATATAACATTCACATGGGTGTGCTTAAGCAACAAAAAGAAATGCTGTCTGGGTTGTTCTACATGGAGTTCCTTTCTGAAGAGGGGGGAGAAAAAAAATAGTCCTACAAAACAAAAATAATTGTCTCTTTCATAGCACTTTGCTCAACTCCTGATCAAAGCCGTTGTCGTTGTCATGTTTCGATGTACAAAAGGAAGTCTTTAGCTCAAATTCCTTTTGTTTGAGGCTTTAAGATGTTTGCAAAACAGCAACTTAAGTAGATCATAAGAAAGTTAGCTTGTAGGATTCCAGGTGGCTTTAAGAGAACCCTTTAAGGATGAATAAGATATGAATTGAGCTCATGAAGATTTAAGTGTACAGCTGTCACACTGTCAACAAGAGTAACATGATACAAATTCAATGCCTTCAGTGAGTTATGCAAGGGTGGCATCAACAACCCTGTAACACATCACATCCTCATGCAATAGCAGCTGGTCCATTCAATGAAATATTAAATGAAACAAAGAGGGAATCAGCCCTTCTGACTCTGCTTGTAAGCGAAGATGATGGATTTATTTATGCACACGGAGGAAGATAAAACTTTGGTTTCTTTCAAGTTCTTCCAAACACATTTTATCCATACAAAACGCCACAAAACAACCCAGCGAGTCTTCAGACGTGTGAACCGTATTTTTGCCTCGAAAGACATTTAAGATCTTCCACTGTTAAAGTGCCCTGTGCAAAACCAATTGAAAATCATAAGCAGCCCTTGCTTGGAAATGCTACATCATCCTTTTTTTTTCCTTATTCCTGACATAAAATGGTCAGATAATGCGCTCCGTCTAGTATTTAGCATCATTACAGTGGCTTGCTTATTTGCTATGCAGCATGAAATCTACAATTCTGATGGATGTGCAGCAAAGATGCATTTTTATCCAATGAGGAATCTATCTTGGGTGGTGTGACGCAAAGCATTGAAAAAAATGCTTTGCATCACTCATTGTTATTCTGTTTGTCTTTTTACTCTCTCTGGGAAATGGCTCTCCTCTCCTTTTGAGTTTATTTTAAAGTGTGCTGTTTTGCCCCACTAGCTTTCAAGGCTAACAGCCCTAACTTGTAATCAACTGTGTAGCTTCTTCACTGCCATTAGTCAGGGTCATGTTAGCAGTCATGTTAGCAACACTAGTTTGTGTGTTTCAACCCAGCATTTCATGGTACGTAGGAGTGTTTACAACTTTCACCGTGCAGCTGATGTAAAACCTAGAGTTAAACGGCAACAGAGATACAAGGATGACTGCTGTTTGTCGCTGAAATGTAATCTGGTCCCAGAGCCGAGACTTGGGGAATTTAAATAAAATTTGGGAAAATGTTTGAATTTCTAAGCATGATTTTCCTGCAGTGCCCATACTCCTAAGCAGTGACGTTTTTTTACAGTATTAAAAATAAACATATTTACCTTTCCCTGACTAGAAAAGAGTACACAAAATTAATTGAAGCTTTGATTGTATTGCTTTAAAAATGACTTCACTGTTGCACACTATTCCATGAATTTCACTACTGGTTGCTTGCAAAAACAGAAATATTTAAGATTTTACAGAACAGGAACATTTTGTGCTTACGTTTGCTAAAGCAACTAATTATGTATGTTGCAATAGGATATACACATTACCTTAGCATTAACTGGCCTACTAAATTTCCAGTCAGTTGTGTTTGAGCAGTGAGAAAGTCATAAAGGCATGGATAATCATTTCTCATCCCAAATTTCCATAATAACCACTCTGACATCCTTACCAATTATGTACTGTGATTGGTTAAATCATCTGGTGGTGACAAATGATATGGGACAATTGTTGCTGTCATCAGTTCAACAGCAGAATATGACTTCATTAGTGACTTTCATTTATCAGCATCATCCAGTGCTGGAAATTGCTTAAAAACTACTTCCCTTTCTAGTTTGCACCAAACTGTTTGGGCTAGAGGAATTATTCAGTGAAAATGTCCTAAAAGCAAGACACAAACTCAATTGCTGAATCAAAATCCTTCTACTTAACTGTTCTCTTGTCTTGTTATGAAAACCTGCTCTGAAGCCTTGACTTGTGGTCTTTATTTTGTATATCTTCCTTAAGCAACACTGTCCTTCACTGGAAGACATGTGGGCTGTGGATAGAAATCTACTTAGTAACGCACAATTACTTCTTCATATTTTAAAGAAGGTGAAGACATCAAGGATTTGTCTTAGACACTCTACATTTAATAAGTGTCACCTTGAACCCCCAGATATAGCTCTGGTTATACCAGAGAATATTCTCCTTTTGGTATTTTATTGGAGAATAGTTTTTCCTCCGTCCTATGGAATCATGAGACTGTCGCAGAGGATCCCTTATGTGGTTTTTGATTGCCTCTGAGCAGCAAAGAGGGGTCCTTCGTCGTTAAAAATAAATGCACCAAGCGATCAATGGTTACAACAATAGAATATATTTAGAGGGGACCTGGCTGTGACATCAGCGACGCCGAGTTGGCGATGATATGCTGAACTCATTTAAATGATTTAAGTTGGTCTTCAAAGAACTACAATTCAAATCCCGGGACAGCAGGCCGCTATAAATCGGAGCCGGGAATCTGAAGTCGTGACCTCTGGTCTTTTTTCAACACGGCTCCTCTTTAATGATGACAGGGACAAGAAATGGTATCTGCAGTGGTGCCCAAACTTCGCTAAGTAATGAATGTTAATTTCTCATAAGCTTATCTGTCTGAAATATGAACGACGAAACTGTGAGAAAAATAAATAAAAACACAGAAGCGTTAGGATTTCTAAGTACACCGTGTCTGCACTGTGTTGTGCTTTTTCAAAATGTTTACAAAACCTGAACTTTTACTTTTATTTTAATCAAGGGACTGAATTAACTCGTTACTTTCCACTCCTAGTAACAACAAACAACTAGGCCAGTGTTTCTAAACCTTTTTTGGGCCAGCGTCCCCCTAGCCTTTATCCAGGTCCCTCACCGCCCCCCAACAGAGAATTTGTAGGCTACTTTGCACTGATCATTATTTTATCATTAATATTACTATCACTATTGTAGATGTTTTGATTTTTATGCTTGTTTCTGTATTTATCATCAAAAATAATTTCCCAGAGAACAAAAAAGTCATGGGAATAGAAATTATTTTTGCTGGTGTCTATGAAAAATGCAATGAACATTCAAGTTAAAATTGGTAGGCCTAACAGTAGTAAGTCAGAGTGGAAAAAATATTCTTATTTTATGCCATTTTCTAGTTGTTAAATTAAATATTCCACAAAATGACCAGATAAAAGATGTACAATATGCCAGTTTAAATTTTGAACTATTTACAAATCGACTGAGCTCTGAAACATTAAAACATGGATAGAACTGTAACTACATTAATCATAGCTCTTCTTCTCTTCAGTGTTTGTCAGTTTCTGGTGGTGCAGATCAGTGCTGCCTTCAGGAGAATGGGACATCAGAGTATCACCCATAAAATTTCACTCACATGGCATTTATTGTGTAAACCAGAGCTTTCAGTGGAAAAACAAAAGTTCCAGGTCCTTTTAATGCCATACAAATATGAGACAGAAACATGGATTATATCTTTATATAGACCTGTCTATTAATTTATAGATTAATAGTTTTACTGGACAGAAATTACAAAAACAAATCTGGTTCTTAATCAAATCCTAATGAGTAACATTGAAAGTGTCATGGAGTCATCAGCCTCATGACATTAACACTGACATGAAAAATAATATTGAAGAAATAAATATATCAAATCTAATTAAAAGCATAAATAAGTGATCAGTTATTTACTGTTATGGTCTGTAAGATATTTATTCTCAGTACTAGATGTGGTCTCAACAAACCCAATATTATTATTTTACTTTTTATCTGGAAATACTGTCCGTTTATTCTTGCCATACAGTCCTCTGTATTAATTATTGCTCGAAAGGTCTTGCTATACCAGTTTATTCCTTTGTATTTACTTTAGTTTCTTAGTTTATTCTTGCATTTTGTTCTTTATTAATTTCCATTTAGTTTCCTTTGATTAGTTTTATCCTCTCTTGGTTTATTGCTATGTCCACTTTAGTTTCTTTCCTGTTGCTAGATTTATTTTATCGTTTACTGACCATCAGTAATTTTCACTCATCACCTGCTTCGCCGCCTAATCGTCATGTGTTTCACATCATGTGTTGATTTTTTCACTGTTCAGCGTCGGATTCTCTGTTTTTATGACATAATTCATATCTAGTTCGTCACTCCATTTATGTCCCGCTTCTCCTGCTTCAGAGTTTTGCGCAATGTGCGCGTCGTTTTTTTTTTAGCCCCTAAGGTGCAGGACGGTCGGGAAGCGTATTGATGGGGAAAAGGCAGACTGACATAAACCTTTTAAAACAACGGAAACAATTTCTGCATTCTGATTATTGAAATTTAAAAGTGCTGTGTTGTTCTATCACCCCGTTTCATACCGGACCACTTACAGCACCGGTGTTAACGCTATAAAATGAACCTCTCTATTGTGGTATCACCCATGGAGGGATTAATTTATTTCTTTAGTTAAATAGGTTCATTTTTCAGAGGGATACACAGTGAGGGTGTCGTCATTTTAGCTACCAGTAGCAGGAGAGCGGAGCTGCGCCAAGAAGCTAACAGAAGCTAACAAACACTGAATAGAAGAAGAGCTGCCATCGATACAGTTGCAGCCAAGCATGATTTAATGTTACACAATACAGTTTTACCAAGTTGCTCAAAATCTAAACTGGCATTGTTGTGCATTTAAGGTGTAAAGTTTACCTTCGACTTAACGCCCCCCAAAGGCATCCCAGCGCCCCCCTTTTGTAAAAATGTCCGCCAGCGCCCCCTGCCGTTCTCTGAACGCCCCTTGGGGGCGATACCGCCCACGTTGAGAACCGCTAAACTAGGCCAAAAACATAAAACTGTGAGGACAGACATGAACTAAGCAGTAGTAACACCCACTGAACAAAGAAATGAGCAACCAATTAAGCAATGTTGGAACTTCCAGATTAGTTATTGTTTTGCTCTGTTTTCAGCTAGCATGCACATACATCAATTTAGCAAGTGCATGCTACCGTCTGCTAAGTAACTAAGGTAACAGGCCATTTCATCACATTAGTTTTACTGTAGCTCTGTCTCTCCTCTCCTTCCTTTGCAATTTCGGGCATCAGATAATAATAAAACTTCCCCGATTTATCCCTACAGAGCAGAACTGTGACTGTCAGCAGCAGTGAGGGGAAGAGGAGCGGGACAATTGGGGTGCAGCAACAAACCAGTGGAGGGCGGGCTGAAATGTTGCTATACGGCCACCTAACGTTCCCTACTTTCAAGAAATTGTTAAAGATGCACAAAGCAAATTCTCTTATTCTGGCATTTAGGAGTTAGAAATAGTTTTGTTAATCCCAACTAATATAAAATAAGTATTGTGTCTGATGTCAGAGAGCAATAAAAGAAGGGTATGTATCTTTCTGTGCAGTACAGTGTAAGTGGTCCAACTGGATTAGCAGGCGTCCGGACAAAACGTTAAAGCATAACTCCTCAAGGTCATGAAAACAATGATATTTTTCAGATTCAGGGAGGCCGTCAGGATAATAGGCTGTTATGAATAGATCTAAAAGGCCGAGCAAGGACATTTTTAATTGGCATTGAGGATACAGTTAAATGTGGTGAAAGGTCAACTATGATGTTATCTGAAGTAGGCATTTCAGATTACAGAAAGTGTATTTTGCATGTTCTTTGACACCTTGTATTTATTTGCCTAAATCATAGATAGGATATTGGAAATAAATACAGTTACAAAGTAAAAATAAGGTTTAATTCTCATGTTACATGTCTCATGTTGTGAAGGCTCTGAAAGTCATCGTGACATTCAGACAAAATACAGAGGAAAGTTAAACCTATAAATGGCAACATAAAACATTTACACAGCCAACCAATCCAAAATCAATATAACAGTTATTAAAGTTACACTTTTAAATGCCAGCTTTAATAAAGTATGAATGCATTTCATTATTACAGATAGTTTTTTTATTAAAGAAAGAACGCAGGCTCTCAATGCATTAGGACAACTTAAATCAAATGACTGTTTTATAACAAACCTTTATGTGAAACACCTGGATATATATTTCTTTCTATATCTAAGAAATCTGGATCATCAAGTGTTTTATTCCATTTCAAACTTTCTCAACAATAGATAAACCACATTAAAGTCACAGAAGTCGAAGACAATGGTAGAGAAAAAAAAAGACCTTTAAAAATGCTTCCTGTGCTGCCTACACAGAAAAAAAACCCACTCAGTTTTATTCTAATGGTTTATAATTTAATAAATTGATGGTGATTACAGAAGATAAAATCAAATTTATCCCATATTTATAGTGATGTTGGTGGATTTGAGAAAGACCAGGTGGTCTCTCCCAGTCCATTACGCAACGGTGAACTTTTGTACTTGTAAGAGTTTATAAGCAGTTAACCTACCATGCATCTATGTGGTCTTTGGAGTCCTGTAGAAACCCACGCAGGCTAAAAGAGAACATGCAAATGCCATACGTAAAGGCCTCAGGCAAGGTTTGAACTATAAACCTTCCTGCTCTGTAGTGACAGTGCTAACCAGTGTAATAAGCCACCCACATAACACACACCAGCGGACCATAAATGTATTTTAGCTCTTACTTTTTTTTCCCCCCTTGCAAAAATAGAGGGCAAAAAAAAACAAATATGTAAGACAAAAATAAGCCCTAGGTCGTGTTGTTGAATGGGTGTTTCTGTGTTTCTACAGATTTTTTCTCAGTTGGACTTCTTAAATTGGCCTAATGAGGGAAAAATAATCCCCTTTCCCTTCTTTAGTGTTGGAGTATTTTCCTTAAAAGGTCTTTAAAAAATGGATATTTTATACAACAAAGCGATGTTGCCGAACAGCCTCCATTAATACATCTGACAAATCTATCCCCTGTGTTGTTGGGTTTTTTTTAAACACACTTTTTGTGTGGTCTGAAAAATATCCCACAATAATACTGTGCTTCAGGAAAAAATAACCTCATGACCATTTTTTATGAGCTTTGGACAAAAAGCAATTTCTTTATGCGAGCAGCTGCTTTGTGAATAATGAAAACCTCCATCATTCTGGAGCTTTATAGTTTCACTTTTGGGTTAACTAGTCTTTCAACTTAAGAGACGAAAAATCATTAAACGTATTTTTCCCCCATTTCCACTCGAGTGTGCTGCCAGAGAGAGAATTGTATCTGGGAATTTAAGCTGTCAGCTCCAGCCAAAGCTAAGTGAAGTCTGAGCTCTGGAGACTGTGGTTTGCTGCATTCTGCATTCATGGTCTGATTCTCTTCCCTAAAAGTTTGGGACTCTCCATTTACTTTTATCATTAAAGTTGCATAAACAACAACAAGTACACAAATCAGTGAGTTTCTAGTTAATGACAGAGCCTTGCTAGCAGCACCTGCTCTCCAACACTGGAGCTTTTGCTATCTCACAAACACATAGGCGTTTTATCCAAGAAAAGTAAAAAATAAAAAATAAATAAATTAAAACAATGACAAACTAGAACAGCTAATGTAAATTTAAGTTCCCTTAAGTGGAGAAAAAAAAGAAGCAGAGATATCTTGATGTTAATCCATGTCGATACGTTCATTTTATGTCTAGAGGTTTCATACACGCAAAACAAAATCTTCAAAAGCTGATTTCACATGAAAATTTGCTTCATGTTGGAGTTTATGTCGCTTGATCTTTGAGTTTCTCTTTAAACATTTGGGACGATGCTTGTGCGCTTTTGTGAAGATGAAAAAAAAAATACACAAAAAGATTTGTTTTTTGTTTTTTTGCTCCACATAAATGTTTTATATCAATAGCATCAGACATATGTTGGACAGGTTACCTAATGCTATCTCAGACACGTCTGAATGAATAATAAATCAGTTTACAAACTGGTTTCTTATTGAATATCCCAAACCAAGATGGCTTCAAAGAATGAAAAGAAATTGTCTCTCCTTGTTAAATGATGAATAAATTATATGTATGCCTGATTATTGCCCTGCAGAATCAAATATATCCTTTATACTGAACATGTCATATCTAAATCTGCGATATGTGTTGATAATCTTGGTGTAAATCGTACGTTGGAACAGCAGTACAATAAATTTGTGCGAAAGATCTGGTGGACCTGTTAAGAATTAAATAGTGTTGTTATTTAATTTACTTTACTTTCATCTTAGATTTTTCACAAATCAAACTGAAGAGCAGGGGGCAAACTGTGTTTTTGAGACATGTTGCTATAACAACGTGGCAAATGATCCAAATTAAAGTCTGTTGTGTCAATAGACCACTTGTTCATCCCTTTTTTGAGCTTTGGCAGCTTTTTATGTCTCAATGACACATGAGAGTCAAGTAGCTTCACAAACAGAGAGACATTCTCCTACAAATGATTTGGTGTTAGACTGGAAAAAAAAAACAAAGTTCAAACATAAAGCTGGGAAAGCTCTTCAGAAGTGATAGAGGACTATTGATTAAAAAGCAGATGAGAAGGACAGCTGGCTGCGTGCTCCTGTCCTTTCTGTCTGCTGCCGCATGCGGTCAGTCAGTCACCCAACAAAAGAAATGCTTCTGCTTTTCCCATAACTTGTGAAATAACAGAAGACTAAAAATCTTTAGGCCTTGATGTACATTGGATGTGCTTTTGCATTACCCCTTATGTGCAAACCTTTGCTTAGCTACATTTCAGAAGATGACATTGATGATAGCTTTGTATGCTCTTGAGTTTGTTTTTGACTCAATCTTTACACATTTTGAAAATAAAATACACTGTAACATGTTTCTGTTTGTTATTCATTTTCCTTCAGGCAAATAGTAAAACCGTTTTTTAAAGATGCGTGGTTTCTAGTAGTTGAGTGAGGTCGTATTAGAACGTGGTCAAATTGTTGTTCTGCTCAATAAAACTATTCCTCTCAGAACCTCTGACATTGTTAAATTTAGATAAATAGACAGATAACATAAAAGTGTAACAAAAGAAAAAAAAGTTAAAATATGCCTGGCTCAGTAGTGTTTTGGCAAAGAAGAAAAAAACTATATAAAAGTCCAAAACCACACAATATTTATCATTAGAATGAAAACAAAATGCCAGCAAAGGGTTAATTTACTACAGACCTGAATGCGCACACTAAGAAGCATTTTAGTTATATTAACAGCAATTATCACGATTAATAGTACTGCTGCACAGTCAAAGAAAAAGCAAGCCATTTCCAGGAGGCGGTGGACAGGAGCAGGGGAAGTTCCCAGAAGGTGAGCGTTTGGTATTTCAGAATGAATCATTGTTGGCGGTGTCAGCGAGGTTGGCTGGGAGGGGTGCTGACTTTCCAGGAGTTGTTTCTCTTTCATAGGAGGTGGCTTTTGATCCAGAGATCCAGCGTTTGGTTCTGCGATTCTGACAGAGGGTAATGCTGGAGGTGGATGGGGATGCAAGGTGCGGTGAGTATTTTCAGGCAGTAGCTGTCCAGAAGAAGACGGCTGCGAGACAAGCTGCTGATCCAGATGAGCGTAGCAGGTTTAGTGAAGCAGACAGAGAAGCTCGTAAGTCTGGTATCTTCACCAGCGGAAACACAAAGTCAATCTCAGATTTGACTCACAGAGAGACAAGTAGTTACACAAGTGAGGATTTGTGTTTGGTCGATTATTTCATTGTTGCAACAACGCTTTCTGTGCGATAAGTCTGTTTATTTCCCTTTAAATGGTGCCACTTTTTTAAGGAAAACTTAATTGTCTCGGCAGAGATGAGTATTTGGGTCGAGTCAATGGAAAACTTCCCAACGCTGATGAAATGCTGAGTTGCATTCTATTTTAAAAAGAAAAGCAGAGTCTTGAAGCGCTTGAGACATATACGTTTGATCAACTTTTCACAGACACATATATATAAAATAACGCAGTAGATAAAAAACCTAAATCTTGATGAAACTACAACTCCCCCGTTGAACCTTTAACTCAGAATAAAATTAAGCAGGAATGGAAGGTTGATGAAAAACACATGTCAAAATGTCATTCTGGTACCTGTCTGCTATGTCTTGCTGATATTATAATTGTACGCCTATATTTTTCATGAAGAACTTCTAGCTTCATTTCAAATGTACTTCAGCTCTGTGGTGCACTGCAGCGGAGTTGTTACCCTCTCTGTGGACACTTGGCTTTGATAAATCACAATCCGATCTCCTCAGTGTCCCCGTTTGACACCTAACAATGAAAACCGATGCAATGATGATAGCCCGCGGTCTTACAAGGGGCGACAAAGCACAGTATTTAATTAGAGCCAGGTCTTAACCCCCCCCCCCCCCTCCTCAAAAAAACGCAAACCTCAGCTGAACGGTGCTGCTTTTATAATATTCTTTTTTCCTCCGTCTTTTACATTGAGGAGTCTGAAATATTCTATGCCAATCACATCAAGAGGCGCCCTGGGAACAAGTTCAGGCACAAGTTCAAAATATGCTCACAGAGCAGGAGTGTAGCTCTGAGCTCCCTCCTCAAGGATTTTTGAGGAAAAAGAAAATGGCTACGAGACAATTTCTCTAAAGTTCAGAATTTTTTTGTTTTTGTTTTTTACATTTTTTTTTTATCATTGCAGTAAAATCTAATCCAAGATGAATGAATGTGTTTATTGAAATTGTAGGAATTTAAATGGATTAGATCTGCAAACAAGTCCGTGATGCTGTTTCTTGTCAATCAAAAGTCCACTGTGAACAATATTTCACTGTGTATAACAACTTGTTGTTGAGTGTTATGTGGATAACACAGATTGATAGTCTGAATCTTAATTACTATAAATAACATACAGGTAGATAATTGAGGTCTCTGGGGGTATTAAATTATTCTTTCTGGTGATTTTATTTCATTTTTTTCAAAAAGCCACTTTCACGCATTATACGTTAGATTTCTTATTTAGATTGAAAGTTTTTGCTTTAGCTCAATATGTAAATCATAACACATATTCCAGTATTGTAGCTCTCAGAAGAGCAATACTCCACATCATCATTAAAAGTCGGTGAAAGTAACTTTTAATGGTGTCTTCCCTTGTTATCTCACTAAAAATAACCTTGGACATTATTAAGCATCAAAAGCCAATGGCTGATACGTCTACTGACCTAGAAAACAAGGACAGCTTCCTGAAAGTTTTTAAACATTTAAATGCTTTTTTTAAAAAGCCCATTAACATTTCTTGAAATATTGGTATGTTTTATTGGAATTTTTTTAAAAGGTTCCCAAAAGAATTGACAAGGTATTAGACAAGCAGGCCTCAAGCCAAAGAACAATTGATTAAGATCTGGAGATGTTCCAGGTCTGGAGTTTCCACCATTAGGCAGTTATTGGTTTTAATCCATAGCTACAAATTTAAGGAGGATGGAAGCTTGATTCCAAATCCTGAGGGCACGTTCGCAAAGTGAAGGAATCAAATTAACCTGTGCGTGGCGTGTTTAGGAGAGATCTCTTTGGAGACAGCTTTTGGCACAGTAGTCTCAGCCTTAATCAGATTTGGGCACCTATAGGACCGAGGAAATGATTGTAGTAAGTGGGAATGCGCCTCCAAAGCTTTTAATGGTTTTAATGAAGTGTGCTTTGCTCTTTTATCTCTGTCCACCAATTCTTTACAGACGCAGTAGTAATTCCCTTTCAAGGATTTGGATGTGGAGGAGTGCTCACCGAAAGCTGTTCTCAAATATATATCTGTGACTGCGCTCCTGGCATTATTAGGTCCCGGAAGCACCTCGGGGAATACTGTGGCTCCTCAAATTTGAGGCAATCTGTGACACAGTGTGTGCAACCCTGCTTCCGTGACCCTGTTAAATGAGTTTAGTTTGAAGCCGATCCTGATTTGACAAGAATGACGAAACAGAGACATTTTTGGAGGGTATGACGGCAGTCTAAGCTGGAATTTATTACCATCCTGGAGAAGTATCTCATCTCTGCGTCTCTGAATTAATCGCCTTTATTCCTCTAGCGTTGATTCAGACGGTTAAGGCCTGGTTGTACCATCTCGTAGCTTGCCATTATTAGTGTATGAATTTGCCCTTTTAGATTTCAATTTGATATAAAGGGAATTATAAATCAAATGTATTACTATTATATACACTTTGATAGTAACAACTTGTCGTGGATATGTATTAAATGTGCATCACAGAAGCAAAAGTTGTCTTGAAATAAGCAAACCCTATAAGTGAAATTCTAACGAAATCAGTCGCATCCAACAACCTTTAAAATACGGGTTAAGGTACGGCTATTATACAGTATTTTACTGTTTTCACAACCACTCAGTGAACATTTACTCTACAAGACCCACTCGCTCGTTCACACTCATGCCATCCTGCACAAAGGTACATTGACACGGGGAATCAGGAACTAAACCTGCAACCCAGACAGACAATTTACTCTTCCTACTGAACTGCAACTTTCACCCGTCCATCCACAAATCTATCTATCTGTCCATCACTCTTCCTGTTCGGAGTAACAGAGAGTCACCACAGAGCAGGGAGGACAGAAACAAACATGTAATGTTCTTCAAAGAAGTTTCAGTTGTTGCTGTGTTGTTTTCCCTGAACTCAGATGTGTTTTTATCAGGAGCGGCAGGACTGGGTGTGCAGAGAGCAGAGCTCTGTCCCAGGTGAGCGACACGGTGATTATGAACATTTGTTTGCCTCTTTTTAAAAGAAATAGGCAACCACTGCATCAATAGTATAGTTGTTAGTTTATTGTGCGTGGCTGTCAGGTTGCATTTTAATTTACTGTTCAAACTACTTGTCATGTGGTTATTTTGATGGTGCAGCATTTTCACTTAAAAGTTACAATAAGCAATGCATTAAGAACTTGGCATTTTATAGAGGAATCCGGTCAGCCTACCATCTGAAACAGATCTTTTATTTCCATATTTAAATTTTTCTTTTTTACACTCAGTAGCAGGTGTGATATAAAACATGAATGTGTAATACTTAAAGAAGTGCTTCAATTACACTTTTTTAGAGATACGTAAGAGTGTAGAGATAAACAAAAATATATATACCTTTACTTTTTTTTATTTGGAATAAAATGTCCGTTCAGCCTCCTGAGACAGCTGCTTTCTTGATAAGTGTCTCCTTTTCTCTTCGCTCTGTTATTGCAGAAGAAATTTACTCAAATCATATCCAAAGACCTAACCCATCCAGCTGTGAAAGGAAGTCCTTGGCATCAACAACACTTCTATTAAAAATGTAACACCTAACTGAAACTTAAAGCACCTCTCCAACATTTGCTTGGCTTGAGATATTCAGTTTTTTTTTGTTGTTGTTTTTTTCATTATTTCCATCTTGTAAGACAAGTGATGTTGGATGTCCTTGAGACTCTTGTAATAGCTAAATATCTTTCTGACAGAGAAAATTAAATAAATAATTGAATGTCTCATGACAGCAACTTGGTGTATTTAGGGATCTAGATGTGTTGAAGATGACTGGTTGATGTCTAAACCGAACATTAGAAAAGGAGGAAAGAGGATTTAAGAGACCTGAATTGCATCATGGTTACTGCCAGATGTGTTCATCTGACTACTTCAGATCCATCCATCCATCCATCCATCCATCCATCCATCCATCCATCCATCCATCCATCCATCCATCCATCCATCCATCCATCCATCCATCCATCCATCCATCCATCCATCCATCCATCCATCCATCCATCCATCCATCCATCCATCCATCCAAATGGCAAAATCTGTTCACAGATGGCTTTTAATTCTCTAAACCATATTACTTTTTAAGTTAGTACTTTTACTAACTTAAAAACCTTGTCCCTTTTTCTCACTTTTTTGTATTTTTAACTATTAAATAAAATATATAGATTTGCTTTAACAGCTTTTAAAACTTTTATTCTGCACCAATAAAATATACTTTGATATTTACGCATTTCAGCTTTTGAACACATCTATTGTTGTAAAAGAACAGTATTTTTTTTTCTTACACAAAAAACTACTCTTTTAGCACAAAACTGAAAAAAGGTGTAATGCTCCTTTAATGCTGTGTCTCTTTACTGAGCTTCACATTGGCAGCCATCACTTACTTACTCACTGAATGTCATAACAATATTGTTTCTCTGGTTTTTGAAGTAACCCATAAAGAAGCGTTGATTTTTAAATAAAGAGACCTAAATAATGTCCGTTGTGTGAGAACCGTCTCAGAATGTGAAAAACACAATAAATTCAAATTTAACTCAACAGTCCCTCTGCTGCCCCTCAGGTAGCTCACACATGTACTAAGTCCTCTAGCATTAGCATTGGTTAGCTTTCAGAAACGTCCCATTTTCTACACAATACTAATCGCAAACTGAATAATGTGATTCAGTAGTTGACACTTGATTTATTAACCTCTTCAACTCTTAAAGGTAGCCAGTATATATGCATCAAAATACACTTTCATTGATTTGTGATATAGAAATGACAAGTCACACATGCTGAACTTCCTTTAGCATCTAACATGAAGGTTTATTCTTTTGCGCGCCCACGGACACGACTGGCTCTCTCTGGCATTTGTATGTGGGATCACATTGAATAAGTGAAATAACACTAAAGAAATTACTATAACAAGAAATTAAGGATAGATAAGAAAGTGTCTAAGTAACATTGTAAAGTATTAGAATAGTTTTACAGATGCTTTAATGCAGTTACGTCCAGATGAAACCACCAAATCCTCATTTGGCTGCACTTTGGCACCATCTGTGCCATTTGATCTTATTCAGGTGCAAAACTGGAAATGAATGTATTTTATATTTGGCACAAAATAGGACGATGATCCTTTCAAATCATTCATAAAGTTCAAAAGTGAGTCATCCACCACTGTTACTGTGCCCCTGAGTCGTTTTTAGTATTCCAGCACAGTTTTGTTCATCAATCACTGCAGGAGGCTCAGGTGGTTTGCCAAAAAAATAGTGAGGATGGGTGAGATTAAAGCAGCCGACATATTAATACACAGAGCAACACAGCTAACAGGTTGTGCATGCTGTTGTGAAGACTGATCAGTTTCTGGCTGTCCACCTTTTGGCTCAACACCTTTGGGAGGTTTTTTATTTGTTTTACTTTAAATTTGACGTATTCTTACCCAACAACAGATTTAATTTAAAATCTAAGAATATTCTTAAATAAACATGAAGTGCAGATTTTTTAAAGTACTTCAAATTTACAAATTTGTAAAAGATGTTCAACATTACATTTTTTTTTTCAACAAAAATCTTAAGATTATCACAACCTGCATTATGTTAAAACGAGAATCTTTCAACAAATCTGTAAACACGGCGTTCAGGAGATGTAATAATAGTCAGCATATTCTGTTTTATTTATGCAATTGGGCCAATCTGTCAATTTCAACATATATTTATAACATGAGACACTGTTGAATGTAAAAAATTAGCATCATCAATACCAAATTAAAATGACCTCCTTCTGTACTAATATATGCGCATATGCGTTTTTGGGAAAAAATATTTTTCCGAAAGGATCCAAATAATTTAATCTGAGAAGCTGCTTCACAGAGGAAAGAGGAAAATTACAGACATTACCAGGATGAAGCTTTTGTAGTTGTGTATTCCTATGGTACTACTGCGAAGTTGCTCATCACCACAACAGTTTGCTCTGTTTTGAGGCAGCTATTTTCTATAGTTTATGGTTAGCTACTCATGACAGCATCACAAACTTCTTCCAACATTAAGTGAGCCCCAGTTGTAACTTTGCCTTCCAGATCAGAGTCTCAGTGGTGAGCGTTCTAGCCAATCAATGACGGGAGTCTGCCTTTTTATTTTCATGCTACTGTGCTGTGTGTTTTATATAAAAGAGCCGGCTGTCCAAAGCAAATAACTTGGCAAGTGCTCAAATGAGATCAACTGAACACGAGAATAGCACATTCCAAAGAATCTTAAATGCATCAAGACCACAGACCCAAACATTCATGCCCCATGAGAGGAGCTTTGATTTCTACTCAGCTGTTGGGCTCTGTGATAAAAAATAATAATAATAAAAAAAAAAAAACTGCAGCAGAACCAAACAGGGTTGATGCCTGTTCATGTTGCTGTCAGTCTGAAAGCAACTTGAGAAAGTGCCAGAATTCACATCTACAGTTGCACACAATGCAGCTCTTTTGTGCAGGACTTTCAGTGCTCAACTTTCTGGAGAGATTAAGGTGCCACGCTTCTCACGTCAACCTTTCATAGCCGTGGATGACAGATTACATGTTTCTATCCCTTCTTTTTCCTGACAATTCAGTCCAGTCTTATCTGTGTGATGTTTGGTCTCGCAAATCCTTTTAGGTTTTGTTGTTGCACGGCAAGGAGCGGCACATTATATCACATTAAAAAAGACAAACACCATCTGTGGTGATCTTCCTGAATTAAAGTCATGTCTAGCCTTGCAAATTTATTTGTGGAGTTTATGTAATATTCAGTGCCAAATGAAGACAAGTCGTGTTGTTCTTTTTTATCACCTTCCACCCACTTCTATACCTCGTGTCAAACATGTCCGCCGCTACATTGTGCGTTGTGTTCGCGGTAGCCAATTTTTGTGATCATGTCATGGCTTTCCTCGGAGACATGAGCCAGATGCTTCAAAAATGCTGAAGTCTTGTTTGGGCTGAAATCTTTATGAATCTGATATTCTGTTAGAATAGGGGAATAAGAACCTCCCCCCCCAAGCCCCAAATGCCCTTCTTCCCCACACTCCCCCTTTTCTTTTTCTCTCATAGCCTTTGTTTTTTGTGTCCCTATACCACCAGCAACTGATTGTTTTCATCATTTATTGTTTGCTACTGTTTTCCCCCAAATATGCTATCTATATTTATTATTAGACCAATCCAGGGTGTAACTACCTTGCAAGAACAATCAGTTATAAATGATGGATTATCATTTGTATTTATTCAGATTTGTATTTTATTATTACTCTTTGTTTTTTAATTCAGAATTTGAGTGAGCTATTTATTTGTTAAATGCCTCTGTTAATATATATATACATATAGTTATGTTAATTTTTCTCCGCCTGCAGGAAGAGAGCCTACTGTTCACTGATTCTGTAAGACACATCTCATCTATTATTAGATAAGACTCTCGTGCTCTTTGAGTTGATTTTATTGGGTTGTTTTTTTTTAAAAATGGTTATTAGTCTGTTTAATCTTATTGTTACTATTAGCTTTATTATTACTGTAAAATTATTGCATTTTTCTATATTTTCTGTATAAATCTGTCTGTGAAAAGTACATAGTTCAGGTTTAATAAATGAACACAAAAACCTTTGAAAACAAGAAATTGTTTTAGTTAACTTATTTTTAAGTCAACAGATCAATTTAAAAGTCCTGGTCACAAAAATGTTGCATTTTAATAATTCAACATTTTAAAAAATTCAAACCAACCAGTTGGAGTTCTGCCCTCAGAGGGATGTCGAGAGCATCTGACTGACACCGGGATCTGACATACAAACTTCACAGCCCAAAGCTACCAAAAACCTATTTTCTTGATTTCCTTCTTCTTCTCCCCACATCGCTGCAGGAGGATCCACAAAACAGAGCGACAGCCGATGCAACACTGAGGGAAAGCCTGCATTTTTTTAAAAACTCAAATGGTTCGCTAAGTCGCCACTAGATGGCAGCGTAGTGTCAGAAAAGTTCAGATCAAGTTTCACCACGCCCCGCTCCCTCAAAAATGCATCATTACACAAACTTTCAAAGGATTCTCCTCCTTTCTTTTTCTCTTAGAGGATGTGAATATGTAAAGAGAGATACTTGTGCGAGCCTGGATATTTATTTTGGGAAGTTGCCTCCATCATGCCGTGACTCTTGACCTCATGCCTCGTTTGACTGGGGTCATCCTGTGGGTGTGGTTGCGGTGACTGCATAGAGCTCAGGAAATGAATGTTTTATCAGCCTGCAGAAAGACAACAACAGCAGCGTAGTGGGTGGGAACACACAGAAACCTCTAAATTTATCCCCGTCAGCTGAGGCCAAACCAAATAAGATCAACGGCAGACAGTTTCGTGTAGGTTCCTCTTCCAGAACATCTGAGATTTCACCAAACAGATTGCTCCCAAGTTTACTGAGACCTCAAATTATGTGGATGCAGCTTCATAGAGCTGCTGCTGCTGCTGCAGCAGCAGGATGATGTTGACAGTGTGGGGAGGAATCTGCGCCTGAAGTCATGACATTACACAGTGTCAGTGTTTCTTGCAGAATTCGTGTCAGTTTGGAGAGCTACACAGAGACCCCTCGAATCACAGGTTTGCTTCCCACACATCACCTCCCGTCATTGTGTCCTCGCTGTGGCAGTGTAAGCCAGTGTCTATAGCGCGTAATTACCTCGTATACCCAGCAGAAAAGCGTGATCTCTTCAAAGGTCTTCTGTATTCAGGTGGTGCAGAGGAGAGGGAGAGCTGCTCGTCCTACTCTTTCAGTGTAAAGAGACTATGTGGGAGGAGGTGAACACAGGCAAGCATTCGCTGTGTGCAATGCCATCCTCGAGAGCAAAATTTAGAACATGAGGCTCTCAAAGCAAGCAGGGGAAGAAAAAAAAATGTGCCAAGATGGAGATAGATGCAGCTTCCCTCCATTTATGTTTCAGCAGAAATGAAGCTCGATTATTCCAGAATATTAAAGTTTTGTATCAGCAGAAAAGGAAGTCGAGCACATCTCTACCTGAAGGAAATTACTCATTGTTGCAATGTGTAAATAGGAGGGGCAGATGCTTGATCCACCCATTTTGCCCATTGCAGTCCGGTCTCATCTGAGGGTCTCCACAAACCCCCTCTGTCAGGTCTTCCTGCCTCCCTGTGAGAATAGGCAGCCGCCGTCACAGACGAACGGTGGGAGTTCAGGAGATCTGAGGCAAAGCAGCAGTTGCCTGTTTTTTTCTGGGAAACCAGATGACCCTTCTCTTACTGATAATGTAAACAGTCATCTAGCTGAGCCTGGAGCCGTGGGACTTGGAAATAAAACCAGAGGAATTTCGCAACAGGATAAGTGTGAAAACAGCCAACTCTGTAAGGTGTGTTCATTTCTCTTTTCGTTACTCTTATATACAGAGAGTGTGCATGCAGGTGCTCCAGAGATAAGTGAGGATTGATGGTTGAGGAAGTGCTGATAACTGAAATGAGACACAATAAATGCCAACATATATTTTTTTAGCACATTGTAAATTACAAGAATTATTTTCTAGGTTTGGATGAGAGGAAAAAAAGGATATATGCATTCATTCCTACTGTTTAAAAACTCTGTTCAACCAACCATCCATCCATCCATCCATCCATCCATCCATCCATCCATCCATCCATCCATCCATCCATCCATCCATCCATCCATCCATCCATCCATCCATCCATCCATCCATCCATCCATCCATCCATCCATCCATCCATCCATCCATCCATCCATCCATCCATCCATCATTATTGTTCAGCACTTTGCTTGGACCTGGTTGAAATTTAAAAGTACCGCATAAATAAAGTGATATGTGTTGTAACTCATTTGTTTATCTGTTTAGCCGTTCATGTATCTGTTGACCTTTCTGTCCATCCATCAACACAAGTTCCATATTTCAGACTGGTCAGTGTAGAAACATCAACAGCAAGTTACACTATTGTATTAATACTTTAAATTGGTGTAATATACACAGAGATCTCATGTAAACGGAGTCTGGAAAAGTGAACTTTTTTTTTTACATGAGACGTGCAGGAATACTGTTGGTTTCGTCTTACTTTACTGGACTTTTAGATAACACCCTGGCGCTGCCGAACTCCACTAAATGGACTGTTTGCAGCTGCACTGTCAACTCCATCTGCGGAGGTTGCAAACAGCTGGTTTCAATAAACGTGGGCCAGCAGAAACATTACTCTGAGTGAGCATTTGTTGACTTTACGTGTGGAGCTGGGGGAGCACGGGGTTTCATAATATGCGCGTCTGGTGATGTAAGTTATAGGCTCCCATAAAATCAAATAGGCAGGTCATGACCCAGATCCTTTCACCCACGCGATCGATTGTTCTTTGGACAGTTCATATCTCTTTACATATTTTGCGTGCTACGAATTTTAGCTCAGATTAAGCTGACTTTAGTAGCTTGCCAAATTCTTTCAAACCTGCATTCATTCATCACTCTAGTCAAGTCGTTGATATTTTATTAAATGTCAGCATGTAGTTTAAATATAAGAGAGACTATCAAGACATATCAAAGTGAAAACGTCCTTGTTTCAATCAGTTTTGACTCATAAGCTACAGTCACACCACCTCCACCCAATTTGAACTGAACCACATACTAACCACTGGAGGCCATCCAAAGACAACCACAGTGGGGACTCCAGCCAGCTCCTCCACTTTTGTAAACAAGTCTGCCTTTTACCACACAGCTGCAATCTGTGTACGTGTGTGCGTGCGTGTGTCTGACTGTAATTACGACCATGTGTAAGTTGACGCAGTTGCCGCAGAGGGAACCGTTCCAACTGTAACAATGTGAATTATTTCAAGTTCAAAGTGGACTCTCTGTGGTACCCCTCCGCCATCCCCCCACCCTACTAGCACAGAGGGGTGGTGCAGCCCAGCCATTTTCAACTAAAGCTGGAGTTCGCTCTCTAAATATATCCAGACAATGACACTGTTTTTTTTTGTTTTTTTTTTGCAGAAATTCAAAGTCGCTTGCACAACACTTCCCTCTCATTGGTCCGTCCTACTTGTCACAGTGTAATTGCACGCAGTGCATTTTTTTTTCCTTCTTTAAGTCATAAAGTTTGAGCTTGGTGTCAGTTTCTGATTTTCTGATTTCTTGTAGCTCACTCAAAGGTTCCCCGAGTCGTGATGATGTTGCATTCAGAGTGAGGAACTCGGCATCAGTGCATCGCAGGATGTCCACTCATGACAAAAGTAGTGATAGCAAAGTCTTCATCTGTGTTTACTTCCACCGAACACCCAGATTCCCAGCACATTTGTTTCCAAGTGTCTTGCAACATCCTTTTTCTCTACTACCAATAGGTGGTTGCATGAAATATAAAAAAAAAAAAACTTCATGAAATGGTCCTTTTTAATCAAGAAAAAGTAAGTATCATATGCAAGGCAACAGTCAGTCACACACTCCAGATTCATATGGTCATTTCAATAGGGGACACACTTCCTGTTTTTAAGAGATTTTTGGCTGCAAAGACATGTTTGTTGTCAGAAAGTGGTTTTAAATTACTTATCTGCTTTGAAAATATCAGAATATATTTATGTTTTGTATTTTTTAATTTATGGGTTTTATAGCTCTAAAATATATCCACCTTCAATACCGTTAAATGTGTAGTAAATTTTACTTCTATAGTGGGCATACTCGGTGCATGACACAGAGTTATGTCATGTCTATATAAAATATGATATTAACTGACTTGAATTGTTTAGAGTTTTGTCAAACTGAATCTAAAGCCATCTATTCTCCTTTTGAGCTTTAGAATTTTTAAGGCTAAAGTTTTATCAAGAAAAACTTGGCTGTGAAAGAAAAACTTGAAGAGTTCCGGATCACCGTACTGTCAAACCCCAAACAGCGGCCAAGTGTCATTTAGTTTACTCTCAGCGATAAAAGCGATTACGCTGACAAAAATGGAAGGGTTGAGAAAACCCTGAAACAATATTTCATGTTTTTTCTGCAATTCAGAAACAGTTGTGTTCTCACCATTCAAGAAGCCAGGACGTCTTTGGTTATTAAGAAAATACACACTCCTTTTTCCACAGGCTCTAATTACAGAGGAAAAGTTCAATCAGGCAGCATTAGCAGTGATATTGATATACTGCTTATGCTTCGAGATCCTTACTTGTGTTTACTTGAGCAGTTAAGGCCAAAGTGACTTATTTCTACACCAATCTAGATTAATTATCAAATGATTGATAATACTAAAATGCAAACCAGATACCAAGGACCCACCTTAACAATAATTTTAATTGATGTTCAGCAAACAACAACCTATTCCAGTTCTTCAAATATTATTAGTTAAGATGCAAAGTACATTCTTCCCAGACAGGGTGAAAATGTGAATGTGGATGTCTGTTCTCTGAGGAAAGACATATATTTCTGTTTATTCCCCCATGTTTCACCATGTAAGGTAACATCATATGAAACAGACATAAACACCAGTGGTCTAATTTTTACTGCAAGACAGTTATAGATGTACGAATATTTTTTGGAGCATGACCCAAAAATGGAGCTAAAGTTCAATAAATCGCTCCCTGAAATTCATGTCTTTCTTCAGCTTCTCTTAAGGCCTTCAAATAAGAAGAACACGCAATACACAATAACCTGCATCATATTATTGTGTATATTTGGATGGGTGACCCATACTAAAACTTTAATTACAATGTTTTAAGGTATTTCTTGATAACATTTGAATAGGGATGATGATAAGAATACTTCATGGTTCCTGGGTAAAAACTGTGTTATCAGTTCAGCTACGTTAAGCTGTTCAATGTTGAGGAAACCATATCAACAATTTGTCTCTCAGGAATTTAAAATAAAGATTTTATGCTGACTATTTTTGATTATGACATCATCTTTAAATTGCAAGTGAAAAGGACAAGGAAGCAAGGATCCAAAGGCTCAGAATCACCTGAACCAATTGGCTTTCAGCACCAAAGACACAAACTAAAGAAAGAATTGAGCACCTTACATTTCATTTCATACAGAGGGTCTGGACCCTCGACTATTGAGAAACAATTGCTTACTGGAGATGTGGACTCTGTTTTGGTTTTAAATTTTACCCAATCGCTATTCATGCTCTCCTGGGATGAATAGCAGAAAACGTGATCAAAGAGCCAGAATAATAATTCCTTTAAACTTTCCGGAGTTTTACAGAAACAGTCAAGGGTCTGCCGCTTAAATTCAAGAAATATTTTAGCAAATATAATTTCAAGAATTGAATGAATACTTTTAATATTTAGTAATATCTGTGCGTGAATTATTTGATGCATAAAGTGATTCATTTCATTTCTAAATCAGTGAATTTTTGGTAACAATTTTAGAAACTAATATGCATTTTTCTAACAATTAAATCGATATGAGAAGATGCATGATGCTGTATAACAAATCCTTTTATAAAAATTTAAAAAAAAAACGTATTATTGCGATTCTTTTCTGTGTGTTCAGTCAAAGAAACCAAATTCTGCACAAGCCTTCACAAACCCATCACCAGCAGAGATGAAAACAAACTCCTGGGTGGGTCAAAGGTGGACTCAAGTTTCCCACTTTCTCAGTGCGCTGTGCTCTTACAGACATCCTTGTGAAAGATTCAGACATGATACGACTCTGACTCTCAGTCTCTGAGCCGAGGTCCCTCTGGGTTTTCACAGCAGCTCCTCGTCAAGCATGACAAGCTGACAACTTTCAGATTTTCTATAAAACCCCCGATCATGGGAAACTTGTTCTTGTCTTTCATTGTCAGTGTTTTGAGTTCATTTTTCTGAATTTAATGTGATTTTACTCAGCTTGTTTGAATTCTAACAAGCTGCTGGTTATTGGATACTTTCAAAGTCAGGTGAGAATCTATACATTTTAATCTTTTATTTGATCTCTTTTTTTATTTTTAGCAAATGTTACATTCAATTCCTCTTTAACGTAAGGATCTGAATTTGACCTTTCCCCACCTTCTGAGTTATTTCTTGGTGGCTCCAACGTGCCTGCCTCTTTTAATAAATCACAGAAATCTCTCCATGAAAGAAATTAAAATATTAGCTTTTCAATCGCAGGCATCCTGATGGCCATCTGTGTGAACAAAGTGCCGGCTTATGCTAACTGACATTCGGTCAGTAGTTTCCAGATAAAACTCCCTTCCCTGAAAAGTTCAAGTGGTCCGAAAGAATGTGGGGGCTGGACGCTGGGAGGCTGTTGTGTGCAGGAGTCTAAGCTTACATGTGGTTTCATTGGGAACTCTGCCAGGCTCAGGGGCTGTTTTTTTTTTTGTTTTTTTTTTGGTGGAGGGGTAGTGGGGTGGGTTGAAGGGTCACATTGCTCCAGAGGGGGGAAGTTCTGCTTTTCATTACGTTAACCATTAGATCACATATCTGCTCCGCCTCTCTGACTCTGCTATGTTTCCTGAAATTTTCCTGTCAGTCAGCAATCCAGTCCTCCTCTGTATTGCGCCACAAGTAAAGATAAAGGTGCGAGTGTCTGATTGTGTTTGACTAAAGGCATAATAATTTTGCAGGGATACGTGGGCAGTGTACAAAAGAGAAAAAAAAACATTCCAGAATTGATTTCAGTTAATATGGGATGCATCTGAATACTGCAGAAACTGACAAAGCAGCGGGTACATAAAACAAAGGAGAGGCGATATATCTGGCCATGCAAATATGTTCATGTTTTTTCTTATCATATCAACCATATGCTTCAATGTATTTTGTGAAAATGTTTGTATGGAAAAAAATAATAGTAAAGTAGATGGACAATAATGTCTTTTTTATTATTTGTCAGTGTTTTGTGCACATTTATACCCTCCAGGTTTTCCCATAAATATTGCCACATGTGTAGCTCCATATATTTTTACAGCACAGTTAGTTTTCTACCCAGCATATTTTGAATTTAAGCCAAAAAGTTCCAGTTAAGTCTCATTTGACTGGAGCACCTCCCTCAATATGTTTCTTGTCTTAACAGCATGGCTCAGTGAACTGGGAACAAGATTTATTAAATGTTTTCTTTTTGCCACTCTTCAATAACTGCTGTTGTGTACATTTCCTAGTTGTCTCACATCAACACATCCCCCTACCTGAGCTGTGGATCTCTGCAGCTCTGCCAGAGTTACCATGATTTATTTATGTTTTTTGCCTGCTCCTCCACTTCTTGCAGTTTAGTTGGGCGGCTCTGCCTTGGTGGATTTGCTGTTGTGCCATACTCCTCATTTTCACCCACCGTCCGTTTACCAGTTCCAGGACCCGACCAAAACCCCTCAGTGTCATTACCTTGAGAAATAATGAGTTTTGGGTAAGTGTAAAACTGGTTTTAATGCCGAAAATGATCAAATGTTACAAGCCATGCAAGTCATACAAATGGAACAGATACACAGCGCTGGGCTCCACTCAGCTCACCTTAAGGGTGACACCGAAGTGAAGCAAAGATTGTAGTGCAAGTTCTGCTTCTATCTTTTCCTCATTATTCACCCGTTGTAAGGGGGTGTTGGTCTGCCTTAATCAGTTTTTATTTATGTGTGACTGTCGCCAGTCTTAAATGTTAAATAAAAGATAAAAGAGGCAGAGGAAAGACAAAGCGATTTTTATCCACAACACTAACAAACATCCAAAGGCAGCGAGGCATATTTGGTTTAATAGAAGTCAAAGCATATTTTTACTTTTAAAGTTTGCTGAATCCCACTAAAATGTATGTAAAAAAGGTCAAGGGTTATTGATGCTCCTGCAGCAAACTGTAGGCACAGCTGCATTCACTTCAGTTTTACCTTCATTTATGTTGACACCGTTGAAATATAAAAATATTTAGAGAAAAGCATGCATGTAAAAGTTTTTGCAGCAAAACTTACTTAAACACTTTAGTGGTGTTAGAACCTCTGTATTATTATTATTATTATTAAATCTACACGTGAAGTTACTTTTATTAAAATGGTAGAACTACGTTAGACGCAATTTGTTGGGAGTCACTCGAGTTTTAAGTTCTTACAATATGGAAACGTTTTGGAGAGAAACATGATCTGTTTCGATACATTAGAGCCATAAACAGTCAGGCAGCTGTCTACAAATTCACATACACATAAAGGAAACAAACTTTTTTCTTCTTCTTCTTTGTAATTCACGCATCAGACTGCTTAAAGGGTATTTTAGGATCCATGTGGCAAAAAAAAACAAAAAACAACAAAAAAAAGCCCGACCGAAATCAGGCTGGAAATTCAGACACCTTCGGTTTCAGCGCGCAGTTGTAAAATCCCGTCCACAATAAGCGCCTCTTTTGTCCCGCTCGCGGGGCCTCGGTGGTGGGTGGATAAGTGGAGTCACATGGTCACTTTTCCTTTTTCCCACACAAACACACCCACATCCTCCTCCATGCTGCCGCTCTTCTTCCTCACTCCTCGTCTCAGCACTGAGAGGACCGCAGCGGGCAGTCCCGCTCCGTCTGGATACTGTAAAGCAGCAGCGGCACAAGTTGCGCCTCGCAGGCTTTTTACATTTTTTTTTCTTTTTTTTTCGCCCACCCCATCACAATGAATCCAAATCGACCATAACAGCCGCGCTGTTCCGCTTTATCCCAGTCTGTGTTGGAGAAAGTCGACATCACGCCGTCCGGGAGGAGTTGGGAGGACTTTTTTTTTAGAGGTAATTATTAATGCAAGGAGTTCAACATTTGTCCTGTTTTCTTTAATTCGAGTTTCACTTTTATGTGCATCATCTTCTGTGTTGTTTTTTTGGTTTAAATGTCTTAAAGTCTGCGTGGTCTGCTTTGTTGTAGTGCTGTGATCCCAACTTTTAAGCAGGCCTAATGTAAATGCAGTCTCGTACCTCCTCGACCTCCACATCCAGGTGCAAACTGCTTTCAATATGAGCTCGTTTACAACAGGCCCTTACCTTTGTTTACCCTGCAACATGCTTTACAGTTTCTCTGAGTGTGGGGGTTGCGTTTTTTAAGCCTAACATTTGGGGGTGAAAGAGTTCTTGGATCTACATGCATCAGTGGTCTTGTTGTGGAATTATAGTCCAACGAGTTCCCTTCTTCCATCATGTTCGAAGCATCTCTGACTAATGCAGCTTTGCACAAATCTGCCTCAGTCACAAAACAATGTTCTGGTCTCTTTTGTCTATATCACTGTAATTACATGAGTCACCGCTGCAGCCAGAACAGCTTCTTTCCCAGCTAAAATAACACCGGTTGCCTTGACAGCCTGAATCTGAATCTGAAGTTGAGGTGAGGCGATCGTCGTGTTTTCCAGAGAAAAGGAGGTCACCGAGGAGGAGCAGGAGGAGGACAAGACATGAGTCTGGTTGACGTGAGGCGAGCGGCCGGGGCCCTGACCCTGCCCCTGCCCCTGTCCGGCAGTGACTCCAAGGAGCACCACTTGGACGGCGCGGGCGACAGCGACCCTGAGTCGCAGCGCAACCGGACCCTGTCGCCGGACCTGAGGCAGGACTTCAACATGATGGAGCAGAAGAAGAGGGTCACCCAGATCCTGCGGAGTCCAGTACGTAGAGTCGAGCTGCATGAGACTGCGTTCCTCCTACACAGAAGCTTTCACTGTGTATGAGTAATGAGTGGTGGTGTTAGAGGCAGAGAGGCAGAGGGAGATGCTTTCTTTTTACATGTTTAAAAAACCTTCTGCATTCACAAATCTACAGTAAATTACATGTTCTTTTTTTTGGGGGGGGGGGGGTGTTCTGTGAAATGCTGCCAAAAAGCTTTAACTTATGGTACTGTAAAGGAACAGCTACACTGCAAAACACGAAAGTAAGTCCTGGAACAACCAGAATTTAGTTTTATAGAGAGAAGGAAGATGTAGCATCACTTATCTTCCCCCACATGTTGCTGAAATCTGCTGGTCAGCTAACTTAAAAAAAAAAAAAAGAAGCTACACTTGTTCAACAGAAAGGTAAATTTGACCCCTTTAAGGTCTATGTGGTTGCTAAAATCATTAGTAGTCTTGGCCTGAAACGAAAGGAGTGCCACCCACCATTCTTTTTAATGCAGCACTTTGAACTATAGCTAGCAGGATACCTGCTAAGCAGCCAAGTGCAGATTGTACCACATTTAATATGCTTACTCACTGGTTAGTTTCAGCTTGTCCTGCAGGGTTTCCCATACAATAGAAAAAACTGTAATATTTGGATTTAGATTTTTTTTTTCTGTTTATTAAAAGTGTCAAAAAGTGACTTTTGATGTTAATATGTCCATCCTTCCTTGGTCACTCCTTGCATCCCTTAATGTAATCACAGTAAAGTTGCCATAAACTCACAGTGAAGTTTGTATTTAAACATTAAAAACAGGTTAAAGCAGATGGAGGAATCTAGAAACGCAAATCAGGAAAAGTATGAAATTGTGGCATGAAAACTGCTTAAGCCTCTGGGTAGCAATACTCTGATTATTTTTTTTGGAAGGAAATGAAGAGACATTAAAAAGGGATATACCTTTAAAACTGATGTGATTTTTAATTTAGATCTCCTCATCGGGTGTTTATTTTACTTTCTGCTAATGTGCTATCAAACTAATATTGCATAAATATTTTACATAAAATGTTTTATTTTTTCACTCATCCTATCGCAACATTTCAATTGTACCATATGAAAAACCATGTTGCCTCCATGCTCCAGGGCCAGAGATAAGATACTATCTACAACAGTCAATATGCTAAAGTACTTTAGGAGCAGCAGGAACACTTTTAGCTTTTCTATTCTGTTTTAAATTAAATTACTTATGTAATTTTATACATTTTTATCTAAACGTTTTGCATAAATACAGTAAAATTATTAAAATACTTTAATTTTGTCATAACTTCATACCAACTTAGTTTCTACTTGTTGGGTTATCGTCTTCAAAATCTTCACTCTTTATCTACCTTACTTATTTTTGTTTTTATAGGATCACAGTTTTAGGAAATCATTCATCATTCATTGTTAAATATTGCAGCGATCATGTTATTGTGGTAAAGCCACATTTCCTGACTGCTCTAATCTGCAATTACAATGCTTCAGCTACTCTGACTCTCAGTATGTAGAGTTACCTGCATCATGTACGGACATCAAGTACAGCAAACTAATTATATAATCGGCATGCAATGCATGAATATCATGCCCACAGTGATATATTCTGATGAGAGCCAGTTTTTCTCTCTGTATTTTTGATGCAATTCAGAAAGTCTTCCCTAACTGCTTCAGAAAGATTTTTTTTTCTGTACAGCTGAAAGCAGCACCATCTAAAGCACCGGGAGGTGTAATGCACAAATTGCCAATGAAGTGCACAGAAATAAGACGAGCCCACACTCCTCTTTCATTGCATAACAGGCACAACAAGTGTAACTCATCACCATGGGAACTGTGGATGGATGGAGCAGAATACCAGAGCTCAGCTGTAGCCCACAGAAGAAAAAAAAAATATATATATTGCTGTTTCAGAACACACTGGCAAGTTCTTCATGCAAAAATTGATAGTCGGGTTTAATGTACACCCCCCTTCGTCCCCTCTTTGCTTTTAATGAAGCCCCCTTTTCACAGCCTCACAAAGAGCCTTTTAATAAGCCTTTGGTGATTTGTGTACAGTGGTAATAAGGAGAGCCGCGCTCCCTGGACACATCCTCCGGAGACGCCGGAATGAGGTCAAGGTTGTGTTTGTCCCAGTTGTCAGGGTGACGCGAGATTTACAACAGTGTTTTTCCTCCTTCTCCTGTCTTGTTTACAGGTGTTCAAAGATGAGCTGGAGGGCCTGATTCAGGACCAGCTGACGAAGGGCAACAACCCCTCTGGTCTCCTGGCTCTCAGGCAAATTGCTGACCTGGTCATGGCCAGCACCGTGGGAGGAGCTGGCCCTTTGACTTCACCCATCAGTGAGTGGCTGTGTTTGCAAAAGAGTCTGTCCTCGTCCCTGCGGGCCCGGCTGAGTCTAAGCGCGCTACATGTGTACGAGCGTGTTCTGCACCCTGATTAACCTCATTGTTAGAGGGTAAATTCTCAGACTCTTGTGACGCTCGACAACCCCGAAACTGCAGAAGAGGCACAAAGTTGTTCACAACGGTCTTCATTGTGTGCGTCTCTCATGACCACTCTTGGTAAAGAATTATAGCAGTTTGCAGTGGTAATTATGTTAGTGTGACGGTTTGCCTCAGGGGAGTTTTCAGGGAGGTCATGGAGAAGTTATAAACATTTGGATCGTGCCATGGAGGAAGTGGCTGTGAAACTGCTTATGCAAACCTTTCTTTCAAAAAGCCAGAGTGGCTGTAAAAGAAGGCCGAGTTCTGTATCATTATATGTCCTTATATGGAGGTAAAGGCCAAAAATATCCTCCAGTTTCACGTTGGGAATCGTGAGACCTTCTTTAGCCTTGGAACCGCATTCAGCCGTGGAGACTCCAGTTTCCTGTTTGTAGGAAGCTGCATATAAAATAAAAAGCAAAACCCTGCAACTGGAACTCGGTCACATGGTTTCGATGTCATCTGGACAAGTATGGAAAAGGAAGATTTGCTTTGTTTTGCTAAATTGCATGAACTGAATAAACTAATGTAGACCATGAAGATGTAAACTCTGATTCCCAGACTTGAATCGGACCAGTGCACTGAAGCTGTTATGTCTCGCTGCAGGCTTTGGGATGGTGACTCCAGTAAACGACCTGTACAGCATCGAGTCTCCGTCCTTTGCCAAAGGAGAGAAGCAGAGCCGCTGCAAACTGGCCACCCTCTACAGGCTTGTTGATCTCTTCAACTGGGCTCGTTTTACAAGCTCCTACATCACTGTGAGCACAACTTCACTGTCACGCTTCGGTGGACGGCTGCTTATTTATGCAGTGGTTTGCATTTCTTTATGTGAGCTTGGCGTTGTGACCTCTTTAACGGTCTATAGAGGGAATCCCTCTTTAATTCCAGAAAGCATAAATGATAAATGGTGTAGATATCTGAGATCTTGAAGTCGAAACGGCTCTGAGAAGCCAAGTCACATTTCTGTCTATGTGTAGAGTTATTCTTCACTGTCATCAATGCAGATCGTCTTTAATAATGTTGGCAAGAGTGAATTTTCTTTCACATGGTTGGAAGTGTTGATATGCATAGCCTGAGGAGTGAGCTTATAAATCTCTCTGTGTCTCAGGTGCGTGTCAGCAAAGAGCAGGACCATGTTCTCATCAGTCCACGAGGCCTGTCATTCGCTGAGGTGACGGCAGCAAATTTGGTAAGAACAACGCCCGAGCAAGTTTCCGTCTTTTGCCCAAATTCACTGAAACATCAACATTTGCTATGAATTCATTCAGTTCGAAAACTGAATGATTGTGTTTAATTAGGAGTATCGAGACAACAATCTTACTTCGGACTATAGGGGGAAAGACCTAAGGCCGGTATTAGAACCCAGAACCTTTTTTGCCACAAGGCAGCAGAAATGTCGTCGGTGTCACAGTGCAACATCTTTGAACTCAAACTGTAAAAGCCCATCTTACAGAAACTCCTGGTGTTTTGTCACCATTGCTAATAAGCCTTAGTAACATTGAGTGTTCACAGTGTGAAGGGCAGAATGTAAAGAGCAGGGTGTCTGTTACTTGGATTGTGGAAGTTAAACACATTTAGTGAAGGATAGTCTGTAGGTGCCTCATATTGTTTCGACTGCTTTGTTTAACTTCCTTACCGTTTTTTTTTTTTATTTATTTATTTTTTTTCAAATTGACAACTGGTCAAAAAGTTGCTAGGACAGAATTTGTACGTTTTGTTCAGACTGTCTGCAACGGTTCAGGATAGTTGTCACAATGGAAGCATGCATGTGGGAACAAATGCCCCAATTAGTGTCTGTGTGCGGGGCTTTCCTTACACAGCAATTTGTGGTGGAGGCACATCTGCTGCATACCTCTCTGCTTAAGCTAAGGATCTAGAATCAGAGGACATATGGTTTTATGTGTCGTCAAAATTTCTAACAGCCACAGAAACACCTTGTATAATGAGACCTTTGAAGGGTCTCTAAGAATGATATTTGAACTAAAAGGAGCCAAAGGTGTTCTGCAATACAGAAAAGGCACGCAGAGCCTTTTACACTCATGAAACAGAATACAACACAATAAAATAATATCAGGATTTTCTTCCTTGTTATAGTATTTTTGAATGTGAGTACCACATTCAAAAGTAATAATAACTAGGTTATTCTAGTTAATGGTAAATATCCAGCTAAAACCCTAAATATTATATATATTTCAGTGACTTTTTGTCAGAAGTAACTTGATTCTTATTTTCAAATAATAATACATTTTCTTGAGGACCCCCTAAATCTGTAAATAAAATATAAACATTATTCATTAAGCCTATTCTTTCTCAAACAGACCTGTTAGATGACATAATTATTAAAACAATGTATTCTTTACTTGTACTTTTGTAAGAGATTATGCTTCCTTTTTAATGTGTTTTAAGTCTAATAGCTAAAAATAACTTCTGAACTACCCGAGGTAAATATTGGAAAACAATATTATCAGTCTTGGTTTTATTTTGCTACGAAGCCTATGAGAAACTTTACTGGGAGTTTTCCACTGGGCTTACCCAGTGATAGTGGTTGCTTAGCAACAGTACATACTGTTTCATGCATAAAACCGGTCTTAGCGCAGTTGCTTGCTTGCTGTGATGAATGGTCTGTTTTGATTAGCAGTGGGAGCATGGTATCATGGAGACCAAAAATTAAAATACATTATTGTGAGAGAACATTGTTTAGAGTTAATTTCACTTTAAATCTGTTTGGTGCCAGATAAAAACAGTTAACTGAGTGGCAAGTACCAAATGAATTAGCACTGCAATAACAAAAGCTCAGTCTGCCATTCTTTCTGCTGTTTATTTTAATATTGTATGTCACATAGTGAATGTACTGCAGATCAATGCGCTGCACTGAGGTGGCTCTTACTCAAAAACTGCCAGTTTACATGCCCTGTTTGTGACCATGCTTATAAACGCTGCAATGTCTGGTTGTTTTGTAAATCCTGCTTGAAATAACATGCACACAGTTTATACTACACAGACACAAAAGTGCTGTTTTTTATAAATTATGCTGTTAAGATAGTACAGCACAACTGTTTCCTGAGATACCAAGACAAATGCAGTGATTTTTGTTGATAAACTGCCTTCTTGCGTTGTGATCCTTGAAAGAAATTTAAAACACAGCAGAGCAAGGATAAAATATCTAGATCTATAATGGATATATGGCCATGGAAAACTTAACCAATCCTTACATGTGCTCATAAAAACCACGAAGGATCTGATTCTAGCACTTAGTATAAGAAAGAGCTTCATTGGTTTCTCTGTTGATTCACAAAACGCAAAAATTGAGTTGTAGATGCAGCCTTAAAGCTGGTGCTGCCAAGTGTACATTTCCATAAAAAGCCATTGGAAACGCCTGTTATCTGTCTGATCATTTACATTTTTCATGTATTTTTCAATCATCTATTTTACTACTAAACGTTTATATTTATATAGTCTGCAATGCTGTGAAAAAGGTAGTCACCGTTTCCAGATTTTTTCTGCTTTTTTTTTTTTTATATATACTCTTAAATGCTTCCTATATAAAAACCAATCAGACAAGTTTAACACAAATAGATACAAAAACACTGTGACCCTGTATGAAGATGTATTCGTCACCGTTACTGAGTCAAGAATAAATGGGTTTTATTCACTTTTTTTTTTTTTTGTTTAGTTTCATTGACTACAACAAGGCTTGATGTTAGAATAAAAAACCCACCTAAAAATAACCTCTTTGGCAGCATAAAGCAAGCTGTATGATTTATTCTTTTTAAAAGCACTGCATCACGCCCCATTCTAACAAAATTAAAATGCAAAAGAGAAACATAGCCACAGACATCAGTCAGTGACTTCAATAATTGAAATTCTTTCTCCAGCTTGAACTATTTGTCTTACATGCAAAGCTCTTGTCAGAAAATTCACACTGCATATCACCGTGAACACACCATGAAACACGGTGGTGGCTGCATCATGCAAAGTTGAACCTACAATAAATCACCATCCAGCAGGCGAATAAAGACCCGATTAGGAAAGATGGTTGTCGCAGATTTTCTTTTATGCATGGGCTTGTGTTTTTTTGTTTGTTTTTGTTTCTTGCATCACATGTAGGTAAAAGTGAACATAGTGGGTGACGTTGTGGACCAGGGTTCCACTGACCTGGGCCCTGACCATTTTGGATTCGCTCCTCATGCTGCCATTTACTTGATGCGCCCCGACGTGAAATGCATCATCCATATACACACCTCAGCTACGGCTGCTGTAAGTATGCCCAGGTCATATTTTAATTGAGTTTTTTTTGTTGTTTTGTTTAACTCTACATAAAAGTTGCTGCTTTACAGCTGAAAAACATGATCAAGTGAAAAGCAGCCTCTCACATGCCTGGTTGGTTCAGGTACAGAGCCCCTGTAATGTATTTTTACCATCTCTTTTGAAGCCTCGCTGTAAAACGCACAGCACACTGCAAGCATCGCTATAAAACTGTGTTTTTATTTGTGCCCAAGAGCAAAAAAAAAAGAAAAGAAAAAAAAAAAATCTGTGCTTCTGTTGGAGACGCTGGCGCATCACAGTCTCGTTTGTTTTCATCCCACGCTAACAGGTGTCCTCGATGAAATGTGGAATCCTGCCCATTTCCCAGGAGGCTTTGCTGCTGGGAGACGTGAGCTGCTTCGGTTACCATGGCTGCCTGGATAATAAAGAGGAGAAGGTGGAGTTTCAGAAAGCGCTGGGCCCGACTGCCAAGGTACCGCCAAACTGAAGCACCTCATTAACAGCTTGCTCGCATTAACATGAGGCAGGCTTATTATATCATAATGTTTCACACACAAGGGAGTCTATGAATGTTTTGTTGAACTGGTTTAATCATGGCTATACGTGCCACTAGGCACGGCTTAATTATTAGAGTGTATGCATAGTTTCTAAAAAGATACAGCCTCAAAACTTTTCAGAGATGTTCCACTATAAATGTCTTTTTTAAAAGAGTATCTCTGTTGCTGCACACGGCTGGTTTTTGGACTGAAAGAGGGCTATAGCAACAAATTTGAATGTTTAAAAACACATGCAAAAAACACATGGAGTCATGGTATAGAAACTAAAGAGAGTACTTCTAAAATGTAGCAAATATGAATATTGCCGGTAATCCTTGCTGACCTAAAACATGTAGTTTTGTTTTGATGTTTACTAGTTAAAAAAAAAAAAAACATTACGTTACATTGTGAACCATTGTGTGCGGGAACTATGCACGACATCTTCGTCGTGCCAAACACATCATTAGAGATTTAAAGTAATTAAGAGGAGAACAGAACTTATTTTGAAACATGATGAAATATAAAAGTTTGCTCTCGTAGTTTGCTCTCATTCTTTGTTACACCTTTGAGATGCTATTTCACACCTGTTTCCTTAAACCATTTAGTGTTAATTTATTTCTCTTTGTGTTTTAAGTATTTTTCATGAATTATGGAATGAAGTGTTCAGATAACTTCATGCATATTATTTTATGAAAACTTGACACAGTTGGTATTTACCCTTTCAGTGTTTGTAGTTGCTGCCAACCCCTAAAACAACGACCTTGCAGATTTCGCTGCCAGTGCGTAAGGCTTCCCACCCTCTGAAGGCACGATATGCATCTGCAAAGCAGTCAATAGAAACTGAGTAGTTTTACTAAAACTTCAAAGCCGAGAAAAGAGCTCAAGTTTCGTTTTCTTTCGGAACACGTAGATTTATATTAGCCTCGGCAGAATATTGAGCAATTTTGTTCACTGGCTTCAAATAATCAAAGCCTATCCTGTTGGTTTGTTTTTTTTTTTATAACTCAGACAGAAAAACAGAAAGCAGTGGGAGATCTATGAAGTAGCTGGATCACATACCATGATCCCATGATGTGTTTTTCAGGTGATGCTTCTGAGGAACCACGGGCTGCTCGCCTTGGGAGAAACAGTGGAAGAAGCTTTTCATTATGTGTACCATTCACAGCAAGCCTGTGAAATCCAGGTACGCAAATGATGCTCTTCATCGGTTACCCTCTGCTGCACCGTTCGTCTCATTTCAGCCCAAGTGTGTCCCTGTACTGTACCCTGTAGTCTAAGGTAGCCGAGTTATTGTTCGTCATACGTTGATTAATGAGTCAGACGGATGAGATAAAGCCAGCGCCTAAAATAGACGCGCAGCAGATGATGTCTGGCATGCAGGATTTCCAAGCAAATCTCAGTCAAATAGGAACTGTGTGAGGCTGTTCTTGGGTTGGATTGTTTTTTTTTTTTGTTTTTTGTTGTTCTGGTCACAAATTTGCAGTCAGAGCTCCTACACAGTCTAGGAAATCTGAAAATGTGTAGAATTAGACCTTTGCATTCTCCAGATCTGGATAGGTAAAGGGAAAGAAAAGAAGAGGATGGAAAAATATATGTATATATATATATGGACTTTATTCTGTTTTCTTTTTCTTAACTCTCTTCATCTCTTTGTTTTCTTCCTTATTTCCTCTGTTCATTACCTCTGAACTCAGTTCCATCTTTTTTTGCTTTCTTCTATGCTTCGTACCTAAATTTCTTTTTTGTGATCTTACTTCCTGGCTTCTTTTCCTTTTGTCTCGCCTTTCTTGTGCTGTGCTTTACGTCCTTCTGTTTCTCTTTTTGTTTCTTGTGTCCTTCCTTTCTCCCTCCTGTCCTTATTTCCTTTTGTCCCTACTTTTATCACTCCTATTGTCTTTCTCTGTCCTTCTTGATGTTCGTTCTTTTTTTGTTTCATTGCAAAGAAATGTCCCTTCTGTCTTTCCTTTTTTAATTTCTTCTTACTTCTTACTCCTTCCTTGTGCCATACTTTTCTTCCCTTCATGTGTTCTTCCTTCCTTCCTTTATATACAATAATAGTATCTCTGAGTTGCTTTTGAGTGTTTGTTGAAGTGGGTTTTATTGTGCACATGAGGGAAATTATAACTTCAGGGATAATTTAGCTTTTAACACTCTGCAAGCACAGAACAAGCAAAATGAAGTCCCCTGTCTGACGGCTTCGTTTAGGTGAATTCTCTCAGGTGTTCAGGCACCGTGGACGACCTTGTCCTGCTGGACAGGGACAAGTTTAAGCCCCGCACCCAGGGAGTGGCTGCTGCCGGGGTCGTCATTGACAACGAGGTCAAGTGGAAGGTGGGCGAGGCCGAGTTCGAGTCCCTCATGAGGATGCTGGACAACCTGGTGAGTGAACCCTCACCTCACCTTCCCAAAGGAAGCGACTGATTAGAGAACACAATGAAAAGACTACATGTGTTTTGCGTAAATTAATCATATTGTTATGTGATTGTACTCCCTTTCCCCTCATGGAGCGTGTTTGTATTTTTAAGTCGTTGAGTCCAGTGAGCTGTTTCCAGTGTGTTTTTTTTTTTTTACCTCTCTAAGGATTTCTGTGGGCTGATTGCAGTCGCTGTCATTGCACCGGCTCTGATAATAAAATGCATCCGGCTCACTCTGTGGACAGACGAGATGTCAGGCTGTAAGTCTGAGTGGACTTCTCGCTAACAGCTGCTGCAGCTGTGTTAACTCTGTGGAGTCATTACCCGCCCGTCCACTCGATCACAGCTTTTCAGACGGGAAGGAATGCTGTGGGCAGCAGAGAACCACAGACCGCACGATCGCTTATTGGAACAGCTGTATTTCAGCTAGTTTCTATTTGGCATTTCTTCAAAGTCTTCTACTTCTACCGCGTGAAAATACGAGTTCATTAAGCCTAACTGGTGGTCTGACCTTTTAAACCAGAAGGGGAAGTGGGCTAGTTGTGTGAGGAATGAATCATAAGCAATAGGGCCTTGCAGAAAGAATAACAAATTAGATTGAGTGCATTAGTTTTCTGAACTAAGAAAAGAAACTGAGACGGGTCGGAATTTCAGATGAGATTTATGATGTCTGGTTTTTAAAAACCAAATATTAAGAAGTACGAAGAACAACGTTGAAGCCGTCAACTGCTATCCATATTTATTGTCACGGATAACATACTTGATGGCTTAGACACCCTTTAGTGTTCTTATGTTAGCGATTAGCATGGTTAGCATTAGGAGTCTTCGTGTGTATTCTGTAAACCGAATGTAGATTGTTACTTTAAATGCGATATTTTCAAAATGCTGGCAACATTTCCAAATCTAGCCATTACAGACAGAAGTGAAATTCTCATTTTATTCCATTCAGCCTTCATGTTATCTGCTGTCTTTCTTGCTCTCTCGTACCCCGAATGAACACACCAAGGATGGACAATTGTCATTAAATTTGTAATTATTAAAAGATACATTTATCTCGATAAAAATTATAATTCATTGTGAGCTCAGTAATCTCTGATGATGCTTGCAAACCCCAGAAACGGGGGCTTTGATTGGAATTGTTACTTTTTCCTTTTTCAGAACTTCTTTCACTGTTTTACTGTTTCAGTTACATCTATGAAAATTGGCATTTTGTAATGCCCTTTTTATAATAATATCAAGATTTTGATTGGTATTACAGCAGGCAAGCATTTTTATAATGGTTGACCAGCTTTTTTTCTGTTTCCTGTGGTATTTTACTGACAACTTCTACATAAAGAATGTCATATCATGTTCAAAAACTCCTTTGCTGTCACGTTTGTATTGACATTGACATTATCATGATGATTGTAATTTCATATGTATAGTTGGAATTTTTGAACATTTCTGCTGGTCTGAAAATCATCCCATTCCCAAGTCAAGATCTTGCTGCATCTCTAAATGAAGCAGATTTGAGGAATCCAGACTTAAAGCCCTCAGATTGTGAATGAAATATACCATCAAATAATAATTCATTTTTTATGTGTCTTCAGTCTTTGCATGTTAGTGAGTTCGTGCTGGTTAAAACTGTGCTTCAGGCTCCATCCGGCTTGTTCTGTTGCATTAAAGGCCCAATATGGAAAAATGGCATATATATATATATATATATATATATATATATATATATATATATATATATATATATATATATATATATATATATATATATATATATATATATATATATATATATATATATATATATTGAGTATTTTTTGTAGGGATGGTGCACAAGCAACCTCAATCTAAACATTTTAATTAATACTCTGCTTTTGATGTGTTAAACTGAAAGCGGTTTGATCTTCTCGTTCATGGACTTGGCAAATCCATAAAAACAGTTTGTTTATGTTTTGGTCTGTTTAAATATTTAAAAGTTAAATGGAAATGGATGTCTTGGGGCCTGCGGATTGTTTGCGTTTTAAATGTTTTTGAGTGCAGCTCTCATGTCCGGCTCATGTAATTTGTTCCATTTTCACATCACATTTTAGTCATTTGTTTGTCCCTTCTGCACGCGGCCTGACAGGGATACAGAACAGGTTACTCTTATCGGAACCCGATTGTCCGTGAGAAGCCCCGTTCCAAGAACGATGTGGAAATCCCCGCCACGGTGTCGGCGGTGCCGTCGGACGATAGTGACCCAGGTTTGCGCAGCCCCTTTAAGTTCATGGCACAGAAACAACAGAGGGAGAGAACCAGGTGGCTGACCTCGCCTCACAGCTACCTGAAGGTCAACGTTCCTGAGCAGTCACCCAGCGGGGATGTCAGCCCCAGGACCAAAATCATGGTACGCTGATTTTTAAAAGTTCCACCCTTCACAAGATACTGAGTCATTCACAGTGACGGCCTCTGCTTCTGACTGCAGAAACAAACTGTGCCAAGTACATTTTCTTTTTATGTAAGCCTGCCCTCTTGTGGTTGGTCTGGAAGAAAGCATGCGTTAGATGTGGTTGTTACTTTAATTTCTCTAATTTATCTGCTTTGGGTTATTTTCAGTGGATGAAGTCGTCACAGCCAGGCAACAGCGTGGGGACCCCGATAAAAATCGAGGACCCTAACCAGTTTGTCCCGCTTAACACAAATCCCACAGAGGTGTTGGATAAGAGGAACCGGGTCAGTTTTCGCTGTGCAGCAAAAATTCTGTCTCAGTTTTAAGATATCACTTTCAAAATAACAACCAGACATGTTATTCAAACATCAGGTAATCTGACTACAAAACACAACATGTAGTTATTTTCACTGTTTAGTGTAACCAGTAAGAAAACAACCAGTCAAAAAATGTTTAAGCTTTTGTACAAATAGTTGGGCTACCAGCTAGTTAAAAGAGGGGCGGGCTCTTTATTTTTTATTTAAACTTTTTTTTTTAACTTAAATTATAAACAAAATGAAAAATTTTAATACTAGCAAATAAAAACACCCACCTGTAAATTTGTATTTTAACACTAATATGTATATATGTGATATCTATTTACTTTTATAAGAATAACTGATACTTATAAAATCTATATACATTTTTATGTGAACACAGGAAGTAAAAAAAAATTAAATAAAAGAAGCATCTTAACACATTGAAAAGAATATGCAAACATTAAAAAAATCTATATGCGGTACGTTCGTTTTCCTTTGACATTCTGATATAATTGCTGTTCTGAACAGTGAACTATTCATATAAAACAGATTAGCTCAAACTAACACATAATCCACTTGGTCGATTTTCAAGCAGAATAATTCATCAGTCTCTAATCCTTATTTTGGCAGGCCAGGTTTTTCAGCTAAATCAACAAACTGCCTCGTTAGAGTAGCATCGGAAAGAAGACAAGCCAAACAATGACTTAAGACTTGTAATGGTTCTCTAAGACGTCTCTATCCCAAATAAAACGAGAGAGAAAAAGAGAAATGTCAGCTGATTCTATCTCTGGGAAAATGGAGGTTTGGTTACAGAATCTCATTTCTTGAGTGAATAGAGTCTGGAGATCTTTTTACTTTGAACTTCACAAGAAGTAACTAACACAAATTCACTCAGTACGACTTCAACACTTCATGTTAACTAGAATACATTTTGGTGCATAGCACTTAGAAAGTAAAGCAAAATATCCTTTGTTTTGTATTATATTAACTGGGCTTCCTACATTTGCTCCATACTTTGTGAGCTGAATAAAACGTGAATATTAACATATATTTTTCTCAATTTTTAAATATTACAAACATCTGTATGACATAAAACATATTTATCCCAAGTATCCAAAAGAATCTTTGTTGAGTTGACGAATCCTAGTAAACAGCTTTATGTTAATTGTTTTTACCGGTGTTGTATTGTTCTAAAATCTTGTCAAAATGTTTGTTTTTTTTAAATATGTTTTCTCAGATAAAGGAACAACATAGGGGTGATCAGATGACTCCAGGACCAAAATCTCAATTACTGGCAGGCATTGTCGTGGACACCAAACCAGGACCAGTGAGTAGACGCTTATGTGATATTAAGAGTTCAGTACCTGTAACTGCAGTTTGCCAGTTTTTGTCCTTTCCTTATGCATGTTGAACATAGCTTCATGGAAACGTAGTTCTACGTAAAGGAGTCCTCTTAAGGAGAACCTTAAATTAAGATAAGGGTTTAAACCTCAACATCAATCTAAACCTGGCCTTAAGTATGCTGCACTGACAGTAGCATTTTGTCTACTGCTATTTTAACTGGTACTGCACCATGTTGACCAATAGAAGCTATAAACTATTATGTTTACAATTTTATGAAATCCAAACAATTAGGAACTGCAAATACATTGTTCACCACACCAGATTTCACTGCATTGGATTTTGATGTCTGCTTGGTGAGAAATTTGCAACTTTTAACGAAATACGTACCAGTAGCACAAGTATATATATATATATATATATATATATATATATATATATATATATATATATCTGAGCAATGTCTGGTAATAATCTTAAAACACCAGAGCAATAGAGGCTCAGATCTACCACACCAGACAAGACCCAAGGTGTAGGTTGTGCAAGGAGGCCCCTGAGACAGTCCAGCACATAATAGCAGGGTGCAAGATGCTGGCAGGGAAAGCATACATGGAACGACATAACCAAGTGGCGGGCATAGTGTACAGGAACATCTGTGCAGAATATGGACTGGAAGCCCCGAGATCAAAGTGGGGAACACCCCCAAAAGTGGTGGAGAATGACCGAGCTAAGATCCTGTGGGACTTCCAGATCCAGACAGACAAGATGGTAATGGCGAACCAACCGGACATTGTGGTGGTGGATAAAGAACAGAGGAAAGCCGTTGTGGTGGATGTAGCAATACCAAGTGATTACAACATCAGGAAAAAGGAGCATGAGAAATTGGAGAAATACCAGGGCCTCAGGGAGGAACTGGAAAAGACCTGGAAGGTGAAGACCACAGTGGTGCCTGTGGTCATCGGGGCCCTCGGGGCAGTCACCCCCAAACTGGAGCAGTGGCTCAAACAGATCCCAGGAACAACATCAGACATCTCAGTCCAGAAATGTGCAGTTCTAGGCACAGCCAAGATACTGCGCAGAACCCTCAAGCTCCCAGGCCTCTGGTAGAGGACCCGAGCTCAGAGGATGAAACAGACCACCCGCGGAGGGTGAGAAGGGAATTTTTATATATATATATATATATATATATATATATATATATATATATATATATATATATATATATATATATATATATATCTTAAATGCTCTTTTCGAACAGTGTTTGAAACACGACGGCTTAAAACAAAAATACAGTAGCCTACCAAAGTGTTTTTCAACCACTGTGCCGCGGCACACTAGTGTGCCGTGAGTGATCGTCAGGTGTGCCGTGGAAATTACCCAATCCGGACCATAAGCCGCTACTTTTTTCCTAAGCTTTGAACCATGAGGCTTATAACCCGGTGCAGTTTTTCTGTGTATTTTTTTTTTCAACCACCAGGGGGCTCTTTAGCAGGGAGTGAATCATTGGAAGTCAAAATTGTAAATCAAAGAAGAACGCGCTATTTTTCATTTAGAACAAGCACATGCCAGCAGCAGGCACGACAGAGAAATGTTTTGAAACTCATATGATGCAGCTTTTAAGTTGAGGGCTATCTATCTGGCAGTACAGGAGGGAAATATAGCCGCTGCACTAAGCTTGGCCTGAACAAAGCCATGGTTCGGCTGGAGGACTGCGTCCTTAATATATCCAGCAGATTTATTAGGACGCAGCCCTCTGCTGCCCTCTGCTGCCCTCTGCTGGGTCCTTATGGAAAACCGAGAGCAGCAGAGATGCGGTGCGGCTTTCCAGTTTTTTGTTTGTTTCCAAAAATTTTGAAGGTGCCGCTTATATTATGGTGTGCTCTATAGTCCGGAAAATACGGTAATTGGTTTTAAAAAATTTTTTGAAAATGAATTAATTATCTGCAAATAATGCCATCTTCGAGTGTCTGCTGTAGTAGTAGCGGCGTAATCATGTAATCTTCTTACCACTAGATGGCAGTAGGTACAGAGCATTTTACATTAAAACAAGAGAGTTAGTGATGCATGAATTTTACAGGTAGCGGTGAGCATAGACATTAATGCGTAGACGCCTCATGGAGCGGGTCGGCCCGTTGCTGCGATACGTAACAGCGTCCGCCATATTGAATGTGGAATATGTGCCAGTAAGGTAATACAAGTGAATGGACCAAACTTTATAAAGTGCCGTTCTACAAAGTATTTTAAGTTAATACCTGCCATTGACACATTTTCTCACACACATTAATATATTTGGCAATCAAAGAAATCACTAAAGAGAGCGTTTCTAACTTTTGATGTGATTATTAATTGTTTTGGGGCATTTCTGAATAAAGAGCACAATGTTTTATTTGATAGAAATGATTCTGATAATTTTTATATTGAAATTGATGAACAGACACACTTTTACAGTGTTTTATTAAAGAACATATTTACATAATTCCATAATTTAATGTACATATAACATTTCAAGACTAACAATTTTCCTGTATTTATTTTTTATACGTTATTGAGAGATTACTTTTGATTTATAAATCAGTCATTGTCAAACATTAAACTACATATTTTTCTTACCTTTTTCCAGAGAATAAATATTTATTACAGTTTGTCAACTCTGCTATTGACAGCAAAGAGTTAAAATAATTTTAACAGAGTATATTATTTTTATGTCATTACATAAGCTCCATTAATATACTAATACTTCAACTGTAAGATTGAGATATTTAAAAATACACAAAAAGTGAAAGAATAAAACATGTATTTATTATACTGGGAACACTGGTTACAGGCCTCAGTCTGCTGGTCACACTGGGAGAACTCCAATGACTTCTGAGAAGTCCTGGTTCACAGGCTAAAAAGCCAAGAATAAAAGAGAAATTATCCAAAAGTGTAATAGAAAATACATACGATCTATGTTTCGTTTATGTTTCCTTCACATTCATAAAAAGACATTTTCAGCATGTTGGGCTCTGACTCGTAGCATCTTTATAGCTAAATACCGACATGGTGAAGCTGAGCTGGAAACAGACTGAAGACCAGCAGCTCCAGCTCTGATCCTGACTGATCTTTCCTCACAAAATCCTCTGGTTTTTAATTAACTTCTCCTCTAACAGCGGTTTTTCATCAGCTCTCTCTCATTGGAAAACAGTATGAAAGCATTAGCTGCTATGCTAACAATCAGCGGTTATTTTGGGCCAATTTAGCTACATAGGAAATATTTTCCGGTTGTTTAGAAGCAAATTTCTGGCTGCAAAGTCAAGTAATTCTGATCTTTCATCCTTACCTGTGGCATCACAGCTGTTCACAGGATGTGGGAAAAAAAAGTAGCAGCTTATAAGTCCAGAAATTACAGTAATAAAATTTGACTTCTCTTTCCTCCAGGCTTTCATCATTGAAGATGAGGAGCTGACCCGCACTCTTCCTCCCAACCCCTTCAATGATCTCACCGAGAAGGAGCTGGAAGAATATAAGAGCTTGGTGGAAAGAAAGCAGCAAGGGCAAGAAGGTATTATTGTTGACGGTAGTAGTAGTAGAAGTAGTAGTTTTGTCATTACAGTGATCAGATTGTGTCTAACTGCCTTTTGCTCTCCCATGGCAGAGCAAAAGGGAACAGTGTCTGATTTTCAGATCTTTCTGAAGGTAGATAAGATTGCTTTCATATGTAAATATCGGCGGATCCTCAATCACCCAAAATTTAAGAAATCAGGCCTGATTGGTTCACCGCCACTTCCTCCAATGAAACACAAGTGTCACTGGAGGGTGCCACTGTCTCCGTAATGAAACAATTTTTATTGGATTTATATAATACAACCTTTTTTTCTTAGGAGCTAAATTGTGAGTTTCCATTAGCCGTAAGCGCCAACTATCAAAATGAGCAGAAATCAAACCCAGTTTGTTATGTAGCAAATCTTCATAACCAGCTGAATCACTAAATACATAATTTTGTTATTAATATTGTAATATATTGAGATCATATTATAATACATGGAGATGCACCTGTACACAGCAGTTAGGTTATTGGATTGTTTCCCAGGCAGTTCATTAGTCCATCCCAGAGTGGGATCATTTCTGCCGGAGGAAACTTTAAGGCAAGATGAGCAGAACCTTGAAGTTTCCTGCAAACAAGCGTTGGGACACACAGCTGTCAGCCTGTGCTCTGCGCTGCTCAGTCGGCTCACAGGACGATGAGGGACAAGCAGCAAAGACTTCAATCTTGTCAAACCCTTCATGTCTTGGTTGTTACTGCAGGCAGGAATGAAACGTGCGTGCAGGAGAGGAACGTGTTCACGACTGTGCAGCAGAGTGGCACCTTTATTTCCCTTAATAACGTGTCATTTCTGAAACACGTCAACTTTAGCAGATCTGTGCAGCTTTTAATAAGCTTCTTGCGTTATTTTGGTGTGTGTGTTGTGACGCTGACAGCGTCTGAGCAACTATCAGACGGAGGAGAGGATGGCACGTTGGATGGTTAACCGCCCTTTGATGATTTCATGTCTTCTGTAGAGGATGAAGATGCAACTGATGCTGATGAGATGACCACATTCGATGGCTCCACTATCTCCCTGTCACTTTCTCCGATAATGACACCAGTGAAACAAGGTAACCGGAAAATCAGCTGTCTCACAAAATGATTCATACTCCTTGGATATTTTCACACTTCAACATTGTAGGATCGTATGTGATTGAAAGTAGAACGTAGCTGTGAAGTAAAATGGAAAAGTCCTAATAAGTACAAATCAGAACCATCCCCCCGCTTACTCTGATCCCACCATAAAAAATATGTAATCAATCTGTCTGTATCTAATTTTACTTTAAAATATGATCAAATCCAAGGAGTAGGAATGCTTTTGTAAGTCACAGTATAGCAAATTGATGGTTTAGCTCGTGATTAAATGTCTCTTCTTGGAGGAGCTTTCTGCAGCTTGTCTCCGACTCAGTCTTATGTGTCGACAGATTCAATACCCAACGGTAAGGACCACTTGTCTGAGCTGGAGGAGGATCTGAGCATCGAGGTATCCAAGCTGAGCGTGAGCACTTCAGAAACAGTGGAAATCTCCATAACAACGAGGGAGAAGACGGGGGAGGCCCAGACCCCAGAGAGCCAGAGCAAGTCCCCCAAGAAAAAGAAAAACAAGTTCCGCACTCCCTCATTCCTAAAAAAGAGTAAGAAAAAGAAGGAGGAGAAGGGAAAGACGGAAGCTTGAGTTTTTTTGTTTTTTTTTTTACGTGAGGGGGGGAAAAGCGTGAAATGAAAGCCTTATTTTCGTTGCGCTGAAGGGAAGTGAAATAAGAGAAATGATCTGATAGGAGAGCCTTCTGTGCGTTTCCCCTTATTCACAGCAATTTTTCCAAGTTCTTTCAATAATTTTTTTTTAAATTTGTGACTGACCGCAGAGAGCTTCAAATGAATCATAAATCAGATCACGAGTGGATGCAAAATGGCATTCCTGTACTTCTTACCCATATTTATAATGGGCTGTCATCTGTATCATAAAGTGTAGTTCATACAATGAGACATCAAGGTGGAATCCCTTAAACTGTCGTGTTTTTCTTATTATTGCACAAATTGTTGAATGTATTCGACGATCTAGGATTTTCTAAAACACGTTTAGCTAACAGTGACAGAAGTAGTTTTAAAAGTTTAACGTTATAACGATGTTTAGCCTTAGAAACAGTATGATTTGTATTTGATCTTTGAATCTAATCATAGTTATATTTACATGTAATAATATATGTGGGTTTATATGACATCTATAACAGTATAGTGTTTGGTAGTAAAAGATTTGATGGCCTTTATTTACTCACACACTAAAACATGCTGTGATGAATCGGACGGTATCAATCCATGTCGTTTTCTACACGTGTTCACATGTTTGCTGCTTTTACGGTATTCGTGATGAGGAATCGAACTGTGACTAATAGAGGAAGCTGATTAAGTGACTGTTTATGAATTTGACTTTTACTAATAGCTACTTTTTTTATATTATGGGATGGCAATTATGTAAGTGCCAAGTGTGAATTGCAGCAAGTGGATTTGAGGACTTGGTTTTGTTTGTTAAAACTTGTCAAAACGAAGGTATCGGGCTGTAAAGCTTTTCTTCTTGCTCACTGTTGGAGTTTTCCATGAAGTACAATGGAGGATTGTATATTTTTAACCCAGTCAATAATGTGAATGATGAGTTTGAACCCAAAGGGAGGGAACTTTTTTTGTAAATAGTTTTGTTTTTGTGCAGTTCCTTTGTTATGCTAAGCCAAATGGATATGACTCTTTAAAAACGTGACAGAACAATCTAATATCATTATTTTAACACTCCCTGTATCACAATGTAGATTTACTTACTTTGATTAAGCTCCATCTATTTTTTTTTTTTTTTTTTGCGTTTACATTTGTATTGCTAGTGTGTGCTTGTGTTTCCCCTTTTGTTTACATTGCTCTTTGTATTGCCTTATTTCAGTGTTGGCCTTTTTATTACTGCCTTCTAGCTGAATAAAACATTTCTTCCGTAAGTTGTTCTCACTTCTTGTCATTTTCTAAGAAGATATGCAACTCATTTTTAAAATCCAAAATCCACTGACATGCAGAAAAGAAAAAAAATGCAATTTGATTTAGTTTGTTGTTTTTTTTTTTTGGCTAAATAAAATTACACTTCCCATTTAAAATAAAGCTTTTCTCAACAGTCCCCCCTTCTTAAAATGCGCTAAACTCTCCCCCCACCCATCAGAAAACAACGCATTCATTCCGTTTGGTGATAATTGCCCACGTGAAGCTGCATAATCAGCCTTCAGCCATGATATGAATGAGCGTTGTCATGGTAAAACCCTGAGTGTGGGGGCTGTGAAGACAAAAGAGGGGATTTGGTGTCTCCAACAGGTGTTCGTGGTGGGGGAAGTGACGGGATCTGCACCTTCACGACCCCCTTAAACCACACACACACCTCCATAAAACACATGGAGAGGAAGATTAGTATTTTTTTTTCTGTTAATTAAAGTGGTAAAAGCATCTTACGGTTTATTAGATTTTTACCAATTTTGTACTTGACCACCATCAGACTCTATATTTGCTAAATGAGCATGTGGATAACAAAGCTCAGTTTAGTTTCTGCCCTGTCTGCAGCAGGCTGCAGAGGGTAAAGAGCAGGTGACAAATGTCTGACCTGGAGCAGCGTTGAGCTCTGACCTCTGGACAAAGGGTCTCTATTGTCTAGAAACAACTATAGAATCAACAGACCACCAGTACTCTATGGTGTTGAACTTTTTACATTTTGTCACATTGAACTACAAACCTTAATGTATTTCATTGGAATATTATTTGACCAACACAGAGAAAATTATACTTTTACAAACATTTTTGAACAAAACAGTACTTGGAGAGCATTTGTAATAACTTGACATTAATAAAGCTGTTTTATGAAGATCTTGAGATTTGAAAGAGAAAATGAAAGCATCATTGAGACCAAGAACCAAAGTTAAAGAAGACAACAGTTTCCCACATGTTGAGCACCTCAAAATGTTCAATCAGCAGCCCAGAAATCATAAAGAGTATAGCATAACTGGAAACTTACCAAGACGGATCATTAATGAGAAAAGCAGCCAACATGACCACAGTTACTCTGGAAGAGCAGCAGAGATCAATAAGGTAAGATAATCTGTTGGAGAAAAAAAAAACACAATACGTCTCATTTGTAGTTTTCCCACAAGTCAAATAGCAAACATGTCGAAGATGATAGATCAAATCAAGATCTGACTTTTTGGCCCAACATGCAAAACACCTTTCCCTCGACACGCTACGCCTCCGTATGGACAGGGAAACTGTTCACAACTAATGTGAAGATGGCAATCCTTGAAGAAAAACCTTCTTTTTTTTGCCATTACTTTATATTCTCAAAGCACCCTAAACTCCTGTAATTGTGGCAAGAACATAGCAAAGTTGTGAAAGTGTATTTAACACTGAAAGTGTATTAGATAGATAGATAGATAGATAGATAGATAGATAGATAGATAGATAGATAGATAGATAGATAGATAGATAGATAGATAGATAGATAGATAGATAGATAGATAGATAGATAGATAGATAGATAGATAGATAGATAGATAGATAGATAGATAGATAGATAGATAGATAGATAGATAGATAGATAGATAGATAGATAGATAGATAGATAGATAGATAGATAGATAGATAGATAGATAGATAGATAGATAGATAGATAGATAGATAGATAGATAGATAGATAGATAGATAGATAGATAGATAGATAGATAGATAGATAATGTGTTTTTCAGTTTAAAAAATAAGCAGCACCGTGTGTCTTCGCCTCTGCTATGATGACAGCCGAGCCACTGGTGTAATCCTCAGGCTTTTCAGATTACTCCAGTTGGGGTCACATTCTACACCAACCTACAGCGGGTCAGCTTTCCACTCCCTGCTATCACTCAGCCAGTCGGCACACAAGCCTCACAGCACAGATGAAGCCTTTTTTTTTTTTTTTCTGGTGAAACGCTTTCAGGTTCCCTCCCCCACTGATCTCTCAGTGCAAATCTGTCCTTTTGAGCACACTGGTCCAGAGAGCTATAGGAGCAGAGGGTGATGTCTGAGTTACACGCATCAGAGCTGCTGCAGCAGTGAAAACTCGGTAAAGTGGAGTTTTTAAACGTGCAAACCGGCAGAAATGCAAATGAGCATCCTTGACGTTATTGACCAGATTATGAGGTATCAGGGCTCCAGGCCTCACCAGGCGGCTGATATAAGCTCCATGGGAGGGTGAACTCTCTTTCACTCGGTCGTCCGTTACAGGCCTGGCCACATCTGCAGCAGGCGAGCCATCTGCACCTATTGTCTCAGAGCCACAACACGGCGGCGCACGCATGGCTGGCCTCGTAAAGGCAAGCGAGTCCCTTTCCCCTCTGTTCTCTGCCATCTCTCGTAGCGAGGGGGGAACATGACTTCTTCATCTGACAAAAGCAACAAACAGCAAACAGACGTCGAAGTGAAAAGAGCTTTCGTTTCAAGGTTAGCTTAATTAAACAGGAGATAACATTAAGCATCAGCGAGGTCATTGTCACTACCAGACACATGAAGTTGACAGAAAGGATGGGTTGTGCTCATTGATATATTAAATATACTTTCACAACTTCGCTATGTTCTTTCCATCGTAACGGGAATTTAAAGTGTTTTGAGGACATTAAGTGAAGTGAAAAATATTAGCACAGGTACATCTTTAAAAATGTGAAAATAGTGAAAAAAGATAGTGTATTTTGTCACTCACTTCAGAAAGTGGAACTCATGTAGTATTTATATTAATCACACAGTGTTACCTGTTTCAAGCTTACAGATGATAAAATCCCTAAATTCAGTGTCTCAGAAATTTGAACCTCACACAAAGGCAATTAAAAAAAAAAAACATTTTCAATGTTCAAATGTTACGGAATTGCCAGAATACCCTCTGACTACAAAGATGTCCAGAAGACAATCACATACATCGTCCACAATGAGAGTAAGATACTAATGAAGCTGGATGTTCACAGGGTGCGGTATCCAAGCATATTAATAGGAAGTTGAGTGTAAGGAAAAAAATATGATAGGGAAAGGTGCAACCGGGAGAACCATGTGACAATTGTCCAGCAAAATCCATACCAGCCTAATAAGGACTGAGGTTGGGACCACTCTGCATAGACCGATCCACATATGGGATACAAATGTCACAGAGTTCATATCAAGCCAGACCTGAACCTCAAACCATCACCGACTGCGACATTTTGGGATGCCATGTCATCTGGTGACGTTGATCCACTGTGTTTCATGAAAACCAGTCATAGCCATCAGTCAGGAAATTCTACAGCACTTCATGCTTCATTCTGCTGATAACTTTTATTTGAGATGCTGATTCCATTTTCCAGCTGGACTTGGTGTCTCTCCCACACTGCCAGTGCCAAAGATACCAAAAGCTAGCTCAGTGTTCCAGTTCTTGATTAGCCAGCATTAGCAAACTCCTCTAACCAAACCCGCATGGTTTGTTCTATGGCATTCTGTCAAGATTCAAGTTTTTTCTGCCTTGTAAAGAATAATAATCTGCTCTGAATGGATCAAAGATTTCTGGTTTGAATCTGAGAAAGCAGGCATTTCATTTTTAGAGAAGGAGAACACCTAGGAGTAAAAAAATAAATAAATGTAGCTACTAGGTCTTATGGGTGACATAGTTGCGTGGATGTTTTGAGAGGACTGTATTTCATACGGTTACAAAGAACACATATAAAACCATACCACTTTAAAGTGTTTCAATTTGTTGGAATTTTTAGCAAACAGCTAATAAGCCACTATTTAAAAATGGTGATGTCACAAACTTAGCCCTGAGCATGATAAGCATAACACCAGTAAGTCAAGTGCTGTCCCAAGACTTATGTAGGGCATAAGGCTGAATTTCATTTGGATGGTACACTTCTATCTGTGCCCTTTACAAAGAGACCATGTTTGTTTGAAAATCACACAAGTGGATTGTGTTCCATTTGCAAGTTGGAAAATATCCCTGACTTGCAATTAGTTGCAGCGATGAATTTTAGCAATCATCAATAGGCATGTATTTGTCTCCATTTTGTGAACTTAAATACTTAAGGGATTGAACTGCACTATTTCCCACTGCTTTAATGAGATAACAATCATCAGAAGAGCTAATAAAAAGTTTATACCTGCAGCTTTTACTGCACCTTCGACAGCAGCACTAGCGGAACAAGTCAGCGTCGGGTCGGGTTCTGAAACAGTTGACTTTAACATTAAATACACCTTTCTCAACAGGTGAGGGCGCACTTTTTCCGTCTATAATCAGACATTTAAGCGACTTGAAACCATTCCTCCCTCCCTTGCACCTCCAGACCAGGGCCCCCATCGGCCCGGTTCAGGGGGCAGCCGCCCCCCAGCCCTCCCTATAGCTCCGCCCCTGGACAGCAGCCATACTGGGATTCAATATCAGTGCTGTTCCTGGACCTCCAACTCCACCAGTCAGAACTCCAACTTTAAGGGACCCTTCTTGTTTTATTCTGACTAGAAACTTGGAAAATCCAACTCAAAGACACAAAGAGAGCACACCATTGGAGATTGGTTCTATGCTTTGCAAGTCCTAAAGAAAAAGGCTAACACTTTTGTTTTTTATCTACTTATTAGCAGTTCTAGAATGCTTGTGGCATGAGCAGAATTTTTTTAAATTAGTGATTATAAATGACTTTGTTAAAATATTTCCACAAAAAAAATATTACATTATTTTGTAACTATGTATAAGTTGTGAGTAACTGGTGCATTAGCAAACCTGTTCTAGCAGAAACCAAGTGATCCTGTTGTTCTCAGCTGGACCAAGCAATCACAGTGTTCACTAACACCAGCCGTGGTTACAGGCACTTTGCTTTACAAACCCCACAAACGAGCTCAGCAAAGTCAACAAAATGTTTGCTTTCTTTTTGCTTTTGTATAGAGCCGAGGGTATTTCTACAAACAACGGTATGCTCACAAGTACGCTGTTCACATGGAAAAATATAAGCAACCTACAATAAAAGGTACACTTTTATATGTATGCAACTTTTCAAACAGCAGGTCAAAAAAAAAAAAGCTTTTGGAAATATATTTGTTTGAACTTTCTTCAGGAAGTTATTGCTTAGGCACAAATTGGTCTTCCAAACAGACAATGTTTGGACTATCACAAAAGTGCTCTGTATTTTTGAAATGCCTAACACAAAACCCTGACCACTTATGGAGAATTTGTGGATAGAGGTGATAAAGTTGTGTGAACCTATAAACTTCACTCCGTCATTTCGGTTCTGTCAAAATTCAAGCAAACTATAGAGAGAAGCTTGTGGAAGGACAGCCATAATACTTAAGCCAAGTTATGCAGTTTAAGGAAATTGGAACAACAGCAACAACAACAAAAAAGAACATGTTTCAGGAATTTGAAGAAAGACAATGCTTTGCTTATTGTTCTGTTTAGCTACTAGAAACAAACTGACCAAAAATAGCAAAGGTTTTGTCTGGATTAATGTCAGACAAATAGCTGATCTTTTTTCCCCCCACAAGATATTTGAATACTGACTGTCATGGCTGCAGATGACATCCAAGTTGAATTCATACTGTTGCAACTAATTACTTAGAAATCAGTGTGCACAAAATAAAATATATTGTTTGTTTTTTTTCTCATGTAATAAAGTGGCTTTTCTGCTAGCTGAAGCAGCCTCTATAGTCGCATTCGCCGTTCTCCTGCAGTATTGATAATGAGGATTTATTATGGAACAGTTGACAATGAATGCAATGTGCATGCGTTAGTGGGAGGGATTATCCACCAAGTAGGGCAAGTGGCTAAGGCTAAGGACTGCAATTCCATCCAGCCTAGTTCATTTCAGTCATCCGCTCTGAGCACACACACTCAGACACATACGTACACAGGACAAGGGGAGCACATTTCTGCGCAAGCTCTTCCCCACTATAGTCCTACTACTACTAATAATAATAATAATAAAAAGCCTTCAGTGAAAGGAAAAGGGGGTAAAATGGTAAAGTACATTCGACAGCATAGCAGCGAGCTGAGAAGCGAAGAGGTCCTGTCGGAGTCTGACGCGTCCAACAAGGAGCAGCAGGAGAGATTCGGAGAGATGTCCGGCTGTTCTTTCAGCGACGCTTTCTACTCCAAATGTTCCGCAATGGACCAGATCGGGACTTTCATGCGGAACGTGCAAGTGCTGCTGGAGGCGGCCAGTTACATTGAAAGCGCTGAGAAGAGCAACGGAAGTAAGTAAACAAACGGGACATTTAATGCGCCGAGCAGACAACAATAGAGAGCGAGGGCGACAAAAGACGCGCAGCGGACAGATGCACTGCTGGCCCGAGCGGCGGCTGCGACGTTTCACCTGCTGCTTCCTATTAAACCCGAGCTCTTTTGAGTCTGACACATTTGAAACGGGGCTCGTTTGCAGACGAGTTGGGAAATGCATTGACGTGGGGAATTGGGAGAACAATCGGTTCGTCGGAAGCAATGTCTTGCAGCCGCCTCTCGCTGCCGTTTAAGATGATTATTTTGCCACTATTAGATTATTTCTAGTTTTTTTTTTTTTATTACGTGCACGATTTTAATGAGCCTTCCTTATGTGCACTTGAGTCCACATTATTATAGCCTATTCCCATTTCTACGCCTAGCATTTTTTTTTTTTTCATTTAACAGAACCTATCCCCGGTTTATGCCCTTTAAGTTTACACATTCACTGGGAAAACGTCATGTTTACAGCCCTTCTATCGTAACCGAGACTCCGATTTGGATTTTATTTCGTCTTGGCTTTCCAAATGATCAGCCCTGCTACCCTGGTCTCTGAAAGCTGCTGCTTCCTTGTATGTGTTGTTCACATGGTTTACACATGGAACCGATTGCAAAGTTTCTATTGGTCGGAAGCCACGTCCCCAGCCCCTGGTCCACAGCCGCTAAACCAATCGCAGGCAGGTTTTATTTCTGACGTCTTATGTTACCGAGAATAGTGGTTCATGGGAACTGTAGGAAACAGGATCAAAAACCAACACTAATTCTACTGTTAAAGGGGGAGTAGGATAATGACACAACATTATGGCGAGGGAACAATTTAACAAGCGTCTCCCGTTTATTCTGACCTTTAGTAAACTGGTAGATATATCCTCAATGGCCACTTTATTAGGTACACCTTTGCTGGAATTGTTTTAATTATTTGCAGCATATTTAGGTCCATACTGACATGATGGCCATTCCAGAGTCACCACATCCAAAATGTGCCCAGCTGGCTTGAGATTTGGTGATGATGATAATTATATATATATATATATATATATATATATATATATATATATATATATATATATATATATATATATATATAAAGTCATAGAAGGATATTATTAGAAAGATATTATGGCATTTATTACATGATGTATTCTCTTATTGTAAGTAACCTGTTAAGAGATGGACAAAGTCAGCAGCAATTCTAAGGACGTCTGTGATGTTTACATGATGTTCACTTGATACCAAAGGGTCAAAGAGCACCAAGAAAGCATCCCTGTTGTCACCACCAGCCTGAAATCTAGATATAAGTCGCATTCTTTTTCGTTGCTTATGCCAAATCTTGATCTTGTGTGAGCCTGTGCAAACTGTCACTTCAGTTTCCTGTTTGTAGCTGACAGCAGGTCTTCTAACAGACTCATACGAAGAACAAATATGATTATCATTATCAAAATGCAACCAATATAGCAGCTCCATGTAGCTGCTTGAAGGATCTCCTGCACCAACAGGAAGAACACTGGAATTGTTAAGAAGAGACGTTTGCAGATGTAGCTGACCGTCAGCCATAGAAAGAGAGCTTTCTGTTTGATAACTTTCACTCTCCGCTTGATTGCGAGACACTACAGAAATTTTATTAAAACAATATAGGATATATCATACTTCAAGACTTCAAACATAAACTATGCATTATGTCACTTGATAATTTTCTTATAGCTGTAACTATATTTGCAACATTAGATTTATCATCAAGAAACATACATATTTGGTTGAAGATGAAAGAAATGTCTTGGGCAATGGTTAGCAGTTGTAGTTGGAAGTTACTGAAATTTAGCTTCATACAACTCTGGGTCGGTTCTGGCAACAGAGCATCAACATTTTCATTTGCTTGTTTGTATAATTCTGTTTTTTTATATATATTATAATTGCATGGACGTTTTTACAATTTAGTATGTAAACTTCAGGTCATATTTGGTCACTTTTATCAAGTAAATTCAGCCTTCCTTGTAGTTGTGACAGATTCAATAAAATAAAAATATTAATTCTCTATCTCCATTTATTTATTTTTTTCCCACTTATCAGAATGTGAGCATGGTTATGCTTCAGCATACCCTGAAGCACAGATTGAACATCAACAAAAACATCGCAAATTCAAGAACAGGAAAGTGGACAATATGCACAACAGGTAAGTTAACACTATTGACTTGTTGCAAGATCCCCAATACTCATTATGTCATATTATCTCTGTTAATGACTGAATTATAGCAATCAACTTCAGTATGTTGGGCTTTGGTGTTTGCACACTGTGTGCTCTGCTGCTGTGGATCTGGTTTCTCTATCAATTAAATAATTGACAGTAAATGTTTTAATGCTTTCAACAGATCAGCACATAATGAGCTGGAAAAGAACAGGTGAGTGAAGCAAGGTCCTCTCAATGCACGTTTTAACTTTTGAGACAACCGCACTACGAACAAATCTAAATCTGGTGCATGCTTAACACTTGTGCATGACAGCGAGTATAAAACTTGAGAAAAAGGAGGAATAAATCAAAAATAAGAATAGACTTTTTTTTCCCTTATCTGCAAGTTTCATAATGGGAACTCCAGGTGCACAAGCCCACAACGGTCCTTCCCTCAGCCACATTTGCATATCTTGGGCAAATGCTAAATACATCAGCCATATACTTTTAAAATAACATGTGCTGCAGGACTGTAAATTAATTTATCGCCACAGCACCTTAAGGGAACTCTTATAAAGAAGAGCTTTGTCGTTTCCGTACCGGATACTGGCGTAGATTTTTGCAAGGCAAAATAGAGCACGGCCGCAGTGTAGCAACACTGTTCCTCGAGGACATGCAGACATTTCCCCAGTCAGCAAATGGGAAGCGTCCGTTTCCAGACAACAGGGTTCCTTCCTGAAAGATTTCCAGCTGCGAAAGCCGACTGCCGTTTGCTTTTGCTTCCCCCGTGACGTGGTTTCTGCTTTAAACGGGGAGCCAAGGAACGCCAATCTACCTTTTATTCTGAACTTAAATCATCAGCCATATGCATGTGTAAGAAGTGTAACCTTCAAAAAAAAAAAGGGGGGGGAAAGGAAGATTCAGAAGAGATTACTCTAATTTACAAAATGGAGGCCAATGCAGATATGACATCATGATTTGACCTACATTTTACTCCATTATATGCAGGCATACTAAGAGTCCTTTTGCCAGTTATTGTGCTCACTCAGGCTGCAGAGATTGCACAGCAATAGATGACTTCAGCAACTTTGAGCTCTCGACCCACATTTATGCCTACATTTGAAACGCGATTAATAACATTATAAAATAGCAATTTTTCAAAGCCTTTTTCTTTAGTTTTTCTTTTTTTTTTTTTTTAAGCCGTCATGTTCAGTGCGGGGAATGTAATGTACTCGTTGTGCTCAGTCCCTGCAGAGAAATTACCTGAACGATGTCTCCTCCCACAGGCGAGCACATCTCCGCCTGTGTTTGGAGAGGTTGAAGTCACTCATCCCTCTGGGACCAGACTGCAGCCGGCACACCACACTGGGACTGCTCAACAAGGCCAAAGCACACATCAAGGTGTGGTAGTGTGAGAGCTGTGGGAGAGGGGACTGCTGAAGGCTTCTCCCCCCCCCCCTTTTTTTTTTTTGGCTTTTAGAAATACTTCTCATGAGGGCGACTTTGTTTTTGTTCAGGTTTCATCACAAAGTAGTCGCTGGGTTATATAGGTTCTAGAAAAACTTCAGAAACAGTGAAAACGCGTCGTTTCGGGTTATGAAAAGCATTTTAATGTTAGACAAATATAACTAGGGTAAAGCATTTTGTAACTCGTTTCAAACTAACTGAAGCCTGTGTGAAAATCTAAATGCCCCTCAAAGTTTAACGATGTATTATAATGCATTGGCTGTGTCTAACCACGTTTTTAGGCGGCCGAGTTGTATTTCACTTGCCACACCCAGGCCTGATTACTGCCAGACTTCATGTGGAGTAAACATGAAGCCTAAAAGGCTTAAAAACCAAAACAAATAGAGAGAACACAAACAATATCTAAAGCACTACAAGTCTTCTTTACCTCAGCTAATGTAAGTGTTCAGGATTAAACAAAAAAGAAGAGAGGAGGAAACTGGCATCATTGGGAAAGGTGCAGTTTGAAAACAGCTACTGACCAAAAATAACCCCAAGGTTAATATTTGCCAGAAAACATCTTGATTGTCCTCAAACTCTATGGTACGTTTGCAACTGTAGCACATTCACCCAATGTGCAGATGATGGATGATCCTTCAGATGTTTAAAGCTTGGGATATTGTTTTGTAATTTATATTGCTTTAAACTTTTCTCCAGCTTTCTTACTGACCCTAACTTGATTTTTATGATGCAGTTTGTCCACTACTATTTTCTGACACACAGATCGAGTCTATTTACTGAGTGACTTTTAAGGCAATTTATTTTGGCGCCATCACGTGAAACATTTCTAATCGAACTAATTAGATTTTTGTAGCTCCAGCATTGAGGTTAGCTTAGTGGACCACAGCGTCTAGGCAACACAAGAAAGAGTAGTTAGATAAAACCAAAACATTAAGCTTAAAAGCGTCCAATATTTAACAAAGCAAATAAAAATTCAAATCACTTTTGAAGTGGAGTAGAGGTTGGAGGGAAGCCATATAAAAAAAATACTATCCTGGCGACGGCCTACAAGAGTTCATCACCTAGGCGTGCAATAAGTGAGAAAGCTGCAATGTTTGCTGTTGATGTTGGATTTGTACAATTAAAGTCCAGGAACCGAGGCTTTCTAAAAGTTACTGTAGTTTTATTTTTAGAACGTGAGGCTGTGTATTTAAAGGGTGGAGCAGGTGCAGCTGGCAGAGGGCCATAAAGCCTGTGGGCATAAAAACAAAGCAAACCAAAATCAACAGCTGTTTTGCAGAGAGCAGTGATAAAAGCTCTTCTCCCTTGTATGAAGGCAATAACGTGGAAAGCGCTCTAATTAGTTTTAGATGTCTGACACGTCTTTAACTTTAAATAACTCTTTATTTAAACAGTAATATTGGTCTCTGCTGGGGTCCCTAACCCCCCTTTGAATAGAAAATACCTTGATCATGTCCACATTTTGTCATGTTGAATTTATAAACTTCAATGTAGCTTACTGGGACTATTGTGTTATAGACAAACACAAAGTAGAGCATATTGGTTGTAAGGGAAATGAAATGTGCCTCTCAAAGGTTTTTACAAAAAAAAAAAACAAATCTAAAATGTTAAAAAAAATTATATATATTTTTTTACTAATTTGTCAATGAATAAAAAATAAGGATGTCATAAAATTGTGTTTAAATCACCATAGTTCAGATGAATAACTGACCCAGAAGTGATGCACACAAATTACAAGCACTTTCTTTACATTTCTTCAACTACAAGAGCTCTTTAATTAGAAATGAACATTCCTTTCTTTTCTCTCTAAAGAAACTTGAAGAGGTAGACCGAAGGAGTCAGCACCAACTGGAGACCTTAGAAAGGGAGCAGAGGCACCTACAGAGGCAGCTGGCTCTGCTGCAGTCTCATGGAGAAAGAGAGAGGGTCCGCACAGACAGCCTTGGCTCCCGCATGGACTCTGACCGCTCGGAGTCTGACAGAGGTCAGTGTCGCAATGATACCCTTTACTTACCCTTTTTTTTTTTTTTTTCAGTGGTTGATCACTTATTGTGATTTTTTTTTTCTTCCTGGATGCAGAGGAAATTGAAGTGGACGTGGAAAGCACTGAGTTCTCCCATGGAGAAATGGACAGTGTTAGCGCCAGTGGTGCAAGCGACCTGGATGACCACAGCAGCCGGCAGAGCTCAGCCAGTGACGAGGGCTACTCCACCTGCAGTCTGAAACTTGCCTTCTCTGCTTAAACCACCAGCCTATACCTACACTGAAGCTGCAATCTTTTTCTCCCTTCAAAGTACCAGCCTAGAGCTCCGTCTCCCTCGATCTTCTTCAAACGAACCAGCCTCCCCACATGAATAATCAAAATAGAACTCTTCCCAGAACCAGCCTTAAGTTCAGTAAACTCCCCTTCAAAATAATAATAATTTTTAAAAAAGCAGCAGCCTTCTCTCTACCACATTATTACAATAATACAACTTTGGTAATGTACAACCGTTATCAAAACATCGTTCCCTTTACCTTTTGTAAGTTCAAGTGAACGTTTTAAAAGTCGATCCTGTGGAGGACCGGTTATTTAACCAGTGTCAAACACTGAAGTAGGAACTCTGCTTTAAACAAGCTGATCTTTAAAAAAAAACAAAAAAAAACAGCAAATCCCATTTTCACACACACAACCAGCGAGGAGCTCACCATTGGAAACATCTGCGCCATATGCCTTGTTAAAAAAAAAAAAAAAGCCCTTTTTTTTTCTCCACTGGATAACACGTCCAGACAGCACTTCTTGTTAACGTACAAGCCGGCAAGGGCTAAAATATAGCTTGCATTCCAAAATACGCTCCACAAGTCTGTTACTCACGCTTTAGGATCCACAAATCAACCCTTGATTTCATGTGGCATCCCACTTCAACAAAACAGTTCAATCAAGACACAGGTGGCATGTAGTCCACCTGTTACTAATATATTTTGCATGATTCTATTTATTTTTGATATATTTAATTGTACTTTAGTTGTGCTTGAATTGCAAACCTTTCATCACTGTTTTTAAATGTCTGCCAAACTGACTTAGTAGGAAGCCCCACAAGAAGCATTTGCTGTGCTATGAGTTTAACCCATTGCTCAGTGTTTAAATGCTTTCACACTGTGTGCAAATTCAATGGGTTTAGTCGGTAATAAGCTAATCTAGCACTTGTCCAAGCACAAAGCTCAAGCAATAATGTCTAGTTTGATCATGTGTGTAACGTTGGCTGGGTAAGATAATGTTTTTCTCACCCCCATCCGTCCAATTCCAGATACGAGGATATACACTTGCTTTGGTAGTAGAATCAGCGACTAATAATCAGCAGTAAAATGATTGTAATTGACTTGAAACGCTATGGTGCATGTGTTCTTGAATGTAGCCTTTCTAATATTGTAATGTATTTTGAATTGACAAGTCTCATAATATTAATAATAATAATGTTGGTAGCATGAACAGCAAGTTACAGAATATTGGTTTTGGTTTATACGTCAGTGTTTAAGACTTTTTTTTTTTTGTACTGTAGCTGAGAAAGGAAAAGTTGAATTTCTTGACATTTGAAGACTTTCCACTGAAATTCAGAATATATTTAATACTAAACTGCACAGCTGATTTGTTTCAACAATTGAAACCAAAAATAGATATTTCAATATGATCATTTATCTGTGTTCTTCTGAACAAAGTCCTAAGTAAATCACCACCAATTTGTGTCTTAACGTGGGGATTGTCCAACGCCTTGTCGTTGGAGATCGGTCGCCTACCCAGCGCGTTTGGGGAAACTGCAAAAAAAATAAATAAAAAAATGCACTATTTAAAGAAAATGTCAATTATGTCGAGGCACAATGTTTTTTCTTATGCTTACGCCGTCCAAGGTGACTTTTGTGCGAAATACGTGCTGCTGGTCCCCTGCTAACAATTTGTTACAACTCCTGGAAACTATTCCTAGAATCTTAATAAAACCTTTAAAACACAAAAACATGCTTATGTTGTGTTTTTTTTAAGCGTCCAGTAAGGGTTTACGTACAGTACATTACAAATGATGCAATTAAAAAGCAAGTAAAAATCAAAACTCGCTTTTTCATTAGTCACATTTCAAGCATTTTTGTTAATTGCGATAGTTAATGAAACCCCAACATTCTGTTTCTCAGAAAATCAGATTAAGACTAATTTAAATAAAGGTTTATTTTAAGTACAGAATTGCTATGGCCAACATAAACACAGACAAGCCTGCTGATTTGACAGTTGTCCAATAGATAAGATTATTTTAATAATGTTCCAAGTAACTGATGTACTTTTGCCAGCAATTTTAAATCATGCCGTTTGTTTACTGCTTAACTGAAGTCAGGATTTTATTTTAGTTGGGCATCTCCAAGAGGCTTCACGTTTTAGCATAACTGTACTGTTGGAGTGTAAAAGTCTCTGCTGCCATCTGCAGGGTTGACAGCAACTATACTGCATTGAGAAAAAAAACAAGATCTTAAAAAAAAAACAGAACATAAGGTTTATTTTACGCTTTTATATATATGTACAGAAATTAAAATGTCAAGTTAGTCATTCCAAATTCTCAGCATAATTAATAATCATATTGTTATTGATGAGAATTGAACAATCCAGCATCAAATGTAGTACTCCAAATCAACACATCTTAGAGATTTTGCCTCAAAAATAAGTACAAACAGCAAACTCCACAGGTTTTTCCACAACATACGTTCTTACGCAACAGGAGACTTTGTTCCAGTGGTGGAAAAATCCCTCATGTGAATCTTTTAGCTGAGCCTACGTAATATACAAGATAACTACAGCAATACTTTAAACACCGGTGTCCAACCAGTTCCTTTAAAAGCTTTCATTATACGAGGGACTTTAATCATGTAGAAACACAACAAAAAGCACCGATACAACTAGTATACAGTGGATTATTATGTACAGAGTGTGCGAGGTCATTGTGGCATCAGATGTCTGACGTTGTATTTGGATGTGTCATTATACTGGGTCATAGGTTTGTCTGCAATGCCACATGTTCCCACTCCCACCTTTCCATTTACACTCTCTGGTGATGCAAATATGCTTCTCTTTACCTACAAGGACATAAAAAATAAACTGGTTAGCTAGAAGAGAAATAAAAAAACATGAAGAAATAAGAAGAGGTTAAAAATATCTTACCTGTCCTTTCTTGTTCTTTGAGTAAGCCTTGTTGTTGAACTGTTGCCACTTAGACTTCTGCTCCTCCCTCTCTTGCTCCAGCTCCTTCATCCTCTGTACCTTTTTCTGAGCTTTCTTCTTCTTATACTCTCGCTGCTCCGCTATTTGCTCTTTTCTAGAAAGTCGCACAAGATGAGAGAAAGTTAAAACAACAAACTTCACACCAGAGATCGGAAACTGTAATTTATGAATTGACTTGAAGTGGTAGACCTGTAACAAAAATACTAATGTAATTTTTTTTTTTTAAATTAAGATTTTAGGGCTGCTTGAAAGAACAATTTTCTTTTTTGTTATTCAGCATTAGAACTACATGAAAATATACGAATAAAATTGCTGTGTTAAATAATAAACATTGTATTGGCTAAGGTTCTTTCACATGCGCTTGGTCATTTGTAGCAAAGGATGCATCAGGCTTTTCTGTACAACTTCATATGGTGAAGAAATGATCTTTTGATAACATTTAACCAGTTAATAATTGGACAGCAAAACCCAAAACCATGTTGTGACTGCTGCAGAAATAACAGGGATTAAGATTCAATTCACATGCATTAATTTCCTTAGTCTTTGGTATTTTTTATACACAATTAAAACAAAAAAAATCAATCATTCGAAGTCAAGAGATTGAAATAATGTTAGCACCCAAACTAATCAGCGACTAAAAATCAGCAGTAAAATGATTGTAATTGACTTGAAACGCTATGGTGCATGTGTCTTGAATGTAGCATTTCTAATATTGTAATGTACTTGTTGGTAACACGAACAGAATATTGGCATTGACTTCAGTTTTTAATACTGTATCTTTTTGTTGTACTGTAGCAGAGAAAGGAATGGATGAGTCCAACGTTCAACACTGGTCGTGTCATTCTCTCCACTTGAGGCTCCACTTCCAGGTTTTATTGCTTTCTTAGGAGTCTTAATGGTATGGACACCTCCATATTTGTCTGGTCTTCTGTGTCCTCAACACCCCATCCACAGCAATTAATGTGCACAAATCAGCTGATGGTGGACATCCATAAATCTAGACTCAAATGCAAACTCAAAAACCTCCTGAGCGGTGGCGCTTGATCTGTGGAACAGGCTGCCTGGCACCTCAAGGAAAGGCTAGTCTATCTTTTAACAAACCTAAAGAAAACACTTCTATGGTCAGAGGTGGAAAGACACAAAGTCATATCTTACTTATTTGGGGAAGCAGAATGTAAAGTGTCAGTGATGCAAGGCTTTAACAGACTTCAGTGTAGAAATACGAACAAAACAAGAAACAAGACGAGTTTGTTCATTACCTTGACTTTGACTTTAAACCTCCGTCATCCTCAGATCGTTTCCCTTCCTCCACGACTTTGAGGTTCTGCAGAGGAATCACGTCAGCATTCCCATACTCTGTGAACGTAACGGCCGCAGTGCCGTTCTCTCTGTCTATCTCCTCAATTTCAGCTTCATACGCCCTGTCAAAAGATCACGTCTGTAAGCAGGTGAGTATGAGCCAAAGACTCAAGGTCTACTTAATAGGCAACGTTCAATAATTGCTCAGTAAGTACGAAATAATTCAATTTCAATGTTGCAAACTCTAATTTCAATTTTAGAAGAAAAACTGCATTTTTTTTTATATCTCCCAACTATATACTTGCATACAGTTAAAAAGACACAGACTCTAAAAATCAACAATGCGTTTCCTCAAGTTACATAAGAAGAATGGAAAACATTATATGAAATGAATAAAATGCAACTGAATGTCAAAAATACAGTTTTGAGGATATTCACACTGACTTAAGGTTTCTGAAATATTACGATTCGTCTTCCTCAGTTTCCATTTACAGAACAGAACTACGACTAAAAATATTTCCATGCAACCAATGAAGAAGGTGCTGTTTTATGGTGACACATTACACTGGTGAGTCATTTCTTTATTTAAAAAGGATGTTGAAACTCACTGGCCATCGTTGCTCCACGTTGCCAAACATCGTTCACCCACTTTCCAGCTTCTCTTCACTGGCACTGACTCCGAGCCGCTGGTGCTGGAAGACCCATCAACGGGCTGCGAACTCAGGAGATCTTTAGTCAGATCGATGACTTCCTGCAAAAGAGCAAGAAAAGAAAAAAAGACAGTAATTACAGGAACTAAGGTGCTTTTATTAGGTTAGGCAACATAATGACTTCCTACTTCCTCCCTTTCAAATGCTTCCATGTCATCAGTTATTTTTAGGGTACAGAATATTTCATGTTAATACAATTCGCCACGTCTATAGACTTGATCAAACTTATTAGACAAAGGTAAGAGTGTGTATTAGGGTAAACCAGATTTCAAAAGTTATGGCTTAGAATCTGCTTAATTGTGTAAACCTTCAGGTTCAAGTCATTTTAATGAGAAGTCACAGACGTTCCTGGATTTAGTGGCATTTTCTGTGGCTGAAAAGAGGAAAGATCTCCCAACCTGTTGCTCTGCCTGGTAGCTAGTTGAAAGAGAGCGACTTTATACCATGAGATTCGACTTTATACCATGAGATTGTCACGCTGGCTCGTGTCTATACGCAATTTTAGATTCTATAAATATAAAAACTTGGCAGAGTTTCTCTTCAATTGGATTTCCTGCACTGTACACATTCCTGTCCTAGAAACTATGCATGTGTGGGGCTCACATGATTATAGGGGAAAATTTTATTCATTTGCAGACTTCAACAAATACTTATGTACATATCAAGATCACAAAGAACTGCAGTAAATAAGTACCATCTGAAGCAGAAGGACATCAACGCTATTTGCTTAAACATAGTTGTTCATTTAACAATCATTTGAACTTTGATTACATGTTTCACAGACTTTGTGTAGCCCTAATTTTTATTATACATTTGGTTATCTTTCTGAAGGTACTTTGTCTTTTAAACCTACACAAAAAGAAGTTAGATTACACAAAAAATAATGGTTTACACGCCAATCAAAAAAATGCCCAAAAGTGACAAATGCTTTGTAACTTTATTCGAAATTTAATAATAAAAATAATGAAAAGGCATATTTTTTAAAGATTAATTTACTTAGTTTTCCGGTGTTTTCAGTCTCATGTTATAAACGTACTGCAAATATGTATAATCTTCAAAAAACATAGTAGTAAAGAAGAAGCAGCAAAATGCGAAGGAAGGGTGAAAATATTGAAATTGTGGGACGCACGGATGCAGAGAGCCAATAATGTAGAACGAAAGGGAATAAGAATGGAAGGATAATGAACACAAGGGTTCATTATCATTGGGATGGATGGAGCCAGACAAGACTGTATATCAACAAACATGATGACCCACTGTATTCCTAGTAAAAACTTCTTTATAAATGCTACAGTGAAAACAATTTTCAGATAAAGGGAGAAAACAAACCTGCAAGTCCTTCTGAAGTTTTAGGAGGTCTTCATTATCTGGATCGGTTGATAAGGCAACTTCTACTTGCTGTAACTGAGCTTTGTAGCTGCTCAACTGTTTCACCAGATCTTCCGACATTTGTGCGCTAAAAAAAACAAAAAGCAAAATGCGATGTTACCCAGTTTACTACGGGTAGCTGATAAGAGGGTGTCGTATAAAATACGTTTATGACTATACTACTGATTCCGCTTTATAAAAATCTTTATAAATTGATGTATAATGCGTCAACAAAAAAAATTGAACGTTAGCACAGGGCTAACACACTTAGCAAGGCCTTTTCTTCGACGTACGTTTACCGTAACGAGGCTACCGCTAGCTAACAGCAACAGAGAAGAAACAACAAAAGAGGGGCTATGTGGGTCTTACCTTTGTTCTAGAACCCTTGTCTAATCAGCTGAACAATAAGTACGATTCAAAGTCGATTATTTTTCGTAAATAGCCGTTCTAATTTTTAAAATGTGCTCTTCTTCTGTCTATCTGTGAATAGCACACCGGAAACCAGTATAAATCCCATGCGATGATACGCTGTTCTAGAGGCTCATCAGCGCCCCTATTGGTTGGACATAGCATCTTCAGTCTCTCTTTGACTTTCGACTGAAAAACCAAGCTTGTATAGTCGCCAAAACAAATTCCAATAAGCTTAAAGTTGTTTATCTATACAGTTTTTTGTCTCTTTAAACATGTAAAAGAGTACTTCTTAATCCCACCCCCTCATAAAATGATATGTATTTAACTTCCCAATCCACAGCTCTTAAGCAAAAACGATGGCTGCACAGTTGGTTTTCTAAGTTGTCACAAGTAAAACCACATTTTCTTCCACATCATTTCTCCGAAACACTAAAGTGTATAAAACCCATTTTGTCACAACATTAAACATATTGCCAGAGTTATAATGAAATAGTTCAGATCAAAGCAAATGTATTAGTTAGAATAGCTTAATCACAGTTTTCCAGTTCCCATGCAAGACTTCAAAATTACTTTGTTCACTGAGCTTGCAAAGAATTTAAAGAATATCACTCTTTAAATTAGAGAAGCTGCTAGAAATATATACTCGCAGCTGTAACTGCTGCAAAAGATGAGTTGCAGAGTACCATATAAGAGCCGCCATAAATGCACATGACTGTCTTTAGATTTTCTCTTAAAAAGAAAATTGGAAAGTCGTTTTCTTTCCACCTCACAAATATGAAATACTTTGTGTTAGTCTATCACATAAAATCCCATAGACGCTGAAGTTTGTACATACAAAGTGAAGAATATAAAAACGTCCAACAGATATGTGTACTCTAATGCAGCAAGGCTGAGCTCAGCAACAACAGCTTCATTCACCCAGAATGTCACACATTGGACTGGAATGTGATGTAGAGGTGCTGCAAAAAACAAAATGAGTAAAAATACATAGCTTATTATGTAAAACTATGTGCACTGAAAAATAAGCAAAATTTCATAAATTCAGAGAAACTATATAAAAATTACATTATCAGATAAGAAGCACAAGAAGAACAAAGTTTCTAAAAACATAAATTAAAATGATCCCATATGTGTATTCTTTCACTGGACACAAGTACCAGCTTTAAAATATAAGTTGTATCTGACTTACTTTATAAAAGTTTAGTATATTAATCAAACCCATTCATTTTTGATTAATGCAGTTCTGCTCTGAAAATAAGATTAGATTAATCTGTGTCAGGCTGTATGTCAACAGTCTTCTCTATCTGGGCCCTAAGTGCAATTAGTGAAAAACTGAATAACCCCCATCCTCTCTCCAAAGACAGCCATTATTTCCATCTTTTTTTTTTTTTTTTACTTTCAAGATATATGATTGGCTTATGACACAGAAGCTCAAAGCGATAGCGTGTACTTGTACAACACTGTAATCTAATAGTGCACATAAATTGCTTCTATAAATCACCAACATAATTATCCTCAAAAATCAACCAATGACTTAGGCGTCTGGAAGCAGCACCGAATCACTTTTTATGTCTTCAGCAGTTGAACTCCTCCCATTCCTGTTCTCACTGTAGTGGAGGCAGCATCACAGATCTCCAGCGTCAGATCAAGCCCATTGAAAACACGAGCTTCACTACAACTGCAACAGATGAAGAGACCTGCTTCAGTCAGGAATTGAAGGAAAATGGATGATTTATGATATGGCTTCCAGGGAGTTAAAATGTGTAGTAAAGGTAGGTGCATTCATATTTCTTATTACTATTACCAGCACTGAGTAAAAAAGAGAATTATGTAAAAGCTGGAATGCATTAAATCACTTTTAATAGATCTTGTCTCTTTAACACAAAGAGATATTCATGGTTATTGTGTTTATACTTTTTTACTCTCAAAGGGAGAAACAAACTATTGACTTCTTCAGCAATCTCAGCAAAATGAAGAGACCGTTCTCTGCTGCTGTTTTCCTTTAGAGAATCCCCTGAACAGGCAGTGGGAGAGCACAGTTTCTCCTTGGCTCGCAGTGAACACAACTCAGACTATTATTTTGGACGCCACTACTCGTCCTGATGGGCTGCCTCAACCTCACCAGCAGAAACGAGACTTTGCCTGGCAAGCAGCCCTTCTCTGTGCAGACCTCAGTGATGCTCACCACCCTGGTGGGGATGCTCATTTTACTAACCGTGTTTGGCAACGTCATGGTAGTGATCGCTGTGATGACGAGCCGGGTCCTGAAGGCACCCCAGAACTTGTTTTTGGTCTCTCTGGCGTGCGCAGACATTCTGGTTTCCACCTTAGTGATGCCCTTTTCGTTAGCAAACGAACTCATGGGTTACTGGTACTTTGGCACGGCGTGGTGTCAAATCCATCTGGCTTTGGATGTTCTCTTTTGCACTTCATCCATCGTTCACCTGTGCGCCATAAGCCTGGACAGGTACTGGTCTGTCACTAAAGCCATCGAGTACAACCTGAAACGGACGCCCCGCAGGATTAAATGCACGATCTGCTTGGTTTGGGCGCTTGCAGCCTTGATTTCATTCCCCCCACTCATCACAATGACAAAGAAGGAGGGAGGAAAGGACAACCCTGCGTGCAAGATCAATGAGGTGAAATGGTATATCATATTCTCGAGCATTGCATCCTTCTTTGCACCCTGTGTCATCATGATTATGGTGTATGTCCGGATCTACCAGGTTGCCAAGAAAAGAACCAGAGCCTCACCAGGAGAGCGGCAAAGAGAGAACGGCAACTTAGAGAACACCCAATTTGACTTGGACCCCGGAGAAAAGCAAGAAAAAGAAATGGATGAGCTGAAAGACGGGGAAGAGGTCTACGGGCTGGACGTGGAGGAAGAGCCGTCCTCCTCTGATGGGAATGAAAACCTCCTGTGTTCCCTGATGAAAAAGAGGAGCGGGAGAACACCCAAAGCGACTCAGGTGAAATCTAAAGAAACTTGTACAAAGGCAGAGGATCTGTCCTCGGCGAGGGCGAGTAAGTGGAAGGGAAGGCAGTACAGGGAGAGGCGCTTCACCTTCGTCCTGGCCGTGGTCGTGGGAGTGTTTGTTCTTTGCTGGTTCCCCTTTTTTTTCACCTACACGCTTGCAGCAGTTTGTGACACGTGCTGCATCCCAGAGACGCTGTTCAAGACCTTCTTCTGGTTCGGCTACTGCAACAGCTCACTAAATCCGGTGATATACACCATATTCAATAAAGACTTCAGAAAATCATTCAAAAAAATCCTTTGCAAAAGAAACACAGGAGGTTTGTAATTTAAAAAACGTGCATTGTGCTTGTTTTGCAATCTGTATTACAATGTTGCAGCATGCTAGTTTAGAGTTTTGATATTGTATAACTGTGACATTGTGGGTGGCTATTTATGAAAAATGTTACACATTAAATGTTCATGTTTATCATAATTATAATATTGTCTTGAAGATTACAAGTTTAAAACGACACAGATGCATCAAAACATGACTAATATCTGCATGCGGCAATGGTATAAATCTCCTAAAATTTCAAAGTTTGTAAATAAACCTAACTTGGCACATTATTTATTTCTGACAACTGTATAATATCCCCACAGTGGTAGTGATTCAGTAAGGGGAATTAAATGGTAGAAAGATGCATAACAGACCTGTGACACTTACATAAATCACCTCATCAGAGCTGGCCCAAGACTATAAGGGGCCCTAATCATTTTAATTTGGAGCTTCATTTTCATTCAAGGGCTGCACAGTGGCGCAGTTGGTAGAACTGTTGCCTTGCAGTAAGAAGGTTCTGGGTTCAATTCCCGGCCCCGGTCTTTCTGCATGGAGTTTGCATGTTCTCCCTGTGCATGCGTGGGTTTTCTCTGGGTACTCCGATTTCCTCCCACAGTCCAAAAACATGACTGTCAGGTTAATTGGCCTCTCCAAATTGCCCCTAGGTGTGAGAGTGTGTGTGCATGGTTGTTTGTCCTGTGTGTCTCTGTGTTGCCCTGCGACAGACTGGCGACCTGTCCAGAGTGACCCCTCCTCTCGCCCGGAATGTTAGCTGGAGATAGGCACCAGCAGCCCTCCTGACCCCACAAAGGGACAAGGGTGTAAAGAAAATGGATGGATGGAGGGATTTTCATTCAAGCCCCCAGCCTCCACAACACCATAAATCAGCTTTAAATTAGATTCAACAGCTGTATGCTTTCACAGTTCACTAGCAAACCGACAATTAAATTGACTATTTGTATTTATCTTGACCCTGACATCATTTGCTTCGTATTGGGTATTAAAGTGGGTTGCAAAACTTCAACATATTTTGTTAGGATTTTTCTTTTTTTTTTTTTTTTTGCATAATTGATAAGTGAAAGGAATAAAAAGTACAAATAAAAATATAAGAAAGTGTAGCGTGCCGTTTAACTCTGCGATGATGTTCATTTCTGAAGTGCAGCTGCAATGTTCTTGGCTCAAGTTGACCCAGGGATTTAAAAAAAAAATGCACTAATGTCAGAATCCAAAATTTTTCCCCAAAACATTTTTATATCTGATCAGTACTAACAATTTCAATCAATATTTACTGCAATGATGTTATTTACCGCTTAGAAATGAAGGCTGAATGAGGATAATTCACTTGTTTTTCACAAAACAGAACTATTTTAATTTTTAATCTCCCCTAGGAAAGTCTACACAGACAAGTCAACATCAAAATTATATTTTAAAATTTTTTTGTCAGTGTTCAGTCATTCGCATGGTGCTACGTGATCCAGTAACCGTGTCCAAGTTACCTACACCCCTTATGACAGTATTAAAGGATTTGTTTTCTGGTCCTTTCAGGTGATGATTTCAGCACTTTTGTGCAAAGTACTCAAGAGGACAACAGTTTTTCCCTTTTTATTAGGGCACTGTAAATTTTCACAGATTACGTTTTGCCCCCTGAGACCGTTCGCCGTAGTAAGCATCGCCCTTGTACCCTAATTCTTCTCTGGAGATGCTAAAGCTGGTTTTCCAATGAAAATCTACATAGTCTCTGTATAGCTAGAGTTTGCATCGCATATTATTATTATTATTATTATTATTATTATTATTATTATTATAATAATAATAATAATAATAATAATAATAATAATAATAATAATAATAAATGGGTCAATTTGACCCTCAACATAACAGGAGGGTTAAGTTCATCTCACTTCAAAATTTTAACTTTTTAAAAACATTCTTTAAAATTTGCTATTTGTGAGCATTTGTAAAGAGCATAAATTAAGACAAATCTTTATAAAAGAACAACAAAAAAAGGATAAATAAATAAAAATGCTAAGAGCTCTTGCACCTCCCGCCCCTACTTTTTTTGTAAATCAAATTTTGCTATTTCTGGGGCCAACCCTGCACCAGGTTGCATTTCTTCAAGAAAGTCAGTGATTTTGCATAACAGCAGACATCTTTTTTTTTTTTTTATGAAAAAACCTGAAATTGACAATTTACTTGATGGTTTCCATGCTTTCCACCTTTCATATTTTTAGAAATATATTTCTTCTCGTTTTAATGCAAATAAATTTGAATAGTAAAGCCTGCTGTTGTTTATTTCAAGGTGCTAAAGTGAAAATATGCTTCACATATTTAACAGGCTGCAGTTTTTAAAAGTCTCTGTAGACATGATTAGCTGCGATGGTGTATGACAAGAACATGGTCGATTGTTCCAATGTTTAACCCCAATAAATGACTTTTTGGCTTCTGTATTAGATGTGACTCTGCTTTGATAATTAGGCTTTGTCAAAGGAGCAGAAAAAGAAAAAAATTATTAGCTCCAATTATCTGCAGCATGATATGCAATGATTGTGGCAGCCAGACAACTGAGCGTCTTTCACTGTGAGACCGAGAAAACAAGCGACATTGTAAATTTTCTGAAAACTATCGTACATGTCTTTTAATGGCTTTACAAACAATTGCGCCCCCTTCTTACCCCCGAAGCAATCTGTACAGAGGAGGATGTTATCTCCACCCTAACAGCTAGCTCACTCCCTCATAACAAGCCCTAGAACAAGACAATTATACGAACAGAAAATTATCCCTGGGAGGGACGAGTAACACGACAGTATTGAACACAGTTTATTATGAATTATAGCCCCTCATATCAGGATATCATTAAATCCTCCCCTGGAGTCAAACAGAACTCATGCATGGATAGAAATATGAGCGTCTTCTGCAAATTACGCTGTGAGGTTAATATCCAGCAGCTTATCAGTATTTTTTTTTTGTTCTTTGAGAGTTATCAGTGTTCCCCGTCTCTTGTCCATTTTTGTGCACTTTTCATGCTGAAAGTTCTCATAGTTTGTGCTTTTTTTTCACTTAGTTAGCTTTTTAGATTCAGATTGATTTTTTTTTATAGTCAATCATTTGTTTGTAACTTACAAAATATATTTTTTAGTCATGTATTTTTATTTATTTATTTATTTTTACTACAAATAACTGAGAGGTTCCCAGGACTTGCTTTCTGGGATTCTGGTATCGTAAGATTCCCGTGGTTCAGTCATTTCTCAAAGGATTAAAATACAACACAATAGAATTTCCATAATATTCCATTATGAGAAAATAGTATTTGAGGTTTTGTGGCAAAGCCTAATTATGCAACATGAATGTATTTCTACAGCAGCATGAATAGATCTTAAGGTACTCATGCAGAGATAAAGTAGACATTTGGTCTGTTTTTGGAACAAATTGAAAGAAGTATGAAATATTTACTACTACGAGGAATTCAAGAGAAATATATCTTGTTTGGTTTTGGCTCATTGCATATCAGTGTGTTTGGAAAAAAATAAAAATAAACTGCTGTGATTAGTTTCTGAATGCCTCCTTTAATTAAAATGGCTATTCTCTTGGAGTCTGCTGCACTGCTTGAGCAGCTGCATTGCATAAATTACAATTTGAAGTGGCTCAACATCAAGCAATTGGGAGATTAAAATGCCAAAATGAACATTACTGTCTTCCCCAAAAAGATTAATGAAACAGTCGTAATATAAACGGATGTGCTCAGTTGGTCTGGTTAAACCACAATAGCACTGGCACTATTTCAAGCCCTGCATGTTTTTAGGCTGTATTTTTTGTCTCATATCAAATTACAGTAACTTATGCAACTTATGTTTGGTTACAAACTACAAACTGCCGTTGCAATAGCTAAAGTACACATGCGTCCACTTTCACTGAGACAATGATTAATTTCCTTCTGCAAAGACCGCAGATCATCACGATTTATGCCCATGATGGCTCAACTTGTAAAACTATCTTTAACACTTACTCACATTTGGAGTTCCCACAGCTTTCACACAGTTTCCGTGTCAGTCCCCTCCCTTTCATAGTTCTATTCTACTCAAATATTTAAAAAAAAAACTTTTTGCACTCTAAGAAACAACCCACTTTGTATTATTTTGCTAATAATGGGTCAAATTTGATCCAATGCAGATTAGGTTGATTTAGCTCGAAACGGTTGCCTTAGTATACAAAAATTCCTCAGATTTGACCTTTCACCTACATAATATACTTTTCTTCAAATTCCTTCAAAAGTATCCTTGCAATCCCATTTGGATTAAACTCTTACTAAATGTGTTTTTATTATGTTGACCATAGAAAGGAGTAGGCATTGTCACAACGACAGCTAATGGGGATCCTGAGCAAATCAACAACAAAAAAAAAAAACAATACGCATATAACATTCTTTTTTATTTGCTAGTCATTGTTTAGATACTAATTTGTGTATTAAACCCTGGATGAGATATTGTGTTTGTATTGAAATAGACTGATCAAATGTTTGCCACCTCAAACGTGAAAGCCATTTTAGTTATGATAATACATTTCTCTACAGTAATCAGTAAACAACATCGTCATCTACTTCCTCTGTGCAATCGGACATGCCCACACGCTTGTCAGACCACACCTCTGGTTGGATGATTAGCCCGTTCTGAGGACTCCTGTGGTGCATGAATGCAAGAGCTGGCTTGGACTTGGACTGCCAATCTGGATAGAGAAGTTTGACTGTATTATTACCACAGCCCACTGACATTAGCAACAATGAGCAGATATATATTTTTTTCTTTGTTTGTTCTATCTTCATGTTGTGGAAGAAGTCATTGAGTGGTTCAGAATGGTAATCGGTGTGGATTGAAGATGATCCTTCTAGCTTCTACTCCAGTCCAACAAACTGGATCATGATTATTTTAGCCAGATGTTTGATTAAAGCCTCCAAATCTCTGACCTGACAGAAAAAAAACAAACCATTTGCGTTAAAGAAATCACCCATACGCTTTTTCTATTTGCCACACTCTCAAAGAAGTAGTTAGAGAGCCATCAGATAAACAAGAGTTGTCTAGAAGCCCTAACAAGTTTAAATAAAAGCATGAGATGAATAGGCTGTTTTTAATTTAATGGTAAGTCATCTATTATTTATTAATCTGAATGCGCCAGGCACGCTGGGGTATATTAGATCTCCTCCATGATAAAGACACAAGATAATATAATTTGACTCTGAGGACTGCAAGCGGCAGGAAGACCCTGTAATGTTTCATATTTCTTCCATTCCCGAGGGTTTGCTGCTGCATATAAAATTAACAATTAACCCGGTTTTTAATTGTGTAAGACACCTGTGAAACTGGAGTTGTTGTTGTTGTTTATTTTTTATTTAGAAATAACAGACATCATAGTATGACTTCTAAAATATAGATTTGGCTATCTCCCCCTCTACGCCCCTAGACCCATAAAAAATACATGATTTGCATAATATTTTTTCTTTTACATTTTTCATTTACCATGCACTTGGCCTCTGTTAATTCACAAAGAAATCTTAATTCGCCTTAGGTCATCTTCTGATTGACAATAACCCCTAACAGGCCCAGTGGAGACAGTGTACCCCAGTGCTTTCATGTATTTTTTTTGCACCTCTGCATAATTTGAATATTTCCACAATCTTGAGCAGTTCTTACGAAACAGTTTCCCTGCAGGGATCAGCGAGGTTTTTCTGAATCTGATTAAATCTTCAAGGACTCCACAACCAAATGTTTCTTGTCTGCTTTGACTGGAGGCCACTCTTGATCTCCAGAAGAACACCTCGGGGACCAGAGGACCTCACTGGGAATTAAAAGAGCCAGAATATGTGGATGGCATAGAATTTGGTATCAGAAATCAAACATCTCAGCATTTTAACAAGCCTGTAATATGCTAAGTTAAAGGTTTTCAGTCTTGTTTTAGTTTGTTACGCAGATTTAAAAAGGACAGTTGTGTTCTCATGCTGCTATGGCTTCTTCTTCGTTTTCTGCTCAAAATGCTTATTTGGAAAAGTATGGTAAAATTACAAAGGCCACAGAGGTGATGTGACAAACCTTAGTACCACATAATCCCCTTCTTATGTTGTATAAACAAAAATAATGAACAAAACTCTACACTCCTTATGAAGCTGCGGGAGAGTTCTACCTACTACAAATGGCCACTCATTTCAGTAGGAAAAAGCTGATTAAATAAGGTAAAACTGCATAATGCATGCAGGAGTTATTTGAGAAAATTATACAAGCTGAGTACTCTCGGTTAGTTACTTAGCATAAAATGGTATAAGCACAGGAAGGTGTCCATTTTATATGTAGGAGAAACCAAATTACCTCCTGGGCAGCTGCGAATGTATTCTACTGTAATACGAGCCATAACACATTTCAATGACTCAAGAGCAAGGAGAAAATGGAGCAAGTTTTCCCGAGAGGTGATGATCTACATGGTGGTGGATGTGAAGGTAAGTCTGCCTTAATCCACAGCAAATCTCACAACTTCAACTCCTTGAAATTAAAATGAATCTTGATATGTTGCAAAGCTAGCATATAGTTTTAACCAGTAGACACTTTACTAAAATATTCACTGACTAAACATGTATAGTCAACAGACTATGATTAAGCAAAGGGGCATACAAAATCTGAAAGTTAAACTGAAAAGGATAACAAACATATTAGAATAATCCATGATCTTAAAAATGGATTGACCAACAATAAATAAATAAATAAATAAATAAATAAATAAATAAATAAATAAATAAATAAATAAATAAATAAATAAATATTTACCTGGTGTAAATTTCTTGACGAGTTTGCTATCTTATTATATCAGTCCTGCTAATATTATCATTTCTGCTCTGTTTTCTCCTGGTGTTTTGCTCACAACATCCTCCCATATACGCACATGCGTTTGGGCAGTGCCAGCATCCGACATACAAAGTCAACATAAACATCAATTTCTATTTACTTTTAGTGAACTTCATCTATTCTCACCAGTCAACTGTTGGGGGCCGGGGGGGTGGGGTGGGGGGGATCTATTGATGAGCTGTCATCTACAGCACACCCAGACACACAAAGAGTTAGCTGAATACAGAGACGTTTAAACAAGCTCTGACAGCTTTGGTAAAGGTGTCAACTTTACTTTATTTCATCTTAAAAGACTTCCAGAGAACAAAGTAAACCTACTAAGCTGGTATTGAGTCGTACCTAATGACATTTTATTAAGTGATGTAAAGATGTGTCATAATAACTGCAACATGCAAATCAGTTGGCATTAATATTCAATGTTCTATTAGCCCATAAAATGAAAACATTGCAAAGACTGAGAGAGACGTTTCTAAACAAGGTTCAGACTTTTTGATAAGATGCTATTTTAATTATTAATTTGAATGATTATAAGGCTACATAGTGTATCTTTCTATGGTTTTCTTTGTTGTTTCTTTGGATTAATCATTCAGTATGTTTCTCTTGAAGCTGTAAAAAAAGCAATGGAATTATTTCAGGTTATTATTGTAGGTAAAGTTCGGGATAACGTGACCATATCTCAAATAATTGGTATTTAACAGACTTTGAATTATACAGCTGTCTAAATATTTCAGGTGCTTTGGTAACTAAATGTTAAAAATGGCTTGCCATAAATTGAGGTTCTGCTGAAAAACATCCAAAGGAAAAATAAATGCATTACATTTTTTTTTAATTGTCACATTCTGAGTTGTACTGATACAAAACAAAAAGTGGTTTTCCTTAATTTCTACCACTTACTCCTCATTTATTTCACCATTCACCCAAAAGAAGAATGGCTTCTTCCATTTTTGGCAATCGTCTTATTCAAAAATAATATCAATACTTATATTGCTAGCAAAAGACAAAATGTTCTGTATGATGTTGATCACAGCCATTTATTTTTGCTGCACTTACAAAATTAATTTAAAATAGTCTTAACAGTTCTCTCTGCCTAAATAAATGTATTCCTGTGTGGAAAAGGAACCCACATCTCAGAATAATAAGAAGCTCTCTCTATTGTAGAAATAATTACATTTTTTCTCAGGATAATCAGTCACGCTTATCTCCATGGGAGCTAAAATAATTACATTTGCCAGATTCAAAATTGGGCTTGCCTGATGAAGAACTAATGAACAATGAATCTGTACTTTACCTTTTCACATTGGAGCATACACTTGGGCACTTCTTCAACAAAGGTATGACGGGTAATGTTTCTCATTGTGTGTCTGAAAACTTTAATTCACTTCCATTAATAGGCCTGTCACAGTTACATCAAAACTTACTGCAACTGATTTGTATGTAATTGCTTGGCAAAAGTATTCAGACCCCTTTTTTCCCCATAGGTTGTCATGTTGCAACAAAAGTCAAAGTACATAGAGAAACCATGTGTTTGAAAAACACAAAGTAGCAAATAATTTTAAAGCCTTAAGAAAATGATGCAAATGATGCAGCTCTGCGTAAAACTACCTTTGACAATGGCAGCTGCTTCTGCAGTATTTTGGCGGCTTCTTCTAGCTGCTTTGCATCTAAAACTGAGCTTTTTTTCCAATCTTATTTACACCCATCTCATCCCCCACCCAAAAGTTAAGACAATAACGAACACATTAAAGAATATAACCTCTAATAATTAATATTTAATTGACAACTAACTTTGCTAAAACAATTGTTGAATTTTTAACCCCCCCCTCTATCCCCCCGCTCAAATGTTGACAGTTTGGAAAGTGCCAGTGCAGCTACAACTCTGAAGAACATGACAGTGATGAGTCATTGCTGCCATCTTCAGGCGGCTGAGTGGAACTGCAATATTTCAACAAACCTGCACAAAGAAATAAACCTGACATGAGCTACGTTTTTTTTCTTCTATATTGCTACAGTGATAATTTACCAAATCTTAATATGCATTCGTGATGCTTTAAACTTAACTGAAAGGGTATTCAGAAGGCGTAGATGTGACCCTGCGCATGCGCACTGTCTCTGATGTCATACTGGAACTTGGTGTGCGTTTTATACGTGCCCTCCTTTTTTTGGAGCCAATCCCAGTTCGGATAAACAAAATATTGCGTCACTGTTATTGTGCTAGTTGAGACTCCAGCTGGCTGGGGACATTTCGCCACCATTTCACCTACAATTCAGGCCTTTAAAGCTGGTGTTTCCGATTAAAGTTCGTCACACGGCACAGCGCAAATGTCGCTTCAAAAGGACGCTTCATCTGACGAGAGTTTGCAAGGTAAAGTATTGAAAGCTAATGATATATAAAACATTAGAAACGCGTTGTTGCGTCTATATTTAATGGTGTCCCCCTCCTCCTCCCCCTCAGAGTGTGAACTGTTAGTTCTGCTGTGCATTTTACCCTTCGTGAGAGTTGTTACCAATACGCCTGTAAAAAAAAAAAAAAAAAAAAAAAAAAAAGGATAACGAACATTCATGTGTAGACACTGTCTATCCTAAGGTTCCTGGGTAGAGCTGCATTTCAGTGGAACTGGCTCCCAAGGTACCAGTCACCGAGGAAGCCAGGAGCTCATTCCCACGTCCAGTCAGGAGGGGGACGTGGAGAAAATGCTCCTAGAAGCGCAGCACGAGTCAGGCAGGAGCAGCTCCAAAGGAAGTTCCCAGTGCAACAGGTTGGTCTGCAAAATAATAATAAAAAAAAAAATAAAAAATGAGGAAGAAGAGTCAGTGCTGTTTTTTCAACGTTGGTTGTGCAACACCTATTACCCAAGAAGCTGCTGCTGCGGGTGTGTTCACGTCTCTGTTATGTATTTTCTTCTCCGCAACAGCCCACTCAGATCACAGACTCCCCTTCTTCTGTGGAGAGGCTCAGAGGGAAACAGCTCTCAGGTAGAATATGTTGGAACGACTTAGTTTTTTGTACATTTCCTGAAAAATGTATCAATGTTCCTTGATCTTTTTTTTTTTTCCCACATTCAACTGAAAAATAGTTTTTAGAACCACCTTGTGCTGCAATTGCAATTGGAGGTCTTCTGCGGTATGTGACTGTCGGCTTTGCAAGTCTGCAGCCTGGGATTTTTGCCCATTTGTGTTTACAAAATAGCTCAACCTAAGTCAGATAGCATCTGAGACAGCTACTCCAGTTTCAAGTCTTTTAAAGCCTTTTAACTTCCACGCCTACCATGTATTTAACTCCATCCATCTTTTCCATATCACCACAGAGGATGTTGCCTCTACCGTGCTTCACTTGGCGATGGTGCGTTCAAGGGAGGTGTCGAGTTAGTTTTCCGCAGTGCACATCAGTTTGCTTGTAGGCCAGCGTCTTTAAATTTGGTCACATCTGACCAGAACTCCTGTTGTGTCCCTTACATCGCTGGTGGTGACGTTTAAACAACTCTTCTAATGGTTTTTCTCTCTGCAAAAATGCAGACTTTCTGTTCTTTTTTCTTTTTTTGTGGTGTGGTGCCACACTCTTTCCATTCTCACATGATGGTCTATAATAAAACCAATTTCTGTGGTTATAACGTAACAAAATGTTCAAGCGGTGTAATATAATATGGTACACATTTTCAAGACTGTAGCAGCACTATGTTTGACATGTCAAAGCAGGAACAAGAAAATGTGTCCTAATAACTCCAGCATTCCTGTACAGGGAGGTTCTTATTTGTGCATTCAGGCTTAGTTTATGCAAGTGAATCAGCCTTAATACTGCTAACGCTAATCTTGGGCTTCATAGCCATTGTACACCCTGAAAATCATCCGTTGCTCACGTATCGTTTTAAAACGCAGACGGTTTTCATTGCTGTCTTATTTTTCCAGTCAGATGAAGACTTTCAAGAGAGAAGACGTGAAGTGGAGAGTCTGATGAAGAAAAATGCCGACTGGATATGGGACTGGTCCAGTCGGCCCGAGAACAGTCCGCCAAAGTAAAGAGCTGTTTTTTTTTTTTCTTTCTTTTTTTTTTTAACACAAATGTTTGAACATTTAGGGCAGTGTTTCCCAACCCTTGCCCTCAGGGCACACTGCTCCGCATGTTTCCCTGCTTTAACATGCCTCCTTCAACAAAAGCCTGGCAATCGGCCGTCAACTGAAATCAGGTGTGTTGAAGCAGGTAAACATCTAAACATAGGGGCAGTGTGCCTTGAGGAGCAGGGCTGAAAAACACTGACTTAGGGCACTGCTGTTCACTGAGGTGTGTAGACTGGCTGCTGTCATCAAGATATACAGAGGTTTGAAAAGTTTCAAAAACATTCAAAACCCTTTCAGATCCCAAGAGAAGGTGACTGAGCAGCAGCAATAAACAGATGCCGTGAAAAGCATTGCCGTAACTGTAATAAACACGATATTAGCCGCTAGAGTAATCGTTACTTTTCAGTTTTAAATGAAGAAATTTTAGTCAAGGCTGTCATAGCTCTAGTGTAGTTTTAACTACAAACACTCGGGGCTCTAACCCAAATTAGATTGCTTACATTTTCCCCATACTGTCATATTTGTGATTTGCTGACTTCACGGAGGTATCTGTGTGAGCACAGGCGTTCGCATGACATTAAACCAGAAATAGCTGATCTTTAATCTATGCAAAAAGACTGAAATATTAATGTGCTGCTCTGCAGGGAGTTCCTGCTGAAGAACCCCAAGCGCTCGACCTCGCTCAGCATACGGAACACCAGTGTCATGAAGAAGGGCGGCATCCTCTCCGCCGACTTTCTGAAGATATTCCTTCCCTCGTTAATCATCTCTCACATTCTCGCTGTTGGCTTGGGGTAAGCGGTAGGATTTATATTCCGACTCTGGGAATGTCGTGGAGCCTCATTAATTTTTACGCAGTTCACAGGTGCATCTCAATAAATTTGAATATTACTGATAGGTTAATGAATTTCACAAATGGAATTCGAAAAGCTCAGCTCATATAACCTATAAATTTATTACACAGCGTAGTGTATTTCAAATATTATTTCTGTCAAATTCGATGGAAAGAAAATGACTTTCCTTAGGAAAACGTTGTGGTATGGCCTACACAATCATGAAAAGACTTCTGTCTTGATAGTTGTCCAGCAGTTACTTACACACCCAACAAGAAGAGTAAGCCAGGAAAGGTAAGTTTTAAAAGTGCTACATCCAAACATTTTATTAGGAAGTTGAGTGGAAGGAAAAAGTCTAGTAGGAATTGGTGCAAAAGCCACAGAGGTAATGGCTCCCTTCAGAAAGTTGTGAAATATCCCTGGTTCAAGTGCTGAGTGTGCAGCACTGTAGTGTGCAGTTTTTCTGTTTTGGAAAATTTTTATTTTTGTCTCTTCACTGAAAACATTTTTTTTCAATTCCATTTTGGTTTTTTATTAACTGTAAGCCATAATCCTCAAAATGAACAGAAATAACTAACTAAATTAAGCATTACGTTGAAACTATATCAGTTTCATTTTTTTTGACATATTAAAATAAATAAACTTTGAATATATTCAATTTTTTTTTTTAGAAGCTCCTGTAATATTTGAACTTAATCATTTGTAAAGGACTATTTTAACATAAAAATGTTTCTCTACTTTCAGGATATTTATTGGGAAGCGCCTAACTTCCCACAACACCTACTGAGCGAGGTGCCGATGCGTTCAGGGACGCCGCGTTACGACCAGCTTGGCATGCCTTATTAAATTGGGAGCTGTGCCATGTGACCTGTGATTCTGACTGATTGCCCGATGCCAGCATGAAGAGCCGAGGAGCTTTCACTGCTGTGTTGTTGAATGCACCACAACCAATCACCCTGTCCATGATGTGTTCACTGCTAACTGAGATGATCGTTTTGCTGCTTACCGCTCCTTGCACATGCATGCTATGGAACAAATATATATTATATATATAAATAATATAAATCACTTTTTTTTTTTATTTAATTAAAATCTGATTTAATTTATTATGACATGCTGAATTTGTTCTTCTTAGACCAGCCTGGTGTCAAAATTTAATAGGAAAATTGTTAGCTCAGTGTTGATCAGAAACAGCTAAGTGTAATAATAATAAAATGTTAGATATTTAAGGAAATTGGAAGTACATTCACTGCGACAGACTGGCAACCTGTCCAGGGTGACCCCGCCTCTCGCCCCGAACGTTGGCTGGAGATGGGCACCAGCACCCCTCCCGACCCCACTGAGGGACAAGGGTGAAAGAAAATGGATGGATGGATGGATGGAAGTACATTCAATAAATAAATAAGCAAGTGTATTTGTTATTCCCAATAATCTAACATATAGATTATTAAATGTTACACAGGTTATATGACAAAACCATATCTGACTGATAGATTTTGCTTTGCAGTGCACCGTGAAATAACAGTCCAAGTTCGGATTCACACAGCAAATGTGACCGAAGTTCTAGATTCGTCTGTGTATGATGTTTCTTCAATTCCTGACTCCAGGTGAAGTTAGCGAATTGTAAATCTCCAAATTCCTTAATAGGCTTTGATTCATAATTCTCTAAAGGCTGCAGTTATCTTTCTCGCACTTTTTCCCACCACTAAACTTTCCCACATATATGCTTGGACTCAACACTCTTGTCCAATGAGCAGGTAGTGACCCACATCAGTGACTCTTAATGGTTCAGAACCAGTGAAAATAATTACTGATAATTATGTTTTTTGGAAAGTAAAATGCATCTTTATATATATATATTTTTATCAATATTTCATGTCTTACATATTTAATGCTACATTTGCTTTTAAATGTGTTGGGATCTATTGAATTGTGCAACGTTTGGACCCCCGTAGTGTGGAGGCTTGTATTAAACATTAATGTGCCTGGTGGACTTCCAAAACAACTCTTTACCACGCATAACAGAAAAGAAAAGGAAAACATGCAGATGAACACAATTAAAATTTTATTGAACTTTGGTCAAAATAATAAACAAGTGAATACATTGCCACCATGTTAGGAATCAATGGACAAAGACAATGCATTATTATGTGTTTGTAACGTCATCAGTATACGTTTTGTGTAGTCAACCTTCATGTCTGCATTCACAACTACAAAGATCCACGTTTGCAGTATGTGGTTCAGATCTGGGTGGCATCCCTAATCAAATAGAAAAAAAAACAAAAAGGAAAAAAAAACAAAAAAGGGCACATGTATGAGGCCTGTCTGTTTTCTACTTATTACAAGATTTGGAGGCACTCTATCACATAAACTGTATGTATGGTGTGCAATTTTCCTCCTTTGTGTGTTTTCATAGACAGCCACGTGTAGCAGCAGTGTATGAGGACAAAACTCTATAAAATAGGATTTACAAATAATGCACATGAGGTTCGTATAACGCTCGGGGACGCAACTCGTAGCTGTCACTGGTTGAAGTAGGTATTAAGGCTGCAGATTCCCTTTGTCCTGGACTCTTTATTTTGTGCCGTTCAGTTTCCAGTCTGCATCCTAAAACAGTGTCAAAAAGTAGGACTTTAATCTCTTCACGCAGACATTTTCTGACAGTAATTTCCAAACCGATTGCCCCAAATATAGTTTTTTCTTCGACAAGTTTGACGTAGATCTGCTCGAGAAACAAAAAAAAGAAAGAACAAAAAAAAAAACAGTGGCGTGACTGGACATTTCTCCACCTCTCTACAACATAAAAACATGCAAAGCAATAAACATGTTTTAATACCTTACTTCTAAATTTAAAAACACATCTGTAGTTTTAGTTTCTTTTATTATGTCGATGACAAGGTGTACTTGAGTAGATACAGTCAGTGAATTTTACGTTGCTGTATTGACTGGGGGATAAAAAGAAGAGAACGGGGGAGGGGGAACGGGAAGGGAGGAAATGAAACAAGTCCACTTTTCAAATTCATGGGCCTTTTTCCAGCAGTAATTTGGCCTGAATACGAGACCAATGGGGGAATGTTACAGTTAGGCCTACCGGCCTATTCACCCGTGCTTCTCAGGGCCCAAAAATCTCTGAAAGATGAATACAACCTTGACAAGACGTCATTTTAAGGACTTCCGAGAGTTCTGTCGTTAAATCATGAAATGAAGGCTTAAAATGTCAACACAAAATAGCAATGTTCAAGGGTTTGACCTCTAGGAAGTGCCATTCCATCAATTAGACCCGAATTGGGCTTTCTGGGTCAGGGGAGGGGCGTGCTGATTGCCCTGGTGCCAAAGGCAAAAAACAACCTAAGCTCAGACTCGAAAATAAAACAGGCCTATGGATCAACCTCCTGTGGCAAAAAAAAAAGTAGACACGTGCTTTCAATTTCTTCACCAGGAGGAACAACAAGGCTGTTTCTTCTTATACAGATAGACAAGTAGTAGGCTTAACTACACAGGTATGGTAAAAGCCCTATCCTCTGGAGCCCCAAATATCTTTTTTTTTTTGTTGTTTTTAGTTGATTTTGTCCTGGAAAATGTACAAGTTGTTGGTGGCTGCCACAGCTATCACGTTATCTTTGGGGTGCCAGGCAGTGTGGAGGATCTTCTTGTTGAAGTCCAGGCTGTCCACGCTGATCTCGTCCTTCTTCCTCTTGCCGCCGGTGGACACTTTGCGGGGTTTGAGCGTGGCCCGTGGTTTGCTGCTCTCCCGGGACGCCTCCAGTGTAATGTCCCGCCTGGTGTTGCGGTCAAACATTCGGAAGAAGTTGTTGTAGGAGCCGGTCATGATGGCACTGGTGGAGGAAGTAAAAACGGATTATCCGCATTGATCGTCTCGCCGTAAAACGAAAGGAGAAAAAAAAAAAAAAAAAAAAAACACAAAGCGACTCGTGGGTCGATGATGCTGAAAGATCTAAAGCGGCAGCAGGGGAACAATAACTGCTTGCAGCAGGGAGGACGTTTGTTTACCTGTCACTGCCATTCCAGCAGCACTCAAACTTGTCGAAGATGCAGTCGTTTTCATACAAGGAGCAGAGCTTACTGCGAAGGTATTCGTGGACCTGAAACAAAGCATTTCAATAAACATGAATGTTTGACTTAAAAAATACAATTGCTTTTAAAATCTTAAAGCAGTGACACAAAACCTATTAGAAATGTATAGCCCATGTCATTTCTAAACTTTTTATTGCTTTTTGTCTGAAAAAGCAAGAAATGGAGAGGAGTGAATTGCATGTTGTCAAGCAGGAATAATTAAGCCCAGACCTCAAGAGCTACTCATCCTGCAGCTTTCAGATGCATCTCAATCTGATGAAGGAATTTAGGCATTTGATTTAAGTGTGCGTCCAAAAGTCGCAGAATGTTAGCTCTATAGGATTGGACTTGGGCACCAATGGCACCTGATAGTGTTCCATTGAATGCTAATGTTATTGTAGCAAAATATAGCAAACACACATGACTTTCATAGTAAATAGAACTTGTGTTAGGCAACATTTTGATCCATTGTAGCTCAAGACAGCATATAAATTCAATGAGCAGAGCTGAAAGTGGCTAACATGCACTTGTTAGCATATTAGCCAAAGACAGTGAATACATACTGCTTTTAGCACAACAGACAGGGTTAGCTAACATAACCCAACATACTAGTAATAGCTTGTTAGCTTACACTAGCATTTTAGCTAACGAGCACGGAGTACCTAACTTTAGTGAAACATTGTGTTAGATATCGATAGGAACATGCTAGTGTTAGCATGTTTGATATATGTTTTTGTAGTACTTTTACTGTAGATTCCCAGAGGGTCTTAGAGTCCAAAGTTGATACATTTTAGGGATAATATAGCTGTCCCCATAAGACACCAGCATTTCTTCAAGACTTTTCTAGCTTAATGTTACTTTGATTATTTGTATCTCAATGGAGCCGTCATCAAATACATTTCTCTTCTTTAAAAAATAAAAACAAAATTAAAATAAATAAAAAACATAAAAAACACTAAATTTGGCGGTTATTTACTGTTACTTACTCAATGTTGTTGAAATGATAGATAAAAGTCATAATAGTCGTAGTGGATTAACATTTCATATATTTGTACTAAGTGCAGAGAGATGAACCCCTGCAGAAGTAGATCTACGCACCTGATACGTCTCCACTGGTCTGTTCTCCATGTTGAGGTCCCAAACCTTGACGGAGAGGTAGTCACGTGTCATCATATAGCGTCCGCTGTGACTGAACTTCACGTCTGAGATGGAGGAGATGATCTCTGAAAAAAAGGATCGGCTGCTTGGATCCTCAGGTTCCTCAAAGACTAAAAATACACACACACACACACATTAAAAGAAAAATGAGAATGGTTCCCAAAACTACATTTAGAAAGAGCAAGTGAGGTAATCCTACTATCCTCCATTGAGCCATAAGCTTACACTTAGAGTGCCTATCGCAGAGTGCCGCTGCTCGCATGTCACACAGGCGGATGGTGCCTTTGCTACTGCTGTACACAAATACATTGCATTGGTGTGGATGGCACTCAGCAGCTGTGATTACTTCTGTCAGTTCTTCCATATTGGCGGGCTTGATGTCTACAATATCTGGGACAGCAGCGTTAAAGGAACAAACCGCCTTCTCTTTCAACAGGATACAGACTCCAAACTATGAGGCATGTGACTGATATCTTATATATCTATATATATGATCAAGAAAAGGATACTAAAACTTCTGTCTGTGATTTCCAAGTGCCATAGATTTATTCTTAGGTCATCTGCAGAGAGGTAAGTTTCATGGTCACTATTTACAGAAATGGAATTAATGTGATAGGTGTGCGCATTTGCAAAGATCCTCCGTGGGCTTGCTTCTACCATGAGATCCATTGGCATCAGAACTGGTACCTAAAAGAAAACGCAGAACAATCACTTAATCGATTTTAAACGTTTTAGAACTCATCACAGGCAAAATAAAAAGAGGCGGGTCTGAACTGTGGTCGCACATACCCGTAAAGAGGTGATTCTAAAAGGATCTCTGAGTCGCCCATCTTCATCTTTTAGGTTGTAACCCTCTGCCCGTTTATCTCTTTCGCTTATTTTCCACAATTTGATAGTTTTATCTGCCAGGAGTTAAAAAGACGTCGTCAGTTTTGAAAACCACGCGTGGGCATATAGTCTAAAACAAAGTCCAAGGCCTCTTACCGTTTGTTGAAAGTAGAAAGTGAGCAGCATTTTGTTGGGGTAGCCATCTTATTTTATTAATTTTTTCCTCAATTTCTAAACTTTTCAAATAGTCGAATTCTGGCTCATGACTCTGAAAAGTGCTATAGACGTTGTATTCCCCACGCAGGTGTGGACGATTCTTAGACTGAGGAGAACAATAAATAAGAGCACAAAAAAAAAAAAAAAAAAAAAAGAATCATGAGTCACCAGGTTTAAATCCTTTCACTGCAACAGAGGAGGGAGGGGGGAGGGGGGGGGATGGCATAGCAAATCATCCGTACTGTACCGAATAAATCTTACCTCTTGTTCATGTTGAAAAATCACTACTCGGCCTCCCTTGTCTCCAGTTGCAAGTAAATCTCCAGAATAGTTGAACTCAACAGTTGAGATTATGTCAGCTGAAAAAAAAAACACAAAAAAAACCAAAAACAAAAACAAAAAACGTATTGGGTGACTGTGACTTCACCCAATATTGCCTTTTTGACTAAATTTTATATGACAGTTAATTTTAAGATCTCCAGAAAATTATTCTGACTTCTCACACCCACATTTATACGAATCTAAAATGATTTCAAATGTCATCAAGAGGTGTGAAATTGAGCGTGAGGTTGCTATAGCACTACGCGGCTCTCTGGAGCGTTTCAAAAGTATCATCTTGAGGAGGAAGAACAATACTGATGTGAACACAGAAACAGATTTCCAGATTTCTTGGAGGCAGCGAGTCAAAAAAAAAAAAAATAAAAATCTACTTGCTGGTCTAACACCAACATTTTTGAAGCAGCATTAATAAGCATACGTTGTATTTCAGTGTATTTGTATGTTGACCATTATAGTTGCTGGAGCATCGCCAACATATTGGCCAGAATATGAATCAGACATTTTTTCCTTGATTGGCATGAACTTTTTATTCATGTGCATCAAAACTTAAGAACTATAAAAATTGTTCAGTCTAAAAAGAATCAACTAACAGCAACTTCTTTAATATATGAAAAAACACAAAAATAACTAAGGGACATTAACTTTGATTTAAAAAATGGGACTAGTTTAGCAATTCCTTAACTGGTTTTGTTACATTTTAAAACTGAAACCTTTAGCACATTTTTTTTTTTTTTTTACTTTTAAAATGTAAGGGGGAGAAAATAACCTGATTGGCAGGTCAGAAATTAAACACAACTGGCAATCAGCTTTGGCCTAGAAAAGATTGATTGATACATATCTAAACATCCCTTCTATGCATGTCGACAGCAATAAGCAGTACGTTAGAAATAAGCTCTGTGGATCTGGGACTCAAAGGTTGCACACTGGATTTCTGTCATTCACTATTTTACTGGTGTTTTTGGATCTTAATTGCCCTTGATCGATTCTACCTCAAAATCTGCAAACTTTAACTCTGTCAGATCTGTGCAGGTTTACCTTTATCTATGATTATGGTCGATAAAACTTTGGTTTGTCTAAATTTAGAAAAGTGTCAGTTTTCAAGCATTTTTTTTTTTCATACAAAGGACTGACCCAAGATTAGCAACATACTTTTTTTAAAATGAATGTGGACGACTCCCTGTTTACATTTAAGAAGCTTTAAGTGTTAATTATTTACAATAAAGTCTGCAGCTGCTGTTGATGCTCCAGTGGATTAACTTTTGAACATGCTAGTCATGGCTGCACTGTTCCAAAAAAAGGACATTTTATTTGCTATTGTAGACTGTTGTTTTGAAAATTAACAAAAGGTAATTGTGTGCAATATACACAAAATAGCAATTGTCACTTGTTGGATATAAATTATTTCTGTATGTGACATGATGTTGAGCTTATTTTCAAAGATTTTGTCTTTTGATAGTTAAGCACAACACAAGTAGAATTTGCAAATCAGCCAAATAGTCTGTTAACACTTTTCACGTATCCCGAAACTAACAAATAATAAACTGATTTGATGCATCAGCACAAATAAGTCAGCCTGTGCGAGGTAAAGACATTCCAACAAAAATTAGAAATACTTTATTTTAGGATGCAACAGTGTTTCATTTGAACAAGAATGCATCTTTTTCATAAAGCAGAATTTGTTTTTATTTTGCTGCTTTTACACCGTTCTAAAATTGTGTAAACATAATTCACTAATAACAGATGTCACCTATAGGCTGAATAATAAAGGACTATTTTCAAGCCAATTAACTAAGATTTATTGTGACCATTAAAAAGGCTGAAAGTTGATCAAATATTGTAAATAACCCCGAGTGTTTTTATTACAGCAAATCTGAATGCGTTTTATTTTGCCTGTAATTTTGACATTTGTTTAACTCCTTAAACATTGTATGGAAATCATATTTATATGTATTTTTTTTTATAAAAACATTGCTGTTTACTTTTGGTCACAACATTAAGCAAATTTCAGTATAAATTGAGGAGCGTAAATTACCACAGAATTTCAGCTTTTAAAGCTGCTGGTACTAATTTTAAACACGCACAGGATTTTTAACACTTGAAAATTGCGGGTTTGACAAACAGGTTTTGACATACACAAATGTTGCTAAAACGTCTAGCTTAATATTCTTTTAATAATGCCAGATGTCAAAAACGGGGTGAACTAGCCCTTTACCCTGCACCAAGATCAAAGGCCAACTTCGACATCAATGAACAAATTCAGAAAAGCAGAAGACAATTAGATGATTTCTACGGTAGTTTGAAAATGTTCCATTACTCATACAATGGCAAAAAGGCTCCATTAGAAATTTGCTTAAGCTTGTAAAAAAGCATTTCCCTCAATGACTAAATATGTATACAGAGGGTGTCACTGAGGGAGTAACAGTATTGTCTCGTTGCTAGTGAATACCTGAAATGTCATTCTACTGACAATGAGGAAGTACACTTCAGGTACAGGCAGTGCAGACAAGTACCGAAAAAGGGAACGACGGGCCATATTTCAGCGACTGACAGCTAAATACGCACAGCGACTCTTCGTGTATGAATGAAAACAAGCCATGATGTCACGCCAGCAGCACACTGACATTTAGCTCCCACCTAGCTTACAGCTAGTTAGCGAAAACAGCAATTCACAGGGTTAAGGGCGTTCCCACAACCACACTCACACAAAACGGGAGAACCGACTTTTAAAATAAATCATGCTTGCATCTGTGGCTACGTGTCGAGAATTTCCTTTCAAGCCCACAGAGCGCCATCCCCACGGTATCCGAGTAGCAGCTTTAGCTTAGCTGCCGAGCTAACGCTAGCTACATACCTTCCGCAACATCTTCATCTATCGCTCCTTTCACTTGGGAGAAACACCACTGGAAATCATTTCCTCCTGCAACTCCTGTGAAAAGAACGATGGCGTTAGTTTGGGTTAGACTGTCTCCTTATTTTAGTTTTTCAACTGGTGATGAGATGACCTGACAGGGACACAGTTTGACAACTTCGCTCGCTAGCGCTAACGTTGGTTCAGATTCAGGCCACACCGAGAGAGAGGTGGATCCTTTTTCCTCCCTTCAAAAGTAGCTTACCCGCCATTGCTTCATTTAGCAGCTTTTGTTGCACACAGCTTCCGATACCCGATCAACCCAACGCGGCTCGCTCGCTCCGGGAAACGGATAGCATCCACAATCAGTGAGAAGACTCGGGTCCAGATCTGTCAAGACCACGGAAATTATCCGTGATTTTTTTTTTCTTCCAAAATGGCGCACGGTACATGGAGAAACGACGTCATGCACACATGCCACATCCTGGCTCCATCCATCCTCCCGTGCATCTCCTTTCTTACGCCTTACATTTCCCCTTTCTTCCGTTTATCCAACTTTATTACACCAAACTAGATAATAAAACCTCCGCGTCTTGTTTTAAAGACACGTTTTCCGTTCTTTGGTGCCTGAGTCAAACATTACATTCAGAGAACAGCTATGAAAATGATTTCTAAATTTAAAGTAAAGAAAATGCATCTTAACGAGCTACCAGGCAGACTATTACATTTTGAGAAGGTGTGTTCAACAGGCGGCATATTTTTTATTTATATTTTAAATGCGAAGGGTTAGAAATGCAAACATATTCTTCTAAAACATATCATTATATATCTTTCTTTTTAAGTTTTGTGACATGATTACAATGTTAAAGTGAAATGTAATTTAAAAACGTGACAGGATAGGGTACCAATGGTTCTATTTGACGGGCATTTGGTGACATCTAGTGGTGAAATGGTGGAAGTCCATGTTATTGAATAATCTGCATATGGTCAAAAAGTGTTATATAAAAAAAACAAATAAAAAAAACATAAGCGATTAAATAAATATCCCTAAAGATTTGAGAAAAAATGTTTAATAAATGCATGCATAATTATTTAAATCTTTCAATGATGTATGACATACATGGCTAAGTAATAAAACATGGTTAGTCCTCAATTACAATTCGAATTTGTTAAATGACTACATTGTATACACATTCCAAGCAACTGCTGACATAACCAGGTTTGGCTCTTCAAACAAGTTCACCTTGAAAACAGATTACTAGATGCTAAAAGAAGTCTCCGAAAATATCTAAAGTGTTATCACAGAACCTACAGGAAGAGTTTGCTAAAGTGTGAGACACACCAGAAAAAACACTGCATAAGTTTTACTCCTATGGAGATGTGCAAGGACGAAACTTTTGCTCTTAAAGACCTATAAAGACCAGATAAAGACCAGGACGTCTGAAGTCAAGCTTGTTTGGTAGATAAGGCCAAATTGGTATTATTTACAACACCAGGGAAAAGCCAATTTTCTCAAACTAGATACATTTTGATTTACACAGTTTGTTTTATCAATGAAATTATGGCTATGTTTTAACACTCACCTACAAATAAATCACTATTGTTTTCCAGCAAAAAAAAAAAAAAAGATTAGAGATCAATCCTTTTAAATTTCTCAATCAATAACCGCAATTTGGACTATCCTTATTTTTTCAAATGGATGAATTTGTGGGTGAAGAAATAAATAAAGCGAACAAAATTTCAAGCCAACAACACATTTGCTATTATTACATCAGTCGATCATATTAATGTTTCAATGAAAGCATTATGTGTTTTTAGATACACTCTATATTGGACTGCAGTTTCCACTAAATGTATCTTGCAATATTAAGTATAGCATTTTAGTGAACGCTGTAATGCTCCACTTGTGAAAATAAATCTGTTGGCCTTCAACTTACAATTCTAAAACAGAAAGGTTTTGTATAAAAAGAGAAAAGAAAATAACCTATAATACTTTCCTTCCTTTCATTGAATGTTTTAAGATAGTTTCATTTAAACTTAACCCCAAAATAAATAATAAAAAAACAAACCAACAAAAGAAGAAAATGTGTATAAATTAATGCAAACGACTGAGTATCTTATGAGGCAGCACATCATTTCAGCTGCGTATTTGTTTATTCCACCAAGCGGCATATTTCTCACAAAACAAACAAAAGCAACTTTTTGAATGCTCTTCGACTCAACCAGAATTTATTTATTTAGCGTGCTCAATCAAAGCAGTGTAAAAATACACCGAGAAATAAACGTCGGAGCAGCAGAATTCATTTATAGTTTCATACTTGCGATGCTGTGTGAAGTGCTTTCTGTACAATGAGTGCTGTCATGAACTGGGAATAAAATGATTGCCCACTGGGATTGATAGTGCTATAAAAAAGTCACATTCCAAAAAAATATGAGGGGAAAAAATCTCATGTAGCGTGGGAATGCTTGATATCTGGGCCACATTTGAGCGGATAAAGTAAGCACATTTGTTCCTTTGAGTGCACCAACTGATAAAAGAAGCACCCTATTTAAGTGTATACTAATATATATATATATACAGTATATTGACCCACTCTTTCTAGTTTACATTGAGCTGATATATATATATATATACTAGGTCCTCTTCTTTTACATTTTCCTCTTTGTTATAAAATATCTTTGTGACTCGGAAAAGCACTATTTCACAGTTAGTAACTGTGATCCATAAGCAAGATGTCTTACACAGAAATAGTACCTGTGACTTCTTTTGTTATACGTTTTCTTCATCTGCAGATTCTCCTGGAGGTGTCAAGACAATGGATAGGAGTGCAGCCTAAAAGACCTGGACCAAACTTGACCAAAAATCCTCTCTCCAGTATCTCCCGAGCTACGCGCATCTTTCTCATCAATCACATGGCATGTCCCGTGGGAAGGAGCCGAGCAGAGGCCTGGAGGTTAGGTACACTCACGCACAAAAACACACACACACACACGCACACACGCCTACACACACACACACACACACACACACACACACACACACACACACACACACACACACACACACACACACGCACGCACGCACGCACGCACGCACGCACACACACACACACACACACACACACACACACACACACACACACACACACAAACAAACAACCAGTCAGAGAAGAAAAAGGAGAAAACTGACATAAATAACAACAGAAAAATTATGCATTAGGCATGTTAAAAACAGATAATTATGCCATATCTTTTCTTCTGCTTCACCTTTTGCACCAATCCCATTTGGTTATTGCAGATGTGGGAAGTTGAGAAAATTGATTAGAGGTGTACCCCAAGGCTCAGTTCTTGACCCACTCTTTCTAGCTTACATTGAGCTGATTTGAAAATAAGCAGCAGGAAAAAACAACAACAAAAAAACATGTGTCTGTGGTGTACCCCAAGGCTCAGTTGTTGGCTTAGTATTTGAGTTCATATTGAACTGATTTGAAAATAAGCAACACAAACAAATTTATCTATGGACTGATGGAGGTTTCAAGATGGATGGCAGATGATACAGTTTGGATGGAGCTATTCAGGACATCGCAGGTATTGATATTTGGTATCCGCAGAGGCATGGCTTGTAAATTTATACATTATGCTGGGTGTAAAAAAAACAACAAAAAAACATATTTTGTTTGCTTGATATTTTACTTACATTAATTGTTAAACTGAAGTTTAATTGGTAACTTATGCTGCAAGTATTAGAAAATATTTTGGTTTTGAAGTCGACATTTGACAAGAAAGTGAAGAAAACCTGTGAAAGCAATCTTCTACAGACTTGAACTGATCGGACAGCAGTTTCTAGTTTAAGTCACAAATTACTATTATGACACTCTTGACATACTGGTTCAGTGACATTAGGAGAGATCATCAAATGGATTTGCCGACCTGCAGGACTACTTCTGAACTCATACTGGGGTAATTTTAAAATAAAACTGAAATGATTCAAAAAGACCAACTATATTGATCATTATGTTTTCTTCTTACTTTAATTATATCATGTTATATAATTAATTACAATACTTACAGGCGTCGCAAATCAGCTCAAGTTGAATAATGTCATGCAAAAGTGTACATTAGCCTTGAATTTTTCCAGATTTTTATTTTTATTTTTCACCTTTGAACCACAAAATTAAATGTTTAATTAACATTTGATGTGACAGACCACATAAACAGTTGTCCATTATTGTGAAGTTTTGGTTGTCAAATGTTGCGTGCTTATAATCCAAATCAAATTTACTTCGATAGCCCCAAAATTTAATCTATTACAACCACCTGCCGTCCGAAGCCAAAGTTAGGAAATCGTTTGCCTTCCTGTTATTTATTCTGAGTCTAGTTGTTCTGAAAAGGCCTCGTTTGTTCGAGATCATTAGGGAACAAACAGAATCATGAAGACCAAGAAACGCAACAGATCAGCAACAAAGCTGAGGAGGATTTTAAGGCAGGGTTGGGTTATAAAGCAACATGTCAAGCTGTTCAATCTATTATCTGAAACTGGAAAGAGTGCAGGATTATTGTAAAAAAAAATGCCAAGATGTGGATGTCCACCTAAATTGGATCACACAAGAAGAGCATTATGAGTGGTAACTCTGGGGGAGCTGCAAAGATCCACAGCTCAGGGGAAAGAATGTGATGATATATCTGTTTTTTTTATTTTTTATTTTTTATGGAGGAGTAGAAAAAACAAAGTCAAAAGACCCCCCAGTGTGCCGCTACGTTGGGAAGACAGCAAACATGTGGAAAACTTACATCAACTAGAAAATACTGCATATAATTGAAACGTAGTGTTCAAAGTATTATGCTGTGGGAACATTTTACTTCAGTGGTGAAAGGGAAGCTTAAGCTAAAGAGAGCTAAGTACTGGAAGATTCTTCTAGAATCTTCCAGTACTTCCAGTATGTTTATGGCCAGTTCACAATTGGCCATAAACATACAGCTATAACTGCAATATCACAGTTTACATCAAAGCATATTAGTATGTATAGTTTTCCTTCAACTCCACATACTTTGTGTTGGTCAGTTTAAAAAAATCCCAATTAAACACACACAGTGATTGTGGTTATAACTTCACAAAATGTGAAAATGTTTAGAGGTATAAATACTTTCCGAAAGCATTGTGCATTAGTGTACATGTGTTAATATCTAGAGTTTGTCCTGATAGCAATGAACTACAAATCGACGAACACAAATTGCTGTGATGTCGCCAAAGAATCTTTTTAAGAACCTTAACCTCTAAGTCATGTTTGACTTACTTTTAAACAAATTGGTTTTTCCGTAGCTTTCACCTTTAGCTAAATACATTGTGATAGATCTGAACTTTATTTGCTCCATGAGGTACAAAGAGTTCCTGATTTTAAAACTAAAAGCTTTTCCCACGACATATGTGATATAATAACAAAAAAATGTTGTTTGCCTTATAAACGACTTCATATGTTCATATTTCCATTTAGATTCTGAAAATGTGTTGCGATGCCAAATATCAAACTAGTAAAATCATCAGACTTTCTTTTTTTTATCTATGTGAGATATTTGACCGAAACCTAATTTGCTATTTTAAAAACTAAATAATTTGCAGGATTTTTAAGTATTTCTTTACAAGTTTACAGTTTTGGCAGTGACTGTGTGTGTGTGTGCGTGCGTGTGTGTGCTGCCGTAGCTTCATCAGGTATAAGGAGAGGTGTTGACTTTATTCCGAGCCTCCAGTAACACCACTGACTCTGATAGTTCCCCATCCCTGTGGGAATTCATTATAAGACAGCTAGAGGCTGCTTGTGGATGGTTACTGTGCTGCCCGTATGTTAACTTGTCGCTATCGCGCAAGGCAAACATGTGGTGCAGCTGCTTTCTCTGGCTGTGGGCAACCTGGAGAGATTGATTGGTGAGCCTTCTGTTTTATCCAGGATCAGGGCCACATTCAGTAGACAAGGTGCCTCCGGAGAAGCAGCCATTTTCCCCAGAAAATATAGCTCATTACCAGCACAGACAAAATGAAGGTATATTGACTTTTTAACATCTTACAACACACCTATTCCTGGGCCGTTTAAAACAGCGCGCATTTGTTATTCTGGAAAATCATTACCTTATTGTATTCTTGAGCAAAAGAAGAGGCATAATATGAGTCAACTTTGTTTTGGGGGGGGGGTAGAAAAAGCCGATGCAGCCACTGTCCTCGTGCAATTTGGTGCGAGTGGCCGCACAGAGGCATTAAAGCACAACACAAACACACTCCTCCCCCACACTCGGCCTATCAGACGGTCTTTAACACAAGCCATTGGCCAGTGGATGTGTCTGCCCTGCTCAGGGGCATTAAGCTCTGTCCAGGCCTTCAGTCTTTTACTTACAGACACACACAAATGCACACACACACACACACACACACACACACACACACACACACACACACACACACACACACACACACACACGCACACACACACACACACACACAAACAGCAAAGACAAACACAATCAATTATTCAAGACTCCAGTTTTTGGCTCGTGGTTTTTTTTATTTTGTTTTGGGGTTTTTTCTTTTCCTTATTATTTTTGATTCCGTTGCTTCTGTAACATCTCCTGGCAACCTTAACAGCCGGAAGGCCAGATGAGTGAAATGTGAGGCCTGATGACTTGAGGTCTGTGTATGTCTTTGTAATTTAGATGGCAGAGTGTAATTTGCATGCGCAGCCTTCGACATTGCCTCATTTTCTGAAAGAAGGTTGTCCTTGCAGCTCACCACAAACTTAACGGCTGTCAGAGACCTGGCTCGAAGGGCAAATCTTTGTTTATTTCCCCCCACATGTGTGGTCATTTAATTCGGTTATGCCCCACCCTGTAGCACACGTGTATTCAGTGAAGAGGTACACAGACTTGCGCTCTCGTTTCTTTTTATTTTCTACCTTCAGTGTGCCCACTGCGTGATGTGCTGTGCAGCTTACTTCATGTGCACAGGGACTGTCGCCCTTCAGTTTGCAAATGTGTTCACTAGATGGCACTATGGCACTTATTATTCAAGCACATCATTTTTATTCTGGATGACGAACCTGTGTGTATGGCACTGGCACAAACAGTTTAACCAAACCTAATAGGTTTTGTTCCGTTTTAATTAATGAATAGCTATGACCTTTAATTGTTAAAAGTAAAAAAAAAAATTGAAAAAAATAGAACTCTAATTTCAAGAGCATGGGTTTGATATAGGAAGACACACATAGCTGGACTCGTCCAGAGCATCAAAGTTTCCAGCTGGACTCTGAGCACATGCGCCTCTTTTTATGGGCTCAGCTGCACATCAAACAGAGCGCACTCTTACAAATCAATGAAAACAGAAAAGAATTACATTGCGGGGAATGTACCAGGTTTGCGAATCCTTGCAGCGATGATGTCCTCGTAACAGATCATATTGTAAATAAGATGGGTTAAATTGCACTTGTAGCTTCCCTTCAAACAGTCAGGCTTTTTCTCTCAGGGGGGCAAAGAGAGAGAGAGACAGAGAGAGAGAGAGGAGGAGAGGGAAGCGCTGCAGACTCTTCCTCTAATAACGCCAGACAATGAGATCCCGGCTCATAACGTAGGCCTCCACTATATAGAACAAGTAGCGGGGGCTTAGCAGCTAATAAAGTGGCAAGTCTTCAAATCCATGTCAGAGGAGCAGAGTGCCACGGGGACCTTTCATAACACTTGTACGAGCAGGTTCCAGTGCAGTGTAAAGGTTACACATCCACGTTGTACTGATCTAACCTGATGAATTGCCTTAAGCCCCACAAATTTTCAAGGCTGTTTTCAGTTTTTTTTTGTTTTTTTTTGAAAAGCAGAACCGAATAATTCTCCGTCTCTCTGAAAGACGGCAGGCAAAGACATGAGAGGGGAACGGATCCTAAAAAGCAAGAGCATCTACAGTCAGTGTGAACTTTGCTATTGAATCTGACAAAAATACGACTTCAGCTGTTAAACCTGATTTAAAGAATCTGTCCAGGGGTGTATATTTTTCCGCTGACAGATGCAGGCTGATAATAAAAATACAGATGGGTAATAAAGTACAGATTTCCACTGCCAGATTTCACAAAATACAAAGTCTTAAAAAAAAAAAAAAACCAACACTGAAGGAAAAAAACAGCTAATCCTGCTTTTTGTTTAATTAGGTTGAAGGCAACACAGAAAGGTAAGAATTCAACATATCGGCTGGAAAAATTAATCCCAGTTAAAAGCATCAAATAGACTATAAGTTTTATAAAAAATAAAAAAAAGACATCCAACTTGACTTGTTTTAAAGGCTGGTGATTCTTAATAATGAAATCTGCCCTCTGTCGTCCAATCATGGCTGTCATCACAGATCCCCTCCGTTTTATTGTTGAAAATTCTGGTGTGTTATGACTTACAATCATACAAAACGCAGGGAAACACATTTATAGGTGGAATATGATTAAAAATATCCTTGGAAAAATAAGAAAAATACAAATAGACACACAAAAAATACATAGATCAGAAGTCTGTGTTGCCCTATGCCATATATGATGTAACCAAAAATATATGTTCATACAAGCTTGTTTTAAGGAGTGTATATTTTCTCTGGATTAAATAATTTTTAACAAAACATAAAACAAATACAAGACTGATTATGACATGTGATTACAACATATATCTGGAGAGTTGATTATTTTATAGAGTTACTGCTGGAGAGAAGCTTTACTTCTTGATTTTTTGTTGTTTTCAATCAATCTAGTTTAACAATCTAGTTTTGTCGAAACTATTTTTACTCCTCAATAACAGTCACTTTTTGTACTCCATACGCTTAGTTTTATGGCAGGTAATTTTTTAGTCTTTTTCTGCGTGAAAATAAAGGTTTTCTAAAACTACTTTTGTATTTTTCTTTTCTAAACCAAGCATGGGCTTAGAGTGGAGGCAAGTTTCTTTTAGGTATGCAAATCACAACAGAATGATGGTTAAAATTCAAGATCTTTAAGCCTAGTCCATATTTAAATACAGTGGAGGTTTTTTTTTAATGCTTTTTTTGTTTTATTATGAGAAAAAAAAAAAGAAATCATGACATCCTTCCTAGATGTTTCTAGAAAATATTAGTCAAATTGATTAGCAGGTATTTATAAGGTCACTGAAATGCACCAAAATCAAAGCCACGCTGTTTGACATGCTTTTGATCAAGAGACCGACTAAAGTTTAGAGTATAAAAATTGTCATTTTCAAATAGTTTCAGCTTTCTACACAGAGGTTCACAAAATTAAAATACCAAACTTAAACGTAAAAGTTTTCTTAGGAAACTTGTACAACCAAACCATTTATTGAAAATAAAAAAAATACATATATACAGTTTGGGAATCCCAAAATCTCAGAACCCCAGACTGCTGCCCGGTAAGCCCTCGGTAAACTCTGGCCAAGGCCACAATGTGTGTCGCTGAATCACGCCGCCCTGTGAGTTCAGAAACACAGTCTCAGTAATTAGCCTTCGACTGCCTGGTCTATGTTTGATAAAAAATTGTCGCTCCTTCCTTCTCTATGGTGAACCTGTCCTTCACTTGAGCACTCCTCCAGCATTTCCACCCACTTTGTTTGTGAGTCTTTGATCCACAGTATTCCAGTTAAAGTTACACCCATGTGCTGCAAGTTGAAACTTTCAGCTTTGTTGCTCAGGGGAACCTTATACCCGTGGCGCCTTCTGCTTTTGTCCTTCCTTTTAGCAACAGAACTCTCCTATGCTCCTGGACAAAAGACTACTCACAGCACCATTTTATGATCTCTGTGATGATACTGTTTCCTTCCCCTGTTTGCATGTTACCCCCTTGCTTATTTTAATCCAAGCCAACGTTATGTCAAAAAAGAAAACATCATTAGGAAGGAAGGTGGAGGTGGTGGGGTGCTCTCCTTTGAGACAGTTGTTGATTTGGAGGAATGGATGAGGAAATAAGAAAAGAGATGTGTTTTACTCCAAGATGGAACAAGAAAACCAATTTAAATAGGTTCTCTTTATGCACAATAACACAAAAGCGTAAAAACAGATGCCGCCAAGTTTGTAATTTAACTGTAAATCCAAAGCCCGACTTTATTTTTCCCCAATTATATTTATTTGCGCTAAATCAGCTGGACTAAACAATAACTCTCATTCTCTTGATTGTTTTTGTGCACGTACGTGACATGCATGTAAATGTGATTGTGTGCTGAATTACAACTTCTTACGTGAGGCGTAATTGACACACCACCACCAACCACTCTCTCTAACAACAACGCAATCTGGTGGATAAAACACACGGAGGCAAAAGCCAACAAATACAGTATATCGAAGTTGTATGTGAAGTGCTGTGACGTCTGGCCCCCTCCCCCAGTTTGTCTAATCACTTATGTGACTGAAACATTCATGGTACACTAGATCAGTTCAATATTTAATTTCCCAACAAAGACTACATGATGGAACAGATGCTCAAACTTTGCATGTTTCGTCAGTGAGAGGGAGTGTGAAACTCACTCTGTTTGAGCCGCTGCAAAGCACAAGATCAGATTTGCGTGAGAGTTCCTTATTTTAAAAAAAAAAAAATGTTGTTTGTTTTTCCTCACTTTTGTGAACTATCTGAATTAGTTTTGAAATAATTATTTGATTACTTTTAAACAGCATTTGCTTACTGGTTGTTTTGCACACTGTTTTTCACATTTTAGTCATTTTTTAATATAAAAAATGATAGTGTAATATAAAATATAATTTTTAATTCATGTATTTCTGAGACTTCAACAGAGTTGATGCCTACCTCTAGATCTCCTTACTTGTCCTATGCAAGCACATTGCTACAAATGTTTGATCTTAAAATGATAGACTGCAAAAGAAGAGTTTTATAAAATGCTTAACACAATTGTTCAAAAATTAAGTTAAATATTATCAAATACTATATAAAAAGAAACAGTGAAAATTTGTGTATTTTTTGTGATGCTTCAAGCATACAGTTACATTTTACAAGCAAGTGCAAGAGTGTAAGCTGCTTTCGGTTTCTTCAATTAATATTTATTTTCATATACTAAAATAAATCCAGCTATACTTGTCAGATTTATATTTAGTGGAAGAAGCAAAAAATATGTATTTATATCTATTGTAAATAGTTTATGCATAATTTAGCAATGTAATAATGTAACTATTTTGACATTTCAATAAATACTTAAAAAAAACATCCAATAAACAGTTCAGTTTTCAAATGTATTTTCTAGGCACGCAGTACCATTTTATAGCACAATCAATCAACTATATTACCTTTGGTTGTTACAAAAATGCCATGTATACTGATTATGACTAAAAAGAAATTTTACGCCTTGAAATTGGGCCTCTGTCTCTTTAAGAAGCTCCCGTTCTTTACGACACTGCTTTCAGCACATCATCACAACTTTTAGCCTTTAGTAACATTCTTTTGGGGCATTACACTTAGTTCGTACGATGAGCTCAGCAGATGTGCAGCTCCACCAGGTGTGTGCTAACTGCTGCTGCCGCTAGTCTGGTGGAGCTAAAGCTCGGGGGAGGGGCTCTGCGAGGCCGACATTCGGCAGGAGACTTAAACTCCAAGAAGGAGTTTTGTAGAAATGGGCTGCACTTTGTGGGAGCAAAGTTTAGGTAACAACGAGGAAGATTCATGGATTTCTCAAAAATGCATGAAAGATTCATAACATTCCAGGTACATTTCAGATGAGGGCATAACATTATAACACAATATAAAGCCCCCCCAAAAAATCTATTTCACATAATACCACCCCTCCTCTTTAAGGTATTTTCTGACCTTTACTTGTATCAAACGTTAAAGGCATCGATTGTGTTAAATTATTTGTATTTTGCCATTTGTATAGCTCTTTGGTGCAACTGAGGTTGCTTTAAATGTGCCCTATTGGTAAACAAAATCATTGAAATGCAACGCTAAGACTCCTGAAATTTTTGTTCCGTCTTTCGGCTTTGGTGCACCGCTCCAAGATCATCAGTGGGGAGCCCTTCCAGCCGTCCCTTCTGCAAACTTTCTGGTCCGACATGCACTGTGAGTCGGTGCTCAAACCATGTTCTGAATACATCACTTGTTTACATCCAGGGGCACTGAACACTCATGTGTGGAACCACATTAGTGATGCGCCAAGGTTGCCCTTTGCCTTTATGTCACATTTCAAGTGAAAATTTGACTTGGCATGTTTACATAGGATTCCTTCATCTCCCTTTTCAAACCCCCTATGGGCAAGCTGAAGGTGAGGGGAACTAAGATTATTATCCCCCCACCACCCCACCCGTTTCTCAGAGGAGCTTTTCTTTATGCACACCCTCACAGATGTCGACATTTGGTTAGGCGGTGTACATAGAAGCCCCAGATTATCTGCCGCTCCAGGAAGTCTGTTTAGCTGAAGTTAGGAGTGGTTACTTTCCGGCACCTTTTTTTAATTTGTGTTACCCAGAGACCCGCTTGCTTAGCCTTACATCTGTGTTAAAAGGGAGTTTAAGAGGGAAATATTAGATTGGATAACGCTGTCCTTTCCCGGGCAGGTTTTAATTATGCTGATGTTCGCATCAATAGGACTCCGCTTGTGCAGATGTAGACCTATACTCACAGGAAGTGTAACAGATGGTGTACTATATGTCATAATGCCATAAAATCCAACAGGAATTGACAATTGAAATCCCACCCTGGAGTTTGCCTCTTTTTAGCTTTTGCATAATCTTCTCAGGATTTCAATTGCAAAGTCAAAGAGAATAGTCTAGCACATGGGGACTAGTTATCTGGGGCAAACGCGGTCTAAGGTTGACAATGCGAGGGCTATGTTTATGTGCATCACACTTGCTATACTGAATGCTTCCCAGAGTGCAAGAACATCCTCCCCTGAATTCTATTGCTCTTCCCACGTCCCAGCGCTGCCGTGGAAAGTAGGCCAAGTGAGCACCAGGGCGTTGCTTTTTTTAAGATGATCAGTTTGTCAGTGTTTTTCTATGTGTGTGAGTGCGCGCGTGTGTGTGTGTGTGTGTGCTCAGGACAGCTATTCATGTTGCTCTACCCGGTGGAAACAAAGAGCAGCATTATACAATTTGCAAGCCCTTCCAAAAGAGGGGAAGAGGTTGGAAAATAGGGACGGGACGAGCGTGGATCAGACAATGACAAAATCTAGCTTGTTCCCTAATTCATTTAGTTCCTCCTCTTTTTTCTCTTCTTCTTCTTCTTCTTCTTCTTCTTCATGTCTTTGTTGCAGTAAAAAGGTCCCTTGCCGGTAACACTCCTCTGTAAGGATCACACTGCACTCTGGGCTGGTGTGGATTATTTTTAGCTATTGCTGTGCAGCTTTTCACCTTGACTCCTTCTGCCTTGACATAATAATTAACATTTCTCTTAATAGCAACACAGTTCAATATTAATAATGATCTTTGACTCGAGTCAGAGAAACCACCTTCAGAGCGCGCAGCTGCATTGCTTCCCATCGCCATCAAATGATGATATTCCCTGTAGAGATGGATTAGAGGCACTGATGCAACATGTTGAAAATATACATTTTGATGGGAAGGAACTTGAGAATTATTGGACTCCTGCAGACAACAGGAGGGCTGAGAGGGAGAATAACAGTAAGTTGGCAGCACCTCCATCGCAGGGGTCAGCAGGTGAATTCAAGTTCTCCTGAGTGCCAAGGCTGCAGGAATAAGAAGGGGAGGAGCAACCTTACACTGATTCCCATCCTCATGTCTGGACAGCAACTGGTGCCTGTATTTCAAACTGACGGTTGAGATTTCTTAAATGACTTTTTCAAAGTCAAATGTTTTTTTTCTTTTTCTTTGCACCTGCATTCATCCTGCTTGGCAGCCGGGCTCCCGCATTATAAGTGGATATGTTCCGATTAAAGGCTGAAAAATGAAATTTGCCTCACTTTCATCAACGCGAGGCGGCGTGATAACTTTTTTTTTTTTTAAATAAGGAATTTTAGATGGGCCAACAAAACGGTGATGGACACAATCGAGACGTGCGGGGCCGCTCTGCGAAAGCGAAGGGTATACCCTGGGTATTTGGTCATGTGTATTTTGGTCCAAATTTCCAGGGGATATTTTAGATGTTAATAGCCCTGAAGTGGTCTCGGTTTCTTATTTAATTTCTCTCGCCTTCTTTAAATGTAATTCGCCCACAGACTGCGCCGCGAGGCTCTAAACCGCGCAGAAACTCTCTCTCATCATTTCCACAGCAGAATGGAAATGCAAATTGTGCGCACGGGCAATGCCCTTGACAGAACTCACCACTGCACACAATTAACATGAGCGCTCTGACAGAAGTCAGTGACGAAATGTGAGGTCACACCGGCACTGAGTCGGAAAACCTGCTTGCGTTTATTTAAGACAAAAGGTAAAAAAATATATAAATAAATAAAAAATAACAATAATAATGAAAATGTCAAATGTATATTGTAATAATAATAACAATAATAATAATAATACAAACAGATTTTTGTTACTTTCCGTGTCGCATATATATAGTTTGTTTTTACCACTTCATAATAATTGAACTCAAATATTTTTATAAGTGTCTTTATAATAATCGCTTAATTTAGTATTTTGTAATATTTTTCCATTCTTTTTTTTAATGATGATGATAACTAGTAGATTTCTTTAAATCGATATAAACATGAGAGATTCTGCTATCTTGTCACTCATGAAGAGAACAGCTGCCTCAAAAATCGACACGATGATCTCAAGTGTAACCAAGGAGGGGCGCTGTCCGTCCATCAGCGCCAACAACTTGACACGGGCTGGGCTGTGCAGCACCGCGCGCCCGCCCGATCCCGTGATTGATCTCGCCACTCTTGCCCGTCTGTGTTTTACCGCTATAATTAAAAATAACGTGCGGGCTTGTGTTTTAATGCTATGTTTGAATATGTCACCTCGGATTTTTATTTTTGCCCCCTCCTCCCCCTCACTTTTTTTTCCCGGAGGTCCATAAATCAGGCCTATATGGAGTTGGGAAAGTTTGCAAAATGTAGGGTTGTCATTTCATATTAAAGACATTTTATGAAATGATTTAAATAAAATAAAAAAAATCCAGTTCCCATTAGGCCTTATTTTTTTTTTATTATTTTGCTATTTAGAAAATGCTTATGAAGCTTTTATAATAACAACATAAAATAGAAATATTAATTTTCTTTCCAACAATATTCATTTCTGCGCGCGAATTTTTGGAAATAAAGATGACTACATTTTTTTTCAGAGCAATTGCTTTTTATTATTATTATTATTATTATTATTATTATTATTATTATTATTATTATTATTATTATTATTATTTTAACAGAACAATTACTGCGTTTAAGTTGTGTTGCTACAAACAATACACGTCCTCACTATGTTTTCCCACAATGACTTTGGAGTGGTGCGTTTACTGTAGGCGGATTTGATTAATAATAAATCGGGAAAAAAAAAGAGAGACTTGCTTAAAAAAAACCCTCTATGATAAAGCAATGAGAGATCTAGCTCGATGGGTGCTAATAAGACACCCCCCCCTCCCCCCAACCCTCCTTCACCTCCTCTCTCTCTTTTACTTCCTCTCTCTCCTTCTTCTTCTCCTCCTTCTTCTTCTCCTTCTTCTATCGCCAATCAATCCATTAGGAAACAATGCAGGTGAGCATAATGAAAGTGTTGTCCCAATAAAGTGCATCGATGGACAGCTGGGCAGCGGCCGGCTGATTGACTTTGCCTTGACATCTGGGAGGCCCGCTGGCCCCTGGCACGCGTAGAGGCTGATGTCGCCATTTACATGCAAATTTAAGGAGATCATGAGGGCCTCGCCCCGTAAATTCACACACACACACCCACACGCACACACACACACACACACACACGCACACACACACACACACACTCACGCACACACACACAAAGAAAGACGTCACCTCTGAATACGAAGGATGCACATAACCCTTTGAGACGGGAGGTCTTCTGAAGTCACCCTGTACATCTTTTTTTGTGTGCTATCATTGCTATTATTACTACTACTATTATTATTATTATTATTATTATTATTATTATTATTATTATTGGAGGAGTTGGGTTTGATATCAGTGTTCAGGCTCAACTCTTTGGGGGCTCGTTCATTGTGGTCACTGAATAGAAGAGTGAAGATCAGCCGGTCATTTAAGACTGAGCGCAGCCATGGCTCCAACGCGGGCCAAAGATGCAGGGGATCAAATATAGTTTGCACTTGTCACCCACCACTTACCTCCAGCGTGCTGCTGAGGAAAGCCTTTTTTTTTTTCTTCTTTTCTTCCTCCAAATAATGAGGAGGATCCCCTTGAATCCATGCAAGTTTTCATGCATGTAAGCATTAAACCAAACAGGGGATGGGATCAGCGTTTCTTTCTTTTTTCTTTTTTTTTTCTCCCCCATCTTATATATTATTATTATTTCTGATGCTGTACCATTTCACCTAATGATGGAGAGCGCATTTTCCACGGTGTAAAGCCCACCACGCAGATGATCCCACAGAATGAGCTGAGACGGATTCAGACTCCGCGCATGCAGCAGCAGCAGCAGCGAGCAGCAGCAGCAGCTGACTCCCTCTCTCCGCGTCCAGATGGCTCCTGCACACAGATTTGCATTCATTTTCCCCCCACCACCCGCCTTTAATATCTTCTGAAATAGCGGGGGGACAGCTGCATTTGTTGTCAAATACGGTTTAAAACTCCCTTTCAGGACAGCATCGTTACCTACGTGACGGGTGTGGAGATCCATTTTCTCTCTCCAGTCAACAGTATCAGATCTAAGAGGATTTGTCTCAAAAGTCTCCCTAATTTGATAATCAGATTTAAATCGCCTCGGTGCGTGTAATCAGGGGTTAAGTTCTAATAAGCGACTTGAAACTGTTCAAAAAAAAAAAAGGACAGAAAGAAAGAAAGAAAGAAAGAAAGAAAGAAAGAAAGAAAGAAAGAAAGAAAGAAAGAAAGAAAGAAAGAAAGAAAGAAAAATTCAATCTGCACAAACAACAGACAAAACATTTGCAGCATGCGTCTCCTTTAAGAGGAAAAATACGATTAAAAAGGCGTCAGACATTTTTCTTTATTATAATTTTTTTTGTGCAAACTGAAAGTGGGATCAATTATAAATTTGAAAAAAAAAAAAGTTTAAGCAAAAGCAAATATTTATTTTGTGACTGAGCAATTTGGCAATAGATTTTGCAGAGGTGAAAGCAACAGCTTATAATTCACTTATCTTTGGCAGCAGCTATTAACCCTCAGCACCAGCTAGATAGATTGCTCAGGATATAGCACACATCTCTCTTCCTCGCACCCTCCCCTTCACCCGCGCTCACCCCTCTCCCCCTCACCCCCCCCGTCCACCCACCACCCCCTTTTCACCACTAATGAACCGAATTGCTTGCTTGTCCCTCTCGGACAGAGTCGGACATGTAAGGCAGTTGGCCTCTTTAAAAATGATTAAGATGTTTCTGATTATTACTGATTTTACGGGACGTGCATGAAATAAGAGGGAGGGCAGAGAAGCCACGCGGCGTGTGGGGGTCTCCTCGAAGTTGTGTCTTAACGCTCTCTCCGTGACCAAAAAGTGACAAGTAAATAAATAAGCATTCACCTTCAATAACTGGGATCAAAATTTCACAGATTTACGGCAATGCGAGAATTACTGTCATCATGTATTTCATTTCCCCCCCACCGTCCTTGGCTCGTTCATATAGCGCAGAGAAATTGAGAAACTCTTTTTCTTTATGGAATAAAAAAAACAACAACAACTTGATATTGTTGCAATTTCTCAATGGAAAATGAGTCCAATATAATACATTTATAATCACGAGTGATTGTTTTAATTGAAAGCTGAATTATCCGTGTCATATATATTAATTGCGTTTTAAAAACTTTAAAACATTTGTGAAAAAAGTGACAATTTTAGTACAAGTATAAACGTAATAAGCTCGTATTGAAATATTATTTTTGACGTTTCCAGAACAAAATTATTACAAAACTTCATCAAGGTAATATATATATTTGAAAAAATATATAGATATATATAACAATAAAAATAATCAAACAAAAAATAATCGAAGGAATACAACAAAATTCATCACTTTTAATCAACAGAAACTAAAGCAAACTTGCGATCAATAGGCCATTTAAAGAAAAAAAAGAAACATGAATTCTGAAGTTATTAACAAGCATTCTTTTATTATATTACTATTAATATTACCACTATTTTTTCTCTCTCTCTCTCTCCTTATTATGTTTGATGGTTACACCCCGCTCGAATTGTCCATATCATTAAAAAAGTCAAACTCACCACATATAGGGGCCTAAGCAAGAAGGGAAAAAAAAGTGGAGCGAGTGAGTGTTCTCATGCTGCTGCACTAAATGGGCTGCACCGCGCGGAGTGGAGCGCCGCTGCCTGACAGGAACCGTCAGCGCTCCGTATATGGTCAAAACCCCGCCCCCTTCAGCGTCACGTTCTGACAGCGCCTCTCCCGTGGGTTTAGAGTTTTGGCTCCCGGGAAAGATTTCAGTCCTCGGGGAAAGAGGGCTTAGTTTTGCATGTTCCCATCCATCCTGCACGACGCGAAAGGGGCCCCCTTATCCACCTCTCCTGTGTACGAGGAACACCTCCACTGGTGATCAGCCTTTGCCTTCGTGTGTTTGTCTTGCGGAGAAGCAGCAGCGGCGGCAGCAGCAGCAGCAGCAGCAGCAGCACCACCACCACCACCAGCAGCAGCAGCAGCAGCAGCACCTTTTTCCAGGAGTGGGGCTTGCTTTTTTTTTTTTAATTCAACGAGAAGTCCTGAAGGTTTTGGATGCGGGCGCTTCAGGGATGTGGGCACTTTGAGAGCAGCAGCATCACCCACAAACACAAACAACTGCCATCGATTTTTCTCTGAATAGCACAAAAAGACAAGAAAAAAAAAGAAAAGAAACAGAGGAACAATAGCAAGACAAAAAAAACAAAAAAAACTCCTCTATTGAACAATTCACTTTTGCAGTTTGTGGATACCGCTCTAACTAAGTACAGCACTTTGAGAATTGCTCACATCGGACGGACTGAAGAGGGAGGCAAGACCTGTGGACCGGGTTTTTTCCCTCGCAAGTCTTATCCCGCGAAGATAAAACCCTGAAGGATAACACGCTTGGACGTTTATTTCCCCTAATTTCACAGGAGGCTCTTCTCTCTTTTTTTTTTTTTTCCTTCTTCTTCTTCTGCTTCTTTTCACGCAAATTGTCCTAAATGTTTGGGATTCAGGAAACTATACCGCGGGGTGGGACGACGATGAAGGAGGAACCGCTGGGTGGACTGAACTCGGTCCGCTCCTGGATGCACACAGCTGGGGTGGTGGATGCAAACACAGCCGCCCAAAGGTACGCATGCCAAAAAAAAAATGCATCTGATTTTTTTTTTTTTTTTCCCCTCGCACGCATTCAGCTCCTCATCATATCGACCCCTCAATCCCCTGAATACTCTGTATCAATTACGGTCTCCCAATAAAATGCCCCCCCTTCGGCTTTTCGCTTCTTTCATTACATCAGATTAGCCATTATTGTGACAAATCAAGAAATCTCCCCCGGTTTGTGCTCAAGCGTGCTTCTGCATCCTCAATGTTTCTCCCCCCCCCCTCCGCCAGCTTCTCCATCATCTAGTGGCATATCCCCGGTGTCCGGTGCTTTAACCGAGATGGTCTCTTGTTCTCTCCCCGCAGCGGTGTCGGCTTGGCACGGGCACATTATGAAAAGCAGCCCCCTTCCAACCTCAGAAAATCCAATTTTTTCCATTTCGTCCTGGCGCTGTATGACAGACAGGGTCAGCCCGTGGAGATCGAAAGAACAGCTTTTGTGGACTTTGTGGAGAAAGAAAAAGTAAGACGTTTTAATTTTTTAAAAAAAAAGAATTTTATTATTATCATTATTATTTTAGAAATAAGTAAATAACCTGCACATGTTTCCAAATTATGTTCTCTGAAATTATAGAGGTGTGTGTGGGGGGGGGGAAGTCACGTGTATTATTGATTTATTTTTTCTTATTTAATTTAAAACTCAATTCGCTTATGACAGAGAGTCATTTGAACCACTAAAGCAGATCTTCCTACTTATAGAATTAAAAATATGCATGCATTAAGATTTTTCTGTTTGATTAAAAAACAAACACGTCTGTTAGTTGTGGAAAGCTGTTTCACTGATGCTGATTTTCACAAACTGTTGTCTTCTGCAGGAACCAACCAGTGAAAAAACTAACAATGGAATACATTACAAACTACAGTTATTGTACAGCAACGGTGAGTAAAACTAATAATAATAATAATAATAATAATAATAATAATAATAATAATAATAATAATAATAACTTTATTTTGACATACATTTTATTTTTATTGAACGTTTATTTATTTGCAAGCTAAAATTCATAAAACATTTCTAAAGTGTTCCTCTTGTTCTCTCCACCCCCCAACCTGCAGGCGTCAGAACAGAACAGGATCTTTACATACGATTAATCGATTCCATGACGAAGCAGGTAAGCTGTTTGTCGCACTTTAAGTTTCTTTTACTCACGGCGTAAAACCCCAAAGTGCCGTGCAAATCGTCACCCCCTAAAGCCAGAGGGGGGAACATAACAGAACTTATGGTACAAAATAAAATCAAATTACGTGCGTAATCAGAAGAGACAGCCTCTATTTTTGACTGTTTACGTTTGACCCTACATTATTGCCATACTCCTAAAAGTCAATGTCACCCTGGAGTTTTTTCTTTCTTTCTTTCTTTCTTCTTTTTTTTTTTTGGCTTCTTTGTAAGTTCAGTTTGTCCAAGCATTAAAAATTTACGCATCACCTCTGCTCCATATGATCTGATTTGACTTTTCTCTCGCAAAGAGTCAGAGGTGACGCTCTAAACCAGTTTTGGAATAGTGTTTTACATAAATATACAGCTTTTTTTTTTTATTTTTTTTAATATTATTATTATTTTAGTTTTTTTCAAAAGGAGCTTAAAGCCTAAACGTACGGTGTGGATTTTTAAATCCAAAGCAAACCCGATTACAATAAAGAAATAGATAGATTAAATTAAATTAAATATTAAAAAGGCCGCGCACACATGCATAATTTTTAGCCTTCCACCACCCCCCCTCCCCCCGTTTTGTTATTAAAGCAGGGGGGTGTGGAGAGGAGGTTAGGGGGGGATTTAGATAGAGCCGTGAAGCTTGGACAACATTCCTGCGCGAATGATCCGAGTCAATGACGCAGAACAAGCAATTTATGGATTTCTGTTACTGCAGTTGCAAATAGCGACATAAATCAAACCAATATAGATAATCGCCAGTTACAAGCGGGTAAAATACTACAAAAAGGAACGAGGGGGCGGGGATAAGGGGGGACATAATAAAACCTGCAGGTCAAACAAGTTATCTTTTATAATGTGAATGATGCGACCTGGTTCAGATGTGTCACTCTTTTTTTTTTCTTTTTTTTTTTTTTCTCTCTTTCCCCAAACTCGTTTTATGCTGTTGGCCTGAAGCGTGCCAGACGATGATTGAATTTATTAACGGCAACACAGCGAAAATCAGCAATAAAATTATCACCCTTATTATTATTATTTGCTACATCCCTTTTTATTTATGAACGTCGACTTTTATTCATTTGTTTATTTCACTCACATTTGCACGTTGTGTCTCTCAGCCTTGTACGAGGGAGTAAAAAAAAAAAAAGAGAGAAAGAAGTCTATCCTTAGAAATAGAAGAAGGAAGGAAAGGAGAGGGAGGGGGGTGGATGGAGGGAGGGAGAGAAGAGCGGCAGAACTGATAGCTCCACGCCATCTGTTTCAGCCAATGCTCAAAAATTACTCAACCGTACCGCCAGACACCGCTTTTTATCCACAGAAAGATCATTGTTAGCGGCTCAAAATAAACAACAGATTGCCCATTAACACTTTCCCCCAAATATCCCCAGATTATAAGCATATTGATGACACTTCTATTGGATCTCTCCTCGTGAAAAATCTCTTCTGTGTGTCTGTGCGAGCCACAGGATATTACCGAGATTAATAATAATAGTAATAATAATAATAATAAAAATAATACAGTTTATTATTAGGCTATTTCTATAATTAACAAACATAAATTGTGTGCTTTTTTCATTTTGATAAAAATACTATTGCTGGATTTAAAAGATTTGTTTCTGCTATTTATATTACATTTTGGAATTGTTGATCATGCTTTAAATATATGTTTTTCTATGGAGTTTTTTTTTTTAGAAATAATTTGCACATGGGAACCGCATTTTTCATTCAGTTTGATATTTCGAACTGTCTTTACACTGTGTGTGTGTTTAGAAGAAGAGAAGTAAAATCAGTAAAAAACAAACAAACAAACAAACAAAAAAAAACAACTATTTATTTATGTTGCAAAATAAATTAATACAATTTATTTCTGTGTCATTTTGGTTTAAAAAGGCCATAGTTTATGAGGGTCAGGACAAGAATCCAGAAATGTGCAGAGTTCTTCTCACTCATGAAATCATGTGCAGGTAAGCATTGTGTATATTTTTATTATTATCATCATTTTTATTTTACACTGATACGCTGTCCATGTTGCAGAACCAGGCAAAATCATTATTCTCTTTCCCTCCAATAAGTTTTGACACTTTTGATGTGATGCAGCAGCCTAAATTGTTCTGTGGTCCTTCAGCAGCCACACACACACTCACACACACACACACACACACACACACACACACACACATGCACACTGTGAGCCAGAGCGAGAGAGCTAGAGAGGAAGAGAAAGCTGCTGTCATTTCCAACTTTGATATGATGTGATTAGACTTTGATACAAATATGACAGTGAAAATGAACTGACTGTCTTTTTTTATTGAATGGAAATTGACATAACCACACAAGATCCAATTTCTTTCTTTCTTTTTTTTATTTAATGTGATTTCTTTAGGAGCTGCATGCCACTGTTAATGTTCTGTTATGCATAAATGCAGCATGCAGCGCATTCTCTATCTCTCTCTTTTTTTTTTCATTTTAGTACAGTCATTTCTCGCTTGATCCCACCTGTCAACACTGATCAGCGAGCCTTTTAGTGTCATTTAAACCACGTAAATCTCAACAGCTCACGTTGCACCCGCCTATTCATCGGTGTCACTGATACTAAAAGGAAAAAACTCCTTTTGTTGTTATTGTTAAGGCTCAGCGTGAGCTCTGTGAACACTGAATTTGGATACTGTCGGTTAACCTCTCCTTTGTTGCACCCGGTGCATTGTTCAAGTTGTGCTGGTTGGGGAGCAGGAGCAGCATGAGAGCTGAGAATGATTTGTCCTTTTTCATGCATAAACTCATCACTCACGCTCAATTTATACATGCATCCATCACTTATTTGTGACACACTGAATATGCTCGTGCTGTAGGGGTAATTTTAATTATTTTTTTTTTTTTATCAAGAGGAAGTGCATTTTGCTGCTGCATAAAATAAGTACTGGAACCTATTACGACATATATAAGAATGGTGTTTTGATATATTACCTAATTCTATCTTTTTTATTTTTTTTCCCCAGCTTGTTTTGAATTACATTTTTTCTTTCCTTTAATACATCTCAGCTATAAAGCTCACCTTTAATATTGCCTCTTGTAAATAAGGGACACCCAGATAGTGTGTGGTTGACTGACAGAAGCTTTGTTTTTCTCCTTGCAGCATATGGCATAAATCAATCCCATTCACATACGCTGCTACGTTTTCATCTCAAACGGAAGCCGAGACGATGCATTTGCTTGTTGTTGTTTTTTTTTTCTTATCCACTTCCTGTTTCCAAACCAAAGCGGTGATAGGCAGCAGCTATAGCTATAGGTTTTCTTTATTTCTTTCTTTTTTTTTACAGTGAGGAAAGGGCTGGAATAATGTGCTGGAAGATAGATTAGTGCTTTTGAGGGCCATAATTGATAAATGCCCCGCAGAAATATTGGTTGAGGGTGGCACCTTGCATCTCCCTCAGAAATAGCAGCTTGGCAATTAGAGGTAAACAAAAGCTGAAGCTGTGAAAAGTGACTCCCCTGCCTCCTGGCCCAGTCCCCACTCCCCTCCCTTCCATCGCTAAGCCAAACAACACAACATGTTGTTTTCACCATTTTTATCAGCCATCAGCATCAATGGGATTGGGTAGATTGAGTGAAGGAAATCTCAAGACAATGTCTTACCACTCTGATGTACTTAGCGAATAAATGTTCTGATATTTAGCTAATTATTTGTTGGTTAAAAAAATAAATAAAAAATAAAAAATCATTTTCTCTGTCTCCAGCCGATGCTGCGATAAGAAAAGCTGTGGAAACAGGAACGAGACCCCGTCAGACCCCGTCATCATTGACAGGTAAGGGTGTGTGCATCATTCTGCATGCGTGTGTGTGTGTGTGTGTGTGTGTCTGCAAAGAGGCAATGAGTAGATGAATGAGAGTCACACTGACTAAACGGATGAGTGACGGAGTGCTTGATCTCCCTCCTGGTGCACCAGTCTGGCCCAGTTGGGCTGACTTGCATCTTCCAGCACCACAGTGTGGGAACCGCAGGAGAGTCTGTGTGAGCGGCTGAGGGGCTTCTTTCCCAGGTAGCCTGTGCACCACCGAGGGGGCGGTCACCACCTGGAGAGGGTCTGTTGGATCACAGGTGGTCGAGCCACCAGAGGATCATGCTGGGAACAACGTCTAATTAGCTCGCTCTTATCTGGCACGCTGTCGTATCTTTATTTTTGACAGCGACGCCGTCAATAATAATTGCTTTTCATTGACTACTTCCTCCACTCGGGCGAGCTGCTCGCTGGGCCGCCACTAAAGTTTTGTTTTCAGGGGGGGATAAACACTTTATGGCTGCTGTTTTGAGATCCACCTGAAGGGAAGTTGCACCTTGCACGTTTATATTACCCTCGCCGCTAAAGAGGAAGAATAAAAGCTCCTCTCTACAGGCACTGACATTTCTTTCCCATGCCAGGGCAATAGGTCCTGGTCAGCAAGGGATTTGTTTGGGTTCAACATATGTGTGTGTGTTTGTATGTGTGCGTGCATGTGGTTGGATAAAGAGGTGATGCAGGGGGTTGCAGCCTGAGCGTTGGATCTCAATGTAACTCTCGCCACGTAGTGAGGGAGGCAGCAATGCTAATGTTTGACTAGCCGGAATCACTGTTTGCTTAGCGGAGAATGCCTGGTATCTGACAGAGGGGACAACTCTCTTATTAGTAATCAAATAGGGCTGAGCAGTTGTTGCTGCCACTCCACTCCAGCGGCTTCTCATGCATCAGGAAGTAGGGAGCTGGCTGCCCTGGGAGCCTGGATGGATTACCAGGGCTACTGCTGTCTGAACCCCAAACTCACACACACACACAAATGCATGTCAACACACACACACACACACACACACACTCGGATGGAGACACAAGTGCAGCAAGAGACACGCTCTCTGCAGGCGTGCATGCACATTTTCTGTATGTTGTTTAAACTACTGCTCTGGTTGACTGTCATATTTTTATACAACTCGGGAGAAAAAAAATTAAATTAGGAGACCTCTGTACAATTCAAAGTTCTTGTGATGTGACTGTAGCTCTGAGTTTGAGTAGCGCGAACATTTGTTCTAATCCTACAAACGTCAAACAACGTTCCTCCGAAATCTCACTTAAAGACATTGTCGCTACAAGCATTTATTTGCAGCCAGAGAAAATTTTAAAATAAACTAAGGGAAAGAAACCAAGTTCATATTGACTTTTAAATATTATGTTCTTGATGGTTTAACTTAGGATGCGTTCAAGCATCAGCATTTGGTGGAAAATCTTGATTTCCTATCTCAGCTTTCACTTGTCTTGGCATGCGCTCCATAAGTTTTTTCTACTGATGTTGAGTTGAGGTGATCACCTAGTGAGTGCCGCGGTACACTGACGTGTGCTTCTTGAGTTGACTCGATTGGGTTTCACGTGGAGATGCTGATTTCAAAACAATTCGCAGGGGTCACTTTATACTTTGAGAAACTCATATCTAATGACTGCGGCAGGTATAAAATAATTTTTTACTCACGTTTATTTAAAAATTTCAAATAAAAACTGGAACATTTGTTAGATTCAAATCTGACGTCTGATCTGGCAGGGGTATGGATAAATTTTGTCGTACACATTTTTTTGTCGTATTTTTCCTGAAAATCTTCTTAATGAGATGGCAAAGAAAGTGCTTCTTTTCGGCTATGTTATGCATTGAGTAACGCAGTACTGCGTAACCCCTACAATTATTGGTGCACACTTCTGGTCAGCTGGCTGAAATAAGCTTACTATAGTTTTCCCTTGTTAACAAGAAAAAACACTGCATAGAAAAAAATTTCAATTGTTCCAAACTATGGTTAATGGAGGTTATGCACAGCATTACTAGAGCTAGAATTCAATAATAATTTGTATTATTTGAGCAGTAGTAGGCGTAAAGGTGAGGTTTCAGATTTACAACAAAAATTACATATAGGTACATTTTACTTTGAAATCTCTCTTTTGGCCTATGCCAAATGTACATGTATATTCTTTAATGCAGGCTCAGTGGATGTACACCAGACTGAAAAGCTGCATTTATTAGTCAGGTGGAGTTATAAAAAGATTAGACTAAATAACAAATATCAGCTTTTTGCCGGATTTCCGGCCCTTTCATGTTTGCTTTGTGTCGTTGCTACTGTTTAAAGTTTCGCACACCATTGTCCCTCATTCTGATCGGACAAAGGAGTGTAACTTAAGTACAATAAGCAAAATGAAAGCAAGTAGAATTAAAGTCAAGAAGAAGGGGTGGGAAAAAAAGGGGTGGTAAAAAAAAAAAAAAAGGAGAGAAGCGGATGGATATTGTAAGCTCAACTGGCTCAGGGAGGGCTCGGATTTTCATTGTGACGACTCTGAATAGGAGCAGAGTATCCCTTTCCTTGCACAATGAGCAGCTCTGTTGAAACACAAAAGCATATGTTCCTCATTAGACCCTCCCATTGTCTCCATGTCGTAACTATGAGCCCGTCAGCTCACCCTAACAGACCCACGCAGGTTCCCAGTGACTGAGGGGGGAAAAGCTTGCAGAGAGAGGGGCGCCTGTGAAAGTTTGCAGAGTTTAGCAAGAGTTACGGACATGACCCGAGCACCGAGCGCGCTTACTTACTGTACGATTATTTAGTGCAGTTACTTGACTCTTCCTGCAGTGCATATGGTTAAGCTTTTAGTTTAAACCCCCATGTTTTACAGCCATTTCTGTTACATCTGTCATTTTCCCATACACATCATTAGAGGCACCTGTGCTGTGGTCGCTGCTGGCAGAAACTGATTATTTCCAATTGAGTAGAACATAGCTGAGTGACATAAACCTAGAGGAGAGGTTTGATTGTTGAATCAAGCATGTCTCATCTGTCTAGAATTACACCATGAGAGAAAAAAGAAAACAAAAAGAAAGAAAGAAAGAAAGAAAGAGAGAGAAAGAGAGAAAAAAAGAAAAAGCCCAGCGAGCACTGCCACATTTCGTTGAGAAACAGTAGCATGGCTGAACCTTAAGAAACAGATTTGGAGTGAATCATTGATGGCTTTCACTCTCTGTAACATTTTCCCAGATGGTACGAGGGGGGAAAGCGCACACAGCTAGCTGGCATCTAGCAAGACATTAACTGGCGTTCCCATGGATCTGGCATATCCAACGGAGTTTGGGAAACTTATCATTCCAAATGTGTCCTATTTTCCTGCGGTCAAGCCAGACATCTGTTTACCCTATTTTCTCTTGGAGTTTTGATACAGATTTTCACTCAGATTTCTGAAGAGGAAGGATTCTCTTAAAAAAAAAGAAAAAAAAATGTTGGTTAGATATTGGCCCAACAGCTGTCACAAAGTTTCAGCTCTACTTGGGCTTTAAATATTTCAGCAATTACACTAGATGCCCTTGCATTATTCATATTTGGTTTTGGATGAAGAAAAGTCCTATTTTTGATTAATTCTTGTGGTTTCATATCAGGCATGGGGCCGGCATGAGGTTCTCACGGTGTGTACAAGCGCCACAAAAAATAAAATAAAACAGTTATCTGAGTGCTTTTATTTAAAACTGGAACATTATTCATACTACTAAAATAAGATTGTGTTGTTTATTACAGTCATGGTAATGTTTCGATAGCATTTATTTGTAGTTATTTAGAGTCTGACGCATTTAAATGTGCTTAATATTATAATTTTGTTGGTAATATCATTATGAAAGCTACTATTTATGTGGTTAATTACTGAGGTTAATTCCTTAGTCAGAAAAAACAGAAACCTGCCCTTTAAAATTGTTACACTAAGAGGTTGATAGGTGGCGCTCTTTTAGTTTCCACGTTGTATTTTACTTATTTTCGGAGACTAGAAATATTTTGTTTTTTTCTTTTTCCCACCAGCCAAATTTGTGTTTCTTGTAGAAAAGAAAAAAAAGGTAGCAGCCATTCTATTGGCCAGCTGACCAGCAGTGTGCAGTAACAGATATGGCAAGAAGATTACTTGCAGTACTCTATGCTCCATACAACCAGATAATTAAAAGGCCCTTAAACTGTAGCAATATGACAGACAGATTCATGCAATTTAAAAATCAAAATTTTTGAAAAATACATATTATACCTTTAACCCAGCCTCTCCTCATTTTGCATTTACCATGACTTCTTGTCAGTCAGTAATATGAATGTGTTTTTCAGACATAAAAAGTGAAAAAAAAAGAAAAAAAATTCAAAGCCAGTTGGTGCGAGAATTAGATTCATCTAGAGACTAATTGTTGTGATGTTGCTATGGCCGCATCCCCTTCCAGTTTGCATAAATCTGGCAGAGCTGCAGATGTCACTTTTATAAGTTAATGGTGCTTTAAAGTAACTGGGGGAGCAGGTTTATTTAGTCTGTAATTTAAATCTTGAGAGTTATAGTGATGAGGTACCCAATATCTGATTAGATGTTTTTTCCCCCCCATTTACAGTGCGCGCAGCATATATCCCAAACATAACTTAATTTACGACGACTCCTCTGGTCTGGGATCTGTCTTCACTCTTCTGCATATTGACTTTGTCTTCTCTTGTGTGAAAGATTAGATACATTGGCCAGGCTCTACGCATGGATTTTGTAATAAGGCGGCACATGTTGTTGAAAGATGAGAGAAAATGAGTCATTCTGACTGTCTGGGTTCAAAGGTCACCTTTAGCCTGGGAAAATTGGGAATTTTTGTTTTTTTCCTGACGGCAGAAATCAGACGGACAGTGTGTGAATTCTGGTTTTATTGTATGTTCGTGAGGTCGGACATCCTGTCTCGATTTTCATTGCCATTCGCAAACAGTTTTTGGAAGAGAGCTAAACATGTCAGCTTCATTTTTTCCATCGGCCACAGCACTCCATTTCACTTCCTGTCACAAAGGTCAAAGAGCGCTGACCTTTGGAGTGCAGCCCAGCCACTGAATAATTCATGACATTGACTTGTTTTTTTCCCCTTATTTTTTTCCCCCATTGCCTCTTTTTTTTTTTTTTTTCCGGTCAGCACACATGGCTGTGCGGTGGGAGGCTTTTATTCATTTAGCTCATTTATAAAAGGGCCTCGCTGCACCTGTTTGTGTGTTAATGCAATTAAATTTTGGCCTAATGTAAATTTTGCTTAGCTTTCTGTTATGTCCCTCATTAGGCAGCCTGTATTTTCTAAACGACTTTGCGTTATCGTTCATTTGTGGGAACACCTACGAGGTCATTTCCCAGAGTGCACTTGACTTGTTGTCAAGTTGTTTACCAGAAACAAAAGGGGGGGACCGCAAGCCTCAGAACGTCTTGCGAGCGGCCTCCTAAGAAACAAATCGTGGAAATTTGTGCGCTCCCATCTGGTTTTTGCAGAGCCGTGATTACCTCCGAAAGCTGAACAAATGCCAGTATTTATAAGGTCAGCCCTTTATGTGGAAATGCGATGTAAATGAGAATCAGCGAAAGGGGACATTAAACAAAATTAAATTCATTGTCTCCTTTAATGTCATTTACATTTTTGGCTAAGCTCCGGACTGTCAAAGAGGATTTCTAAAACCATTTTAATTGCACATCAGCATTGAGGGAGAAAAAAAAAAAAAACGGAGGGTGTTTTCACTGTGCAGCTGCCTTGATAACCTGCGAAAAAGAAGTGTGTTTATAAAGTACCTAAATGGCATGTTTTCACTGCGTCTGCACGGGGGCAATTAAGATGGCAGTCAGTAGGTAGTGTTAATCTGCCATGGTACTCCAAGCATCCTTAATGAAAATGATGCTGAGGGTCTTTATTTTATTCTTATTACTTTTTTATTTTTTTTATTTTGCATTGCACCTTTAAGTTGCAGCACTTGAGTTGCAGTGCTTCCTTTATGGTTTAGCCATTAAAGCTGTTAACATGTATAGGAAGTGCCCTCTTATTATATTTCTGCACGCATGCAAACACCTGCGAACACCTAATTACTTGCGACTTAACAACACATTCAAGTCGACGTTGTATTTATGGACGTGTTTGGCATCATTCCTGAGACAGATGTGGGTTGAGAAATGGGAGCACAAGCCGGCCACCCCTGCTTTAAGCCGGCGTGGTGTTTGAGTGAAGCCTGTCTCCTGCCGGGGTCCAGAGCAGGAAGAGCAGGAAGTGTTGAGAGCGAAAGCTGTACTTTGGCAGCTCTCCTTTGGCTTGCACTTGCCGAAAAATGAAACCCAGACCCTCTGCGCAGCCCCTAAAGGAGCCAGAAACCTTCCTTCCCAGCGCTCCCAACCATCCCGGATTGGGTAATACTTGTTCACTAAGCAAAACATTACCTCAAATTATTCTCGCCCTGTTCCCCCTATTCCCTCCTCCCCTCGTGTCGGTTTTTATCGCAGTTTGTAAATGTCAAGACACGTACGACGACGCACAGTATAAATGATATTTTCCAAATTATGCTCACATGTTTGGGTTCACATGAGTGGCGGCTGAATGTAACGTGGTGCCTGATGCTCCCGCGGGACGCCCACCTCACTGGGGTAGCATTCCCCAGTGGCATCAGCTAATGGCAAGACTTGACAACAGCAGAGAAGCCGGGGGTGTTGTGTTTTACTAGCGCTGAGCAGGGGTGATGACTTTAACATGTGTGCAGAGAGAAAGACGGAGATGTTTGTGTGCTCTGTGTGTGTGCGCGTGTGTGTTAGTGAGTGTGTGTGCTGTGCTAAAGAGAGAGGTGTGCAATACGAAAGATTGGCGCGGGCCAACAGAGCGACGGATTCGGCTCCAGCTTGACGGCAGTGAAAGACGAAACATGGTTCCACATGTGTTGAGAAAGAGCAGTCCATCTGTCCATGGAGACAACCCCTCCTCCTTCAACCCCCGTTTCTCTTCCCCTCTTTCCTTCTCTTCCTTTCCTTCTCCTCCACTCTTTTACTCCCCTGGTTCAATGCTGACAGAAACAAGGCCAGAGCTGGGGTGATGAGATGAATGCTGGGCCAAAAGCAACACTGGACCTTGTGTACACACATAGAGAGACATGCACACACACACACGCGCGCACACACACATATATCCTGAAGAGGAATGAGAAAAGGCTTTAGAGAGATTATTTGTTATTTTGTGTTATGTTTTATATATGTTGGTAAAAGTTTTCCTTTTTATTTCTGTGCTGTTTGTGCATTTTAAATCTCGCTCCCCCTCCCAAAAAAAATCCATGAGTAAAAAAATCAATCTATATAAACAGGGATTGTTTACTGGCATATATATACAAAATAAAATGTATTGAAACAGTGTTAAAAATATCGGGATACAACTATGCTAACACTGAGCAAAAATGTAACATTAGCTGTTGTTTGTAAACCCTACGAACTGAAAGTATGGTCGGAGTTATGACTTTTTTTTTTTACCAGTGACCAGTTATTTTAACGCCAACATGTAGGAGTCTTGTTGTATTTTAAAGTAATGAGCTACAATTTGCAGGGATAGAAAAAAAAGGAAGTTGTAACACATATCACCTGATATTTGGTATGTAGGTACGCGCCTTATGGAAGAGGCAATGATTTTTTTTTTGTGCCGTAATAAAACTCCTGAAATTCCGTACTAGCTTTTGGATTTCGGTGTGCCGCCCTAACAATGTAAGGGAACCCCATCTGGAAATCTCTTTCAAATCCTTCCACTGCATAATCCATCGGAGCAACAATAAGTATCAATATTCGGCACTAGTTAATGTAAATAGTGTAGCTCATTTGAGGAAGGGTAAGTTTTATTGTTAGATCAATATATGTGTTTGTGGAACTTTGTATGCAGTGACAAGTTTAATGTCAAAAAGACAGATGAAGTGAAAAATAGGATTCCAGATTTTTTTACTGCAATAATAATAATGCCATGATTATTTTGATAATATTTCAGCCTATATTGCCAATCCCTGATGAACGCTCTAATGAGATAAACAAAACAAGTACTTAGCAGCACTCCTTTCTAATTCAGCTTTATTGCGGTTTTGAAGGTGTTTTGTTTTTCCACGCTGCAGTTTTTCTTTTTTTTTTTCAAATCGCTTCTGATTCTGTGAACCAATTTAGTTCACTCAAACCTATGTTTTTCCTTTTGCAAAAAGTGTCCGTTTTCTTTCTCTTGGCGTGTTCTCACGTCTCATTCAACCCTTATTAGGTTTCCCCTAATTGTCAAACAAACTGTTGGGTCAACCTCAGTCATATCTGGCCGTAAAACAGCACATTAGGCCCCGGCGAGGGATATATGTGGTATTTCATCGGGAGACGGAGTAATGCTGGGGTTTTATGGTTAAGTACCAGTTCACGCCCACGCCATTTGTTTCGCATTAGAAGCGAAGGTTTTGTAAATCAGATCAATATGTTCGCTGAGATGTGATTCCATGTCGGGATCTCCCGAGCCGTTCGTTCCCCCAGTATTTTTCTTAGGGGACTGGTTGTCGATGCACACTCTTCCCCTCCTTTGCCCTTCCTTTCCACCCCCTTTTCTTTTTTTCTTCCTGTATTTCCCACCTCTGCTATCCCCTCCCTCCGTCTTCACCTCAATCTATTTCCATTTTCTGAATGTAGCAATTTGTCGCGTGACACGGACGAGATTAGGATGGGAAGCAGTCCTGAAGATTTCATCGGACATGGTCCTGCTCCCGCTGGTGTGAGGTCATAGGACAAAAAATGTGGGGTGGCGATGGTGGAGGGGGGAGGATTCGGGGAGAGGGTCATCAGTTACCTTCGGGGAAACGAGCTGGTCTGCTGGCTGCTCCGTTGGCCCCCAGGGGTGCCTGGGATGTATCGGAGGAGAAGGCCCCAGAGAAGGAGCCCTGAACCAGTGTCATTTATTAAAAGTGACAAGTTATTTCTAACTATAGCTCTGTTGTTATTGTTTTACAATGCTGTCGTTTGGAACGGCGGCCCCTCTCTTCAAGCATCACAAACAAGTGATGAATGAACCAGGTGACCAGCTTTTTTTTTTTTCTTTTTTTTTTTTTTACATGCTCAATGCACTTAAGCGCCACATGTGCGCAGTTAAATCATGTAACATATCTTGTTGCTCTGTTAAAATTAAACAAACGTGCAGCTTTAATAAAGATCAGACCATATGTTAAGTGTAGAAGAAATATTTCAGCATTCGCCAGTTTTTTTTTTGTTTTTTTTTGTTCTCCAGGACATTTGTTCAGTAAATTAATAACAGCTTACAGTATGAATCTCAAGTTGACCTCTGCATAATCAGTTCCAGAACATGACCAAACTGCAATAGTTGAGCTTTTTTCCTCATTCCATTCAGCACTTCCTTAATGAAAACCCCACTAATAATGGAGTGTTTATTCAATGTGTGACCAAAGCTCCTTATTGAGGGTCAGCAAGGTACCCGACTGCCCCCACCTCCTCAACCCCCGTAACCCCTATTTTTTTTTTTTTTTTTTTTTTACAGCCAGCCCCAAGTGCGTTAATGATATATGACAGAAATTTCCTTGTGCTGGTTCAGTGGCAAGAAAGGTCCTGGCTAGTCTATATCAATCCATCTGACTTATGTTCCCATGTCTTGAATTACCGCTTGATGGAAACCTGCTGCGGGCTTCTCTCGCCAATTGAAATCAGATCTCCTCCACAGCCTGGTGTGATATTGATCCATATTCAACACCCAGGCTGCGGATCGATCAGTATTGATTTACAATAAAAAACACTCCTCTGCTTGTTCAGCACTGCAATCGATACTTTAAAGCAAAAGAGAGAGGAGGGGGGGGGAGGGAATGCAAAAAGAAGAAAAACAGGACCTGCACTGTCCAGCTGGAATTTATATAGGAAAAAAAAAATGAGGATCTGTTTTATTTCATTTGAGGAGCAAGAGTTTATGTGACCAAACCTTAACCACTCTGGTAACCCCGCAACCCCTGCAATGGTCCTCTCCTGCAATGTAAGACAAACCTATAAAAATGGTTTTACAGGATGATATTTCTATAAGGACCCGTTTACTGAAAGAGGTGTGTCTGTTTCTGAATTAGCGGCACATCTGCACTGCAGTCTGCAAGCGCTAAAACTGTCACATCAAATCTGTTGGAGAGCTGAAATGGAATGCTAAAATTGGTGGATCACTTTAGCTTGATTTCGGCGTGTTAACACAATGACATGATTTCCTGTGGTTTTGATATTAATTCATTTCTCATTTTCCACCCTCCACCTTCCCCCCCCCCCCACACACACACTCACACACAGACACATAATCTTGGTCCAAGCCTCCCACACGTTCACGATTAGGGCCCGGTACAATGCTGAACACGCTGGAACAGGCCAAGGCGACCCAGTGAGCTCCGGCCAGATCCACTTTCCTCCCTGTCACATCTTAGTCCTAATCTTTCGGACTTCCTCTCCCCTGCCAAATAACTGTTCCCATCCAGCAGGTCCCAGCATTGGCTCAGGCTGCCAACATCTGAAAGTTATTATCCCCAATCTCTGACATCCAGGAGTTTACAGTTATATAATGATGGGGAAAACCACATGTCCCCAGAGGCAGAGAACATTTTTGAGATGCCTCCCCATCTGTTTTTGGGGGGAGCTGCCCATTTTGGGAAAAACTCAGAATGGCAGGCAAGCAGAATTTTTTTTTGTAATCTTTCAATTTTTTTTCTCCCCCAACAACTGTAACAGGCTGGTCTGGGAGTCATTATATGGGGTGATAAAGCAAATCCAATTGGGTCAAGTTCTCCTCTACACAGCGCTGGTGGCATCAGCTCTCCCTGCCTCACCGCTCGTCCCTGACTGTGTAAGTGGCGCTTGTTTGTTTGTCCTAGAGAGGCAGGGTTGGGGGGGCCTAATGCAAGCCCAGGGGCCAGCCAGGTCGGAGGCGACGGTAAACCCGAGCTGCCTGGTGTAGCTGCGCTCCCTTGCTGCCGGCTCGGCCTTGTTTGGACTGCAGCTCCGGTTTGCTTTCTTAGAGGGAAGTTGAGCCTCCGTAATCACTGAGCCCTTCGCTCGGGTGGGGAGTGCAGCCGAGGCCAGAGGGAGTGATGACATAGGTCCGCAGAGGCCTGGCCCAGTCCACCCCTGCTGCTCCTCGCATATTTATTTTCTCTTCCCATTGCATGGTTTAAGTCACACCATATTATGTTCGGACCTTATGCACGTGCGTAAGGCACTCAGATGTGATGAGGTGCATCGAGTAAGCCGTGGGCTTTGTTTTTACTAATAAAGCTAGGGATTATTGCCTTGCTGACCTCAGTGTAAACTTTATTAGTCTCTTAATCACATACTCTAGTTATGAAGCAGCCCTACCTGCCTTGGGAGTACTTATACAGCCATACAGTTCAGGTTATTGGGGAACTGACTAAATTGCACTCAATTATTAAAACCCCAGCCACACAACTTTGGAAATTTTCTTACATGGGTAAACTACGTATTACTTTTTTTGAAAAAAAAAAAAAAAAGAAGCTCTGTCAAGACTTCTGCAACGATAATGTAATACTTACTCCACGCCAGCAGGTGGCAATAATGTCGTCAACAATTACGTCAACGCTTCAAAAAGAAGATCAGTGACTCTGTTGCTATATTTAGCTAGTAATTAGAAACTTCCACCATCTATTTTTTCAAAAAGCAGCAACAATTGGCAAATCTATCAACATTTTTTTGGTGTTACTGAAGACTTTTGCAACTTCTGACAAGGCTTGCATCATCTGTACTCTTCTCAACGAACAGAAGTCCCTCCCAGTTGCACACAGAGCAGGACATTTTCACACGGTGTGAGTAAACTACGCATGTGTGAAGCTGTCACTGCTAAACCTCCAAATCCTCTAATCTGACGTAAGAAAGTTAATTTATTTTCAACAATTTTGATTGTTTTCTGTGTCACTTCCATTGCATTTTTTCTCTCTCTAACAGCAACCATAAAAATTACGTGTAGAATTGCGTAAATTAGGTGACTTTCTGAGATGCTAACTTTGGCTAAAGCAGCGCAGGGCTAAAGACTCAAAACATTTGTTTTCTTCAACACTTTATACTCCTAGCTATCAGTCATTAACTTCAGCTTGCAGTTTAGTGCAAACAGAGTCTCGGTAGAGCGAGACATATTTGTAGAAAAAGAGCTTAGTTCTACTCTAAGTGTAGCCTTTAGTCTGGATATCATCATTGGGGATCCACTATTTAAGAATCCAGATTGCCAATCCACTTAGATACTCCACCATTCATTTTTAAACTAATCAGAGTCCACACTTGCCATACAATACAATTATCTACCTGTGCTGCTCCAGCAGGTGGTGATAACAATGATATGACCTACAAAAAAATAAATAAAATAACATAAAGGATGAATAAAATGAGGATGCCGAAAGCAGTGCTGGAGAGTCTCTTAAATCAGCTATGGCTCATGTTTTCCTTGTCATCATTTACCCTCTGTCCACAAGCTGTTGCATCAGAGTTGTTAAAAGGCTCCACTTTGAAAAGTGCTTTTGAAAATCCGTTTTGTCACAAACAGCTTATTTTGAGTGTGGGCAGCTACGCGGACGCAGCAGAAAATCGCAAAGTATCTCAAAGTATTTGTATTAATGTGGACAGCGCCTGAATCACTAGGTGAGACATTGTTTATGTCTAGGTAAATAGGTGCTTTGGCATAAATGAGCAAAACTCTTCACAATTTTTTGCTGTTTAAAATCTCATGTACGCAGTTCTTCAAAAATGTTTTATTCAGCATGACCACTCTGTTTTGTTTTGTTACGTTATTGAAATGGGTTGTCGATTCGAATAGAGTCAACCTGGTGGGCCAATCTCATTGTAACCAGTGGAGAGTGAAAGCCATCTCCGCACTGTGGGCTCACCAGAACACACACTAAGATTGGACAAGGGGGGCAGTGAGTGAGAGAGAGGGTGCGCTGCTCTCCAGATGGAGATCCCAGATATCGGGAAAGGGGAGGGGGTGCGGAGGGGGTAATGTCCGGGCCATTTTCCAGGGCTTCCATAATGGGAATCTACCCCTTGCTTGCTTATTAAGTTGTGCACACACGGCAGAGGGACAGGAGAGATGGAGGGGAGAGGAGATAAGGCCAGGCGAGGCGGAGGATGGACAACCTGCTCGCGTTCACCTCTCCGTCGCAAGTGTCAAGCAGAGCCTGTCGGAGAAATCGCAGGTCATGTGGACAGATGATTGTCAAAGCTCCACCTTGATAGAGGGCTTTTCCGTCTTTCTTGTCGCTGAGCTGCTGAGGTGAACGATAAGATTTGTTTTTGTTTTCCGCCGGAGAGGGAGAAAGTATGACGTTCCAGTCAGGAAGGTCGCCTCCGGGGGGTCACCGGGTCGCGGCCCTCACGGTACCTGAGCACCCTCACACGGCTAATCCATTTCTCAGCCTTGCCGAAACGACGATGGGGTGTGGAGTGGAGTAAAGGGGCAAAGGGGGGGTCGGCTCGAGGAGAATGATCTATCAGCGGCAGCAGCAGACATGCAGACAGCAAGGCAGCTACTACAGCTAAACAGAGTGAGACAGATAGGCCAAAGTCTCTCATACGTAACACTGGCAGCTTTAAGACGACAGCGCTGAGTGTTATGGATGCTTGACATTGACCTCCGATGCACAGATGGTGTATTTATCAAGGTTGTAGGACAATGGTGTATTTGTTTGTAAATTATTTAGTTCGGCGGGCGAAATGCTGCCTCTCTTCACATAAAAAAGAAAAAAAAAACTTGCCACTTCTGTAAGATAAGAACAATCTGTTTCTGTTCTCCCCTTTTTGTGCCTCTTGTCAGCTGTTTTCTACACGGCTTAGAATTTAGGTGATCATATTTCCAACACTGTCAGTTCTATCAAGTCAAATCTGCTTTAAAAGGCAGAGGAAAAAAGCTCTGCAGCGTACATTTTTCTCTAAGAGAAATATTTGTGTAAAGATAGGCCTGTCATTCCGTGAAACAACATTCATGATTCTTTTATTGGTGCTCTGCCATCGCGCCCCCCCTCTCTTCTTCCTCTCTTCCCTCTGTGGAAAAAAGGGCTAGTCTACAAAGTGGCTTTTTGTCGTCTGAGAGAAGTAAACTTCATCAGGTCGACGGTGAGGTGTGCTTCACATGTCACTCAGTTGAGCTCTTTCCTAATGAAATGCTGCATACAGATTTCTGCCTGCGGGCTCAGGGGGATAAGACCGTGGTAACAGAATGAAACAAACCCCTTCCCATTCCCTTCACTCACACACACACACACACACACACACGCACGCACACATCTTTCTGGAGAGCATCCATGTGAAGAGATCCAAATCTGCAATTTATTCAAATATTGATATTTCTACTTGTCAGGAGAAAGGTGCCTTGAAATTTCCTCTGAGTACTCCTGTCAAAAAAATAGCAGGAAATATGTCAGATAATTCATAAATGGAGTTCAGCGCTGCAAAGTCAGTTGGGAACAGCGAAAAAATATATATATGCTTGTCAATGAAGAATAGGAGCAATATTCCAGAGCCTGCTGCTCATTCTTCCATCATGTCAAGCAAACAGCTTTTGCTGGCCCATAAGCGTTTGTTTCACAGTTTGTGTGTATATTTGTGTACGTCCCTGTATATTTGCACATGTCCTCGTGTATGCACATGTGTATGTATATTTATGCATGTGAAAGTGTGTGTGCTTTGGCAATGTTGTGACTCCTACTTAAGATGTGTTTGTTATCTTTTTTCCATCAAGACACCCCATTTCCCGTCCCAGAGCAGCCAATGGGAATGTGTCCACTTTTTTTTTTTTTTTTCCTGCCGAGGTCCGTAACCGGACGCTGGCCTCCATGTGGTTTGAATTAGGGCCCCTGAAACTGTGAAGGACGCCTCGAATGACGTGAGGCACTTGCAGACCCAAATTCCATTCTGTTGAACGGAGGAGAAGAGAACTCTCCGGAATCCTCTGAGATTTTTTGGCTCGGCCCCCGTGAGCGATTAAAACAGGGCGGAAACTGAAAACTCAATGAATCATGTGGCAATGTCCCATGAAATCTCTCTACCCTGTCACACCCTCATGCAAACACGGATCAGCTTAAGTTGTGAAAAAATACAATTGCCTCACTCGTCGCTGATATCTAGTGAATGAAAATTTCTTCGTTTTGGTAAAAAAAAAGTGCTTTTTCTCGCTCTCTTCTCCCCCCGCCCTACCCACTTCCCTCCTGACGGAGTGGCAGTTCTGTGATGATGCATCGCCTGACCACGTCGTGCCAAGGCAAGACAGAATGGGACCTCACATATCTCCCGCGGTCATGTGATGCCATAGTTCATAGCTGTTGATGAGATGCAGTTTGGCACAGCTTGGGACCCATCTGGGAGATGCAGATACGCAGACACGAGAAGTATTTTACAGCAATGCATCTGCGTGCTTGAAGAGCCATTTAGCATATGCTGCTATACAGGAGAATGTGCAAGGCCGTGGCCAGCTGCAGATTAGACTCCATTTCTCGAGAATCCGACAAACCAGCTGATACGTTCAGAGATGTGGTAATGCATCGTGTTATTTGACATTGCGCTTTCAATACTTTGAAAAAGTGTTTTGTCACATAACCACAAACGTCAGCGTGTGTTTTTACAGATAGAAATCTGAAAAGTTCGTGACCCTTTTCATTCACTCCCTTATTTTAATAGCCTCAAATAAAATTCAGTGCAACCGGTTGGTTTAAAAAAAGTCACATAATTCGTAAATAAACTTGAATAAAAGTCTAAAAGGGTATTTTAGAGTAGAATAAAAAAACAAAACAAAACAAAAAAATTATGTCATGGAGAACTACTTAATTCATCGTCCAAAAATTGAAAAAATATGGCGCAACTGCCAAGACGCTAAGCGACGCATGGTAACTTTGGAGAAGCTGCAGACGTTTAGAGCTGGGGATGGAGAATCTGTGGCAGTTCTGAATTTGGCATGCGTTGTAATTCCCTAGTCAAAGTTCAAACCTAAATCCAATTTAGAGTATGTGGTAAGATTTTAAATGAGATATTCTCAGATGCCATCAACCTAATCTGACTGACTGACCTGCTTCACTAGGAAATGGTGTGTTAAAAGCCAAGACATACGTCAAAAGACTTGCAGCTGTGATCGTAGTGAAAGGAGGTTGAACAGTTTAAACTCGGACGGATTAAATACTGTACAAATTCATCCTAAAACTAGATTTTCACCGATTTCCGTTTGTTAAAAAACCCCCAATATATTTCTTTTCACATCACAGTTAGATGCTTATGTTGGTTTATCTCAACAAGATACACTGTAATGTGACAAAATGTAAAAAAAAAAAAAAAAAAAAACTTTCAACAATTTGTATGAATTTTTCTGGACATCTCAATAAGTGGCACAGAAAAATATCGCAAAAACAAGTAAATTCGGTCACACGACGTGTAATTTAAAGTTTTCCTTGTAACAAGGAAATAAAGCGCAGTAACATTGGAGCTGCCAGCCCAGCTTGTTTTGTTTCTGTTAGCTTTAGCAGAAGTCAGAGCCCATCCTGCTGCTCTAACTCAAGTGGCTGATATGTTCGGCCATCTAAGGCATGGCAGGCGGTTGACAGTCCATGCAGCCTGTCTACCCACAGGACATCTCCACACAGTGTGTCCACAGTGGGGGCCAGCGCTGTCATCTGGGCCCACTATGGACCACTGCTCTGCTGACAGTGAGAGGGTAAACGTTTACCACCTCAATCCCCCATTAACTCGGTGAAGGCACTTCGATCCTCTGTGAAAATAATGATATTGATTGGAAGCTTGGGCTTTACAAACAAAACGGTTGCAACTAAAAGAGGGATGGGCCCGTGCATTAGAATATGGGATTTTCGAGGATAAAAGAGTGTTTGGATCTTGTTATATTTTTCCTCTCCTCTATCTGCCTCCAGCCCTCCTTCCCTCCCCACCGCCACTTCGTCTTCTCTCTTTCTGCATTTTTTTTGTGTGCCTATGTGTCTCCCAAGATTACCCTCCGCAATCCCCACAATCAAACAACAAATGACAACATCATCGCTCGGGTCCTTTTCAAAATACGACACAGAAAATGTGCGTTGTAGCTACATTAACTTGCAACAACCCCCCTAATAGACCCTTGTGGGTTTTGTATCTTCTCCCTCTTTCTTTTTCCCCCCACTTTTCCTCCTCTCTTCTCTCTGCAAGGGCTGTCACATTTCCACCCCCCGCACCCCCTCCTCCTCACAGCGCGAGCCTCCGAGCCTCGGTGGAGATCAGGAGCTCCCTGTCGGAGGTGCTTTGTCACGTAGCCCAGGGAGCGTGGAACTCACCCAGAGCTGTTGAACAAACACAAGCGCAGGGGCTGTCAATAGCAGCTCCGCAAACTAATTGCCTGTCAAATGAACCACCCTCGTTAAGCTGCCCTCTCGCGCACCCACACTTACATGCACGTGCGCGCGCCGGGCCCGTTTGATTCAAAGAGTAGTGATACCTTGTTAAAAGGAGAAGACACACGAGTGGCACTTCTCTGTTTGCCGTCTTGTTCCCCGCGATCGTTACCTGCGCGTGCAGGGCAGTCACCGTGAGATTGCCTTTTTGTTATTATTAAAGCGAACATGGCATCGTATAGCATAGCTGATGTAATCCAAGCTCATCCAAGGCGCCCTGACGATACATCAGCCCCGTGTTGTATTTCAGTTGTTAAACCCACTCATTAGATGGTAGCAGAGCTCCATATGCCAAATGTTATTGTTTTTATGTTTGTTTTGTTTCTCTCTTTTTTTTTTTTTTTTTTCTGTAGTCATTAGGCGGTAGCAGTGGAGTGCCCAGCGCCTTGTCTGGGTGCCTGTAACAGTGCTGTCGGATTGACACAGCTGGGGAGAGCAGCTTGAGGCTGCACGCTCAGGAATACACAGGGGTGTTCAAAGCCCCTCTCTGAATCCTGATCAGAGCGCTGCCCCGGCCAACTGATGGCCTATTAAATATACATGCGCAGAGGTCAGAGCTGGAGGTCCCGGCTTCCTCCCAGCCATGTGCACTTAAGCGGAAGGGCTGGGCAACAATAAAACCAACCCTTCTCTCTCTCTCTCGGTCTCTCTCTCTCTTTCCTGCGAGCTCTCCCCTGACACCCTCACCTCCAGTGTGTACGTCAAGTACAGTGCTCACCTAGCGCAATATTACAACCGCCTTTGTGAAAAGGCCAAATGATGCATTTTTTACATGGTTATTATATATTTATATTCAATAACACCAGGACCAAGCCTCGAGTCTGTCCGTCTCCTGTTATTTCTTTCTATTGTCACCTTGCTCGACAAATTGCGCGCGCGCATGCCTTCTTGTCGTTTAGCGGGGCTCGAGACGAGAAGGTTGAAGGAAGAGCCCCTCCATCCCCCCATAATGGCTGGTCATGATTAACATATTCAGAGTGACACTCTGTGTGTTCCTTCGTTAAGCCCGGTCTGTCTGACTAATGAAGTGAAGCGGCAGTTTATCAATTAATCTAGCTCTGAGCCATTTGTGTAGGGGATAACACTCACGCCGGGCATCAGGGTGATCCAGTTTGGTGCCCTTTAACCTCCACTAGCGTTGTGAGGAGTAAAAAAACCCAAAAGGGAGCGTGACAAACACTAAAGAGGATGTAGCAGAGAAAAGCATGTGGATTGATTGGTTATTAGGATCCTGGAAAAGCAAAAAAAAAAAAAAAAAAGCATAACAACAAACTAACATTGGGGGATTCAGCGTTCTCAGACTTCACATAGATCATAGCAAACAACTTAGTGCTGTCTCTATTAAAACAAGGCCTCCCCTGCCATTATCTTTCCCCCCACTGCTTCCTCCTCCATTTCACATTGTTTGTGTTCATTAAGACATGGGCGACCTGCCTTATCCACACATCAGACCCGGCTCTCAAGAGTAATTGCGATAGTCTTGCAGAGGATAATGTGGTTTAAACTCAGTATAGCCTGTCTATTAGGAGAGACATGATGGCAACCACAAATAATAAAGAACTATTTATTCCTCTCTCTGTGACGCTAACTAGGTAACATATCAAGGCAGCAGCACTAAGGGTCTCTCTTACTGTCAGAAATGGCACCCTCCATCCATTCCCAATGGCCCTTTGCCTCGACATCTCTGCTCTTCATTTTCTACATGAGCTTGGTCATAAATGGACACACACCTCATATATATTTGATGGTTAATATTTATCCTCGCCGGGGAAGTGCACTTTACATGTGGTAACATACGATTACCTGCAATTCTTATAGCAAAGAAACAAAATCGATATGGATATATAATTCATGACAGAGGGGCTATCAGTTTTTATGGCTCTCTATCCAGCCTCATTAAAGTTTTATCATAATTGACTGCAAGCAGGAGTTTTTAAGGCATGTTTCTCCCGTACTTTCTACCTTTAATAATTGAGCAAAGTTTAATTGGTTGTATTTTGAAGCACCTATAGTGGATGATAGGATTCTCTCCGATCCAGAAGCATGAATTATACAGCGTTTGGTTATGCATTAACCTGTCAGTTTGTTCATTCGTTGAAGCAGTATACAGTATCCCTAGAAAATTCAAAAACTCCGAATTCAAATAACTAACTGAACGGGACAAAAAAAAAAAAAAAATCCCTTTTTTATGTCTCTCATTGCAGTGTTAATGTAGTGACACGACGCTGTCACTCAGAGCGCGCCCGTCAAGTGCCGGCCCTCCGAATCGACTCCCCCTGATTGGTGGTCAACTTGTTCTCTTGAAGGGAGATTGACAGACGGAAAATTGCACTCTCAGATTTCACCCTTCATTCGCCGCAGTTGTTCTTCCACTCGTCAACCCCTCCGCCAGTGCCTGAGACAGACAGAGGCTTTATCCATTAGCCGCTGGTGCTGGCGGGTGGGTGGGCAGATTGAGGCTGGGATGGAGGAGGAGATGGGGGGGGTGGTAGGAAGACAATCCTACATTTGAGCACTCTGAGGGAAAATCAATCATGTCATCATAAGTGAGAAGTATGGATGAATTTCATCAGCTGGTTCCTTTCCTGTTCGCGCCACTGGATTTCTGACTGGCCTGTCCCTCCTGATTGGCTTTCCCAATGACCCTTAAATCCAAGAATGGGCGAAGATTTTGAAAACACTTTAATAGGAGAAGTCAGACAGCACTTTCAGGGTTACAATTTCCCACTTTGCCTGCTGCTACACTGCGGGAAACCTCAAGTGGTTTCTCTTGACAAAGTGGTAATAGATTTACCATATGATTCTGTGCCAAACCAGCATTAGGTGGTTTTGTAAGAAAATGTTTCTCAACTATTTTTCCGTCTGCAGTAGATATGATGAAGTGTTATAAAGGGCAGCCTCAGTCTGCCACTGAAAATTTATTTTATAATTTCCGCGCACCCCCCCATCATCATCTCACAAGGTCACAGATGAGCACTAAAAGCATCGCAGGTATAGGGTGTGAAGCAATCAGAAATGGACGAAAATGAAGACATGGGAATCACAGATGAGAAATGGACAGCCGTTTACAGCCTTGTTGTTGATGTGAGTGAGGAGGGACGGGGGCCTGAAAGCGAAAAGGAAGGAGCGAGAAGGAGAAAGGGAAAAGGAAAGAGTTAAAGTGGTGATAAATTTAATGGAAAAATCAAATACAAACCAAATTCATTCCTCTAAACTTGATGCTCCGGTCGTTCTTTTCTTAGCCCGTGCTAAGCCTTAGAATAAACTGTCACTCCCTATCGATTGCATCTGAATTGTTACCGAGATTTCTCAAAAGTAGTCTTGACACACACCCCCCGAATGGTAATCTTGGGAGATGAGAACATCCAGACCGAACATCTAACACCCCTGGCTTAAAATAAAAAGAGGCTTTTCTTTTTCTCTGCCTTTTTTCGAATCCAAACTAATATACGTTGGTGAATTACAAATTCGGTGATAAATATGTGCTCGAGAAAGACGGGAGGTTTTATTATCTTTCACGGTAACATGCCCTAAAAAAATACTCACGGCTTTTGTCACATAACAGCTAGAAACCTCAATATATTTTTATTGGCTAGACCGATCCAAAAGAATGCACATTTCTTAAGTGTAAAGGAAATTCTAAATATTCCAAAAAATAAAAATCTTGAAAGTGTGGCTTTTGTTGTTTTTATGAAGCCCCGTCTACAGTTCCTCAAAAATGAAATTCTACCTGTGTCTAGTTTAATCACAGCATAAATCCAGTTCTGTGAATGAATCAGAGGCTTGTTAGAACAAACAGCATCACTAAGACTTGTCAGAAATAAAGTTATGGAGAAGTTTAAAGCAAGGCTAGGTTATAATCAAAGCTTTGAATATATCATGAAATATGACGCAATTGACTTGATGCCACCTGTCAATCAATCTAGTGGGTTTGTCAGAAGCTGACCAATAAGCGGCCGCGATTTTTCCCAAAGTAAACGCCCCTTGCCTGGAGGAACTGAACCGCCTACATAGTGTCAAGGTTTATCATTATGAATGAAAGCTGTTACAAGGCAAAAAGCAGCCGACAGGCATATGGTGACCTTGGAAGAACTGCAGAGATCCAATCCTCAGGTGGGATAATTTGTTGACAGGAAAAGTATCAGTTGTGCACTCCTCAGATGTGGATTTTACGAAAGAGTGGAAAAGAGAAAAAAAAAATATGAAAGTTTGCTCTGCTGTACGCTGCTTTTTATGTGGGGACACAGCAAACACATGACACAAAGTCGCTGTGGTTTGATGAAGAAAAAATATTCTCAGCCTACCTGCGAAATGCTGTAAGTGGCAGAAAACCAACACCTTGAGCACACAGTTTCAATTACGAAACAAGATGGTGGCTGCAGTAGGTATGGGAATGCTTCTCGGGATGCTGGTGGATGGTGCTGGACGAAACCTTTTAGCACTGCATAAGACTTCAAGGAACAAAGTATATTCATATTTTAGGATGGTCCATTCAAAGTCCAGCCCTCCATCAACTTTCTGGATTGTGTTCAGAGACATTCTCTATCCAATTTGTCTGAGCTTGAGTAATTTTGAAAATGAAAACTGGCAAAAAAAAAAAAAAATCTCCGTCTCTAGATATGCAAAGCTGATAGAGACGTACGCCAAAGGACTTGTGACTGTATTTGTTGCACAAAAATTTTTTTACTTAGTATTGACTCAGAGGGTCTGAATGCACACCAGCTTCTCGGATTTGTAGGACTAATTTTCTCTCCACTTTTTCATGATAGCGCCTCTTTGCATTGGTTTGTCATAAAAAGTCTTAATAAATTATATACAAGTCTGTGGTTGTGACAGGACAAAATGGACAACACATTTCAAGAGGTACGAATACTTTTGCACAGTAGCTGCAAATACAAGGGACTCCTAATGTTTTGTCATGGGGGAATGTTTAGAAGCAGCAGCTGAGCATGAAATGTTTGCACACAATTTGCCTAATATTTGTGTCGGAAGTGACATGATCAGAAAATCAATTCACTTCACATGTAATTTCCAAACAAGCGGCTAAACGACTGCCGCTGACAGCCGCCGTTGGAATTCATGTATCATGGTATGGCTCATTATATTCTGATGGTGTATTAATTATGGCTATAGATAGAGAGCTAAGCTATGAGCGGTAGCCTTGCCGCTGTGTGCCAGGGGGAGCTCGCCTGAGGAGGAAAAGCTCCGCTTGTATCCACTCATCCCTCAGCTGACAGGCCTGCTCCGGGAGAAAAGGATTTCTCCGGATTGAGTGCCATTTTCTCTTCTTTAACAAGGAAATTAGTGTGTAAAGGAGATCTGTCAGGATAAAGTGCAGCTTGACTGCTGCCGCCCTCCCCTCCTCTCCTCTTTCTTTTCCCGCTCTCTTTTCCCTCTTTCCCCAATCCTGTAACCTGCTCTTCACCTCTCTCTCTTTCTCTCGCCTTCCCCTCACACTCGATCCGTTTCTTTCCTTCCCTTCTCTTTCTTCTCCTTCTCCTCCTCTCAATGGCTCCCTCAGGGGATCTTCCTTGAGCATTAGCAGAACACATCCAATGTCCCAGCTACATGATTTCATGATATGATTTGTACCGGGGATTTGCAATAATCCGCAAATAAAGTTGAAAGTCAATGACTCTCAATAAGAGAAGCAGACAAGCACAACCAAACCTTTTAAGATTTTCTTTATCTTTAATGGCATGAAAAATGAATTTGTTTTGCATTAGATCACAACTATTTAGGAACAGGCTTGAGTGCCTTGTTTTGTCTTAGGCTTTTATGATCATGATTAATTCCTGCACAGGAATTTCAGTGATATACATAATGCATCACACTCTCATTTAAATGTTCAGCTCCTCTGCAGCAGCAGAGCTTGGTAGCTCATTACACATTACCCACGTGTGCCTGGGAGTTGGAGTATGCCAGATTCTCACTTGTAGTCAAAGATTCAGTATGTGCAGCTTTACTTGGATGTCATGTTAAGCCCAGGTGTCATCTCCATTTCACCGGCTTCATTCGCCTAATGCTGGTGCTTTTATTTTTGTCGAACTTTTCCTTTTCCCCCCAACTCGAGCGGATGGACAGCAACGATACCCGCTGGCACATTTTAATAAGTCTGCTTCAAAGGTGTCGGACGAGGAAGAGAAAAATCAAAACATCCTGGGTTAATTTGAAATGTACTCTGCATCTGTGATGGGAAATGGCCTCACAGGTAAGTATGGGGAGACAATTAGGGAATATCCGTTAGTGCAGGGAGCTGCATACTAAAAAAAAAAAAAAAAAACGCAAATCACTATTCCCCCTCCCCATGCGGCCCCCGCTGCGCTGAGAACTGCAGCTGAGGTCCGATTTCACCCGTCAATCATGGCCTCCTCGCTGTGGGGTGTGTGTCCTGGTGAGAGAGCCTACCCCCAAGTCATTAGCACACACAGTCAAACTGTACTGAGAACTGCCCCGCGCCGCTCTCCTCAGCACCGCGGTTTAAATATCCCCAGCCTGTGACAGGATCAGTTTAGCGATCTGTAGGATTGATCTCCTCTTTAAAGTTTTGCCTGAGGCGACTCTAATTGGGAACGAGGCTGCCTCCCACTCCCCTCACTCCCTTAACTGTCAGTCTTGGCTTTGTTTACTGAGGACATGCCCAAACCTATTTACTCAATAATGAGGAGACGTGGTGGGGATGCTGCTGATCACATCCAGGCCCCCAGCGGGATTCATACCTGCTGGGAAGGGCGGGAACATCGGTTTTGGACTGTTCGAGTCGGTAAAACTTGGCCAGTACGCCATCATTGTAACGTGGACTGATGAACCTTTTTTTTTTATTTTTTGCTCCTGGTTTCCTCGTCTGGCTCTCGCACCTTGATTTGCAGATCACTTCTCTGCCTCCGGGTGTTTATTGTTTTTCTCAGTCATGTGGTGCGTTTATCTAAAATAGAACCATCTTTGAAGAGACTGCACATACAGTGCCTTTCAAACGGATTCATGACCTTTCTTTCCAGCTTACTGTGTGACAACCACAAAATTTGGTACATTTCATTGATGTGATGCAATTATTTCATAATCACAAGGTGAAATAAAAATGGCCTGACAGATTTTTACAAATAGAAAAAAAAAAGTGTGGTGTGCATAAGTATTTAGCCCCATTTTACTCTGGTACCACTGAAATATTTCCTACAAACCACCTGCCTTCTGGCAGCACCTAAGCATTAGAGTGACATCATGGTGTTTTAGCAGCTTGTTACTGAAATATACTCTGGGCAAAACAGTTTTGTTGCATGGTTTCCAATAAATATTGTGTGATTGGTCAGGAATGTAAAGCGGTCATGGTTACAACTGTGACTGTGCTCTTTTTCTTGTGACATATGAAATGTCCTGGTCAGCAAGAACTCTGTTCTTGTTATTTTTCTCTCCTCGAGTAAAACAACTTTTTTTTCTGTTCTTGCACAGTATGTATAGGTGCTTTAGAGAAGCAGGTAGCTCTGGAGGAGCTGCAGAGCTTAGGTGGGGAATTTGTCAACAGGACAACTATCTGGCCTTTCCCACACAATATTTTCCCCTTAGTAGGGAATCTAGTGTGAGTTATTAATGTGACAGCCTAGGAAGAAAAGCTGATAACCTGAGCCTGTCTAGGACAGAGGTTCATCTTTTAGCATTCTAATGACCCTAAACATACACATAGAGCTCAAGCAGACTGATTTCGATCAAAGCATGTTGATGTGACAGAATGGCCTAGTCAAAGTCCAGACCTAAATCTAATTAGATACATGTGGGATTTGATGGGGGGTTAATATAACTGCAATGCTACACTTAATTTTTTGCCACTTCTGAATAATGCTTTACTTCTGTCTGGTCTGTACATTGAAGTTTGTTATTTGACAAAGTACTGTACATACTGCACAGTTTTTTTAAACACTTTAAGTAGCACAGCTTTGTACTTCTATAGTGATGTTTGATGTCATATTTGCAGAATAAAAGCCCACTCCAGACATGTGAGGCACCACCAGCGCTTTGCTGTGGATTAGACTATTCATGATTCAAGTGTTTTGGCCTGCCAGCTAATTTCCTCATCTCTTTTAGCCGATCCCTCAATGCTCTCATTTAGGTTGTTTTCATTTTGCACCGAACGACAAAGCCTTTGGTGTGGCCGGGCCATAGAATCCATTGATGCCCATTGGGATTATGAATGATGAAGTGGAGAAGCTGCTGCTATCAGAGGGACACAACACTGCTCTTAATAGAAAAGCATTTAGAGAGGCAGCAGGGAGGAGGTGGTGGTGCAGGGGGCTTTCTGACACTCCACTGATAAGAGGCAGCCCTTCAGAGGTGGTAGTGTGTACAATGAAACACGCTGATGGGGATACAATGACACACATGTTGCGTCTGACAGCCGCGTGATTTAGATGTGCAGTTGGGAAGAGAGAGAGAGCGAGAGAGGGAGAAAAAAAAAAAAGCTGGACCACACAACAGAGAGCTCTGTGATGTGACGTTCTTGACGTGGAAATCTGCATTTGCATGTTGCTGCTTATTGGTTTGATTTGAGGAAAAAACGAGTTGTCGTTACTCATATCAAGGCCTTTCACAGAATGAAGAGGGAAAAGAGGAAGGACGAGAGAGGAGTTAGTAGGGTAGTGGCACGGGAGTGAAAGAGAGATACGCAGAAAGGAAGGGCTGTCAGTTTGAGGAATGAGCCTGATAAGAAAAGGGGACTCGGCAGATGGGAGGAAGAAACCGGCAGCGCACTTCTCAATTAAACATGTAAATACCAAAAGCAGGCGGCAATCGAGAAGAGGGAGTTGGGTAAACACAGCACCGTGCTGTGATTACAAGCTCAGAACGCTGCCACCTTTACCACTAGTTTTAGTTTTTGGAATTCCCAGGAATTGTTTAATCAATCCCAACTTTTGCTCTGCCATATGTACAGGAGGTTCACCCCAAAATACGGGTTTCATAGAAAAGTTAAATAATTTTAATAATTTAATTTAAAAAAAGACTCAGAAACTAACATTCACTAATTGAAGTGTTCATTTCTTTTCATTTTGATATACCTTAAACTTTAAAGTATGTCCGTTTCGTTATGGTGTAAACACAGCTAGTGGCTCTGCTGAGGTGCATTGTTGATTCTTGTGTTCTTCATGTTTCTCTGACAGTTATCCATTAATTCTTTACTAGTTTTTTTACTGGATGAACCATGAAGCTCTGACATTTCCTAAGAGACGACTGCTTGGTCTTTGAATTTGTGTGGACCAAGATTAGCAAATGACACAAATTCTCAAACTATCACTGACTATGGAAACTTAACACCAACGCAAGTCCCCCGTCTACATGTTATAAATCTCTCTCAAACAAGCTGTTCTTCACCATCCTATATAACATTGGAATAATGCTGCTGTGTGTGCAACTTTTCCTTCCACTCAACTTTCCATTAATATGCTTGGATGCAGCACTGTGTGAACTACCAGCTTATCTCGCAATGACCTTTTGTGGCTTACCCTCCTTGTGGACAGTGTCAGTGTCTGTCTGCTGGACTATGGTCACGTCAGCAGTCTCTCACATCATTGTGTCATTGTGTAGACCACAACATAATATTTAGTTTTAAAAAATAATCATTTTTTATTGGCTTTGTGTAATTTAAAATTTTTCTAGGAAACTTTTGTTTTTGCTTTTATTATCTGTAAGCCATAATCATCAAGATCAAACATAAAAGCTTAAAGTATATCATTGTACATAATGAATCTATATGCGAGTCTCATATGTATATATTTACTTGTTTTAATCACCTCCTGTGGGTGAATTGAGTCATGCAGAGTCATTCTTTGGAAAACTGCACGCCCACCAGGAAATCTTGATAAAGACCTAATTAATGCTATTTATCCATTCACTTTGCCCTTTTGTTGTAATTTCTCTATTCTAATATCTTTTCTAATATTCTTTGTCTATTACTTCTACATATTTGCCCCCTCCTCTGTATGCACCCCGCTGTGAACTACAGGGAGTATCTTAAATACTTCTGTAGGCAGTGTCCCTGACATTAATAACAATGAGCTTGGCATAAGCACAGTGCGTTCTCAGGGTAGACTCACAGTTTGACATTCAGCCCAGATGCTATCGCGAAGCCTCGCCGTTTAAGACCGCAGAGAAGACAGACATCTGTCACTTGTTACCTTTGAAGTGAATAAAAGAGGGATGCAGAAAAACACAGTGGACAAAAGGCCATTCTGACCACAGACCTTCAGTGTTTACAAACGGAAAGAGAGAGTGACAGGAGAAACTGGAGATGAATGGATCGCCGCTGTTGATCTCGCCTCCTCATTCCATGTGCTAAGTTATTCTGCGGCTGCTGCCCCAGTGGGGGGTGTAGGGAAACAGGAAGTTGAGAGAGGGAGGCAGAGGCAGAAAGAAATGCCTCAAGGAGTCTAAAGGTGCCGAGCACTGCAGCCTGCATGGGAAAGAAAAAAGTCCCTAACAACTTACTGTACACTTCTCTAACCGGAGGTATCAAACATTACAAATGTGAACACCATACAGCTTTTAATGAGGGGATGATGCTATACTAAAGCAATATTTGCAATAGTGTTGTTGAAATAACCGCTCTTGTTGCGTTAGCTGCTATTTGTACACAGTGCAGATTAAGACTTGAAGTGTAAAGAAAGGCATTTTCATACAATTATTAGAACAATGGCCACATTCATTTATCTTCTGTCATGTCTCCTTAGACCTGTTTCTATTTCAGGTTGCACGTCAAGTGAGAGCAGCTATATCTGGCTGGCAATTAAGTCGGTCCTGCCTCCCCTTGATGCTTGATTAGTCCGATTGATGGAGGAGGCCATATGTGGCGGTGTCAAAACTTGGCAGCCAGTCTCCATCCTCTCAAATGAGAGGCAGGCAATAAAGAGGCAGGCTGCCCAGAATGGGTGCATGTATGCAAGGCCGGCAGCACTGCGATTTTAGGCCCTGCTGATGCGATGTGTGGCGTTTTTTCTCTGGGGGCCTTCACGCCGCTGACCGCTTCCGCCAAGTTCTCGTCAGGCCAGAGGTGGCCACCGGCTAGGCGTGTCACTGTACCAAGCCCTCTGGGGGGGCCCAGGCTTCGGGCTAGGCGTAGAGAGGGAGGGAGGATTGGGGGAAGTTGGGTGCGTTCGTGTTGTTGGTGGGGGGGCGTGGGCCGATACCATAAGGGGGAGGGTTGGGAGGTTTAGAAAGCTGAGAGATATGGCCCCCATCCCAATCTCGCTCGGAGACAACAAAAAGGGAATGCTTGAGAAGGGGAAGCAGCGGGAGGAGAGCACAAAGACAAAGGCGCGGGCAAGGTCAGTCTAGCTAATGGGCCTGAGCCGTAGGCTGCCTGGGGCTAGGCACACTTCTGTTCTCTCTCACACACTGGGCCTTCAAAGACCCTTCAGTCCACCCCTCTCCTTCTCTCCTCTCTCCCTCCATTCTCTTCCACTCCTCTTTTGCTCGCTTCCCCACTTCCATTGGTGACACTTCCTCCCTTCAAAAGATCCTGCACAGGTGCTTTCACCGACACGCTTTTCCACGAAAGGCATCTCCTGAAATCCCGACTCGTTGCAAGTATCAACAACCGTGAATTAATAAATGGCAGAAATAATTCAGCGACGTGTTCAGCGGGCAAAGAATTCTCCAAGTTTACACAAGTGCCATCATTAGCTTCAAGGTGGGTCTGAGGAAGTGCTAAGAGGAGCTGTTGGGAAAGAGGAGGAGGTGGAGCGGCGTTGTCAGGTTGGCTGGCTGGCGTTGCTTGGCTCCACTCGAGGGCTCCTTTAATGTGCAGCGGAGTAGAATAAGTGAGTGGCTGTGGGCACCAGCTGAGCTCACTCTCGTCTTCGCCTGGTAGCTGAGGGGTGAGCCGCCGCCACCTGACACTGGGCACACGGCTCAGGGCTCCTCTTGGCAACGTGGCACGGCACACATGTCCCCTCATTTGGATGGAGATTCAGACACAACACACAAAAGCTTTACCCCCCCCTCTCCCCGCCCGCCCCTCTCAGCCCCTCACTCACTCAGTCTCTCGTTTCGTCTCCCTGCCTTTTTTTTCTTGCTCGCCTTCCTTTAGTTTTTGACAGCATCATAATAATCTGGGTATCTTCTTGATCATGCCCCATGTTTTTTTTTTTCAGCTTCCCTTCCTCATCTTCTCAGAGACGAGTTTGAAATTGCCTGCGTCAGGACTTTGCTAATTAAAGTCATACTTTCAAAAATGCCATAATAACTGTTAATTAGCTTGATGCTATTTTCAGCATAATTTGCTAATTAGTGGAAAACCTGTACAGCGTTTCTCTCTAATTACAGTATGGCTCTGCACGGCGCATCTGTGCCTTGACTCCAAATGATACCATTACAAAGTCCCGTATTACGCATTCTCTCAAAACAGTTAATTGCCTCCACAGATAGTGAGATACTTCAGTCAGCTGATTTTTATGGTAATAAATGGACAGGCACAGACTCAAACCACCCTGGTTCATATTTATGAAATATGAAGAAGGAAAACAACCTCCTTATGAGATGCATGGAGTTAGTTTGGAATATAATCTAGTTGGTTCTGTGATGATTTTGTGTGCTCATGCGTTGAGTTGCTGGGATTTTTCTTTAATGAAGTTGGTTTTATTCTTTGTTGCGACCTCTTGTCAAGTAAACCATAATGCTGCAATTAAAGGGAGAGTTCAAATTTATTTGAAGTGATGTTGTGTGTTACTATGAGCAACAGTTCCTTTACGTGGTAGAAAGAAGTCATGTTACCAAGGGTTTGCAACAAAGTGAAGAGATCGCCAGAGGTAAAAGGCTAACAGCAGATTTGAGGTAATTATAGACTTTAGCTGAAAATGTTAATATCTGTGTGAAGTAATGTTGCATTTGACAGAAGTATGTCACTTTTTTCTTACCCAAACAACTTCTATGCTGCTACACTAAAGCTACGCTGCTGGAGGCCTTCAGCTGCATTAATAATCAACTAGTCCAGCTGATAGCAAGTCCACTTGACTTGGAAACACACAGAGATGAACCACATTCGATGCCACTGCATCCTGATGCAAATCCAGATGTTTACTTCACTCTTAAGAGCGGACTGACGAGTCGCTGTTGATCAGGTGGATTAATACGGCTAGCAGCTTTAAGGACTTTATCATTGTAAGCTTGTTGAAATTTCTGAGCTGGAGAACATCTGCATTACCACCTTGAGGTTATGTTGGCGTCCTCTAACTCTGCCAAGAGTGGAACAAATTTTTGTGATTCTGTGAAATGCTGTCATTTCTGAATTTGGCAGTGAAGACGGTATGGACTTGTGCTTTTCCAGGTCTTACATATTTTCTTGAAAGTTATGTTGGCATTCTGTAGGTTAACAAATTGGATGGATCGACACAGTCGGCAGCCTTGCCTAGCATAACTTAAGCTTCATAACAGAAAAACTTGTTGAATGACTAATACATGATTGTATACCACAGACCTAATCATTTTTCAGTTTGATTTGTTATAAATCTCTAACATTAGCTAAAGCAGTAGAGGATCTCTTCACTTCTCTACAATCCCACTGTGACATCTTTCAACTACACGTAAGGGAACTGTTACTCATAAGAGCTTCACAGAACATTTCTTTCTAAAACATCTGAACTTTCCCTTTAAAGCAGAAGTGAATCATACCGTTATACGAAGAAAGGCAGAGCTGTGATGGAGTCCTGCTTCAGAGAGGGGGGTTAGCGTGTAAATACAAGCTGGAACATTATGCGACCATGCCACTACTTATTACTGAGGATGTAACTACCTTGTCGCACCGCCGTTTATTTTCATGTGGTCTAGAATTACGGACATGACCACAGGTTGACCCCCTGACACACATGTGTACGAGACGCAAATTACGACTCATTAAGCGCGTTGAGGAGTGTGATTGGCATGACCTTTGAACCCAGAGACGTCAGCTGTGCCCATCCTCCGCTCTGCCCCGCTTTTTGACAGCCACCAGTCTGACAGGGGTAGCATCGGCGTCGGCTAATTAATGCGCCACTTCAGAGACCCTTTCATTTATGGCTTCTGAAAGGCATTATTAAATTAATTAAACCACCAAGAGTTAGTCATTATGAAATCAGGAGGTTTACATGGATGACAGCGTTTATGAATTAAACATCCCCAAAGTTCCTCGCAGGAGATACCCCGAGCTGCATGCGGGTACCTAGCGCGACAGATGTTTGCCCCCCCTCCACCCACCCCTCCTTCCTCGAGCTAACCTGTATTGCAAGCGATTTAGGTCTCATTTGGGGGTTTGAAAACTAAAGGCAGGGAGAGAAAGAGGTTCAGGATAGCTAATGAGCAGAGAAAGAGAGGGGAAAAGGAGGTCACTAGCTCTGTTCATCTGTAGACAGTACAGATGGTTCTGTTTTATACAATGCAACAATAGCACACATCAATTTGTTGATTGCTAATAGATAGCTGCTCTCAGAAGAATTGCAGTCTGGGATTAGCTGTCTGCGGGTTCGAGCCGAGAACTCCACATTCATAGCCTGCAAACATTTAGAGCAGCTCTGTGCTGTTTTTAACTCATCATGTGATATGAAAACTACAAATGGTTCACGAGATAAATCCCATAAACTCGGGCTTAGCTGGAGAGCAGAGGGCAGAGATGAGTGGCTCGCTCAGGAGCCTCGACGATAGACTTCTTTTCATCTGCGGACTGAGATTCGCAGATTATCTCAAGAGGCTCTCTATCTCTGTCCTCGTCTCTATTTCTCTTCCTCTGTTACACCCTCCCGCTTTCTTTCCCCCCCCCTCCACCTCCCGAATCAGGAAGTTTGCCAGCTACTGTCTTTGTTTACAATGCCAAGGGAAAATGTCAGAGCCGTTGAGAAAAATATCCTTAGAATCTCTCTCTTTTTTTCATCTTCTTAATCTAACAGTTTACTGAACTTGATAAGTGTCCTATCAACATGCTAATCAAATTACTTCGGAACCAAAATTGACAGTTTTCATTAATTATACAAGATTATTCTAATTGCAATTCAAATTTATTCATTCTGAACAGAAGGTATTCAGTAATATTTTACAAAATTTGCATATTAAATGGAGGGAGTTGTGCATTATGCATGGTAATGTATGCACAGTTTCTTATTTTTAACTTCACGGCCATATGTGGTGTCGTTGTAGGAGCAGGTGAAAAGTCTAAGTGTGTTTAATTTGCTTGACAAACATTCGGCTGGAGCTTGTCAAGGGGAGTATTGTGCATGCCAATCTTTATTCCCTCTTTATTGATTACCCCCAAACCCTAAACATCTGGAGGTAAATGGCACTGAGAGAGATGAACTGAATCATGGGATTAGTACCCTCAATGACTGAATCACTATCAATTACTTCAATAGCATAATTCAAGTGTACCGCATAAAAAGCAGCAGCACCTCTGTCTGAGCGTGGGATTAATATTGCAATTTAACGTAACAATGGAGGCGCGGGAATGATATGGATGGCGTCCAACTTTTTTTTTTTTCTTTTTTTTTTTTTACACTGATGTCAGGGAGCTAATGCTGTTATCTAAATATGAAAGTATTTAATTCCTAATTTGAGCTTTGTTTGTGGAATGAAAAGACTCCACGCATTAGGCACATGTTTTAAAAGGTAATGGATTCTGTGAGTAAAACAACCTTATTTATTCACCGAGACGCAAAACCCCCAATTTGCTCTTTGTTTTTATTTCCTAAAGCGGGCAGTGAAGTGCAAACAGCTTACTGGGAAGCTGTTTACTACTGTATATGACAAAAGGAGTGTGTGCGTCTGCATGCGCGCGAGCGTGTGTGTGTGTGTTTATAGGAAAGGGGGCTGGCTCTTGCAGCTCCACAGGCAAGGTCTTGTGCTGTAATGTAAGCGTAATAATTATCAAACAGCATCGGGGGCTCTGGGTACGGGCTTTAACAGGGGGAGAGCATGTTTGATATGTAGAATCAGCCCATAGTGCATCCATAGAGGGTGACTAAATCGCACGGTTCATGGATCACATTAGTATTGCTCTGCATCCACCCTCGCACTATAGGTGATTTCCATTTAGACACACATTTCCACACGAAGATAAATATGACTTGAATCGTAATTTCCCTGAAGTAAATATAATACAAATACAACATAATACAGTGTCAGGCCAGGCAGGCTAATAGATTACTAGCGTGTTTTCCATTTGTATGGTAAGTGGTGAGCCAAGGTGGTGGTCTGGCAAGTAACAAATTGAATGTTTAATCCATCTCAGTGCAGATTGAAGGTATCAGAAAAGATCGGTAGTCTTTGCAGTTCTCCTGTGGCCGGTACTATATTAGAGATTTCTTTTTTTTCTTCCCTTCACTCTTCAGGGAATTTTTGAGGAATGTTGTCGGATTAACAAGAGGTGCAAAGTGCTAGATAAATTCAATTTCTTATCTCTTCAAACGTCATCTGCTCTTTTTTCAAATAGGTGTTTGAGTTTTGATGGGCAGTGTTTCCAGTCACTTGCAAGTGTAATCTCTGATGGCTGATTAAAATAAGACCAGCTCTGCTTGAGCTAGATAGTTAAAATATTTCACGACTTTTAATTACTGAATTTTTTATTAGAGTATTGAATTATTAAACTCCCCACCAGTCACATATGTGGAAGTCATTACACCCACTATTAGGTTCATCTTTTTAGAGGCTTCTTCCCTATAACTATGGTGGAGGAACAGTGACAAATATGCAAAAGACGCGCCTCTTTAATGTTACCGACTATTCTCTAAGTGCGTGTTTAATTCTTTAATAAATGTTTGCTCTTGCATTTGGAAAAGCTAGATTAGCCCCAACTGTGCAGCGTCTTATATAAGTGTGACAAATTGATATTTTTATATAGCTTAATCTGTTTACTATGATGTTTTTTTTTTTTTTTTTGCGAGGACTTATTACAAACTAATTAAAGAAATCACTTTGATATAATTAGTCAGATTTCAGGAAGCTCATTAGTAGTAATTTGCATGAAAAATAAGCCCTGTAGTGGTGCTCAGACCCAGCTATCCGATCTGTGTTTTATCTGGTTACACATCATCCCCCATTGTTTGTTGTCTGAGGCTTGTCTGAAGTGGCCCACGATATTTTCAGTCATTGCCCTGAGAAGCGGCAGGGTGTCTTTCAACAAATTCCTGCGCCTAAAGCTAGTCAACCTGCATGTGGAAGCAGACACGCGCCTCTGTGTACATAAGGCAGGAGGACTGAGCAGCAAAACACCGTCTATTTATCTGTCAGGTTCCTGACAAAGAACTGAGCTGACAAGTAATGGTTTCCCCCAGCAGAACAGGAGGGGGAGCTTCTTCTTTTTTTTTTTTTTTTTTCTCCCACTGTACTTACATGCCCAGTCTATGCCCAGAGACTCATGTTATTTGCAAATCACAGCCTTTGAAAATTCACAAGCGGGGCGAGACATGCCATGCTAGGGTTTTGTCAGCTGCCTTCATAACAACGAGCTGTATCACTAACAGTGTGCGGTTTGGTAAGGAAGCAGCTTTCTCTTAGCATTTGCCTCGCTGTCACTTTTTCCAACACATGCGTTCTGTGTCTTCATGCATGGGGTCTCTCCTCCCTCAGAGGGTTGCCATCTTCCCTTTGGACTGACAAAACGTCCACACTCCCACTGATATAAAGAAAGAAGTGGGGAGGGAGAAGGAAAGAAAAAAGAAAAAGAGGACAGAATTATATCATTCAGTGCTGTGGTAGTTCTTCCAGAAACTTACACACAAATATTATATTTATGATTAGATAAAGTTAAGTGTGTTTGACAGTGAGAAAAAAAAATGCTATTATCATATTTTTTGGGCCATTTTTCTAATAATAATTTTACTTACAAAAATGCTTGATTTCAAAAACTTTTTTATGTTTCCAAGGAATAAATTTCAAGAACTGGTCACTTATGAACTACATCAGTACTTTCATTGTTTAAAAAAGCTACTTGTCCTTAGAAACACAGTTTTGTCAGACCAAAGTTTCGACAATAAGCCTTGGTGCTGGCTCTTGCACTCACAGGAATGAAAGAAAGAATAAATTATATTATTTAATTCTCAATGAGGATTCTTTAAACTCATACTCAGACCACTCAGAAAAGAAGAATCGACTACTTCAAAAGATTCACAAAATGACTGATCGATTGATTACAGTTTGCAGATGCACTCAGGGACAAATACCTTAAACAATGGGATCGTGTTCTATAGTCTGCTGAAACTACAATTAACACGTTTGGCCATAATTCATATTTAATGAAATAAAGGGCACGTTTGCATGCCAGAGCACACCAACCTCATGGGGAATTTCAGAAGTTGCAGCATTATGTGGTGGAGTTGTTTTGCTGCAAAAACAGGCTCATAGTCTTAGCCAAACAGTTGAGCGTGTGAGGGAAAGAAACATTATGTGAAAATATTGAAGCAACATCTCCAAACGTCAGCCAGGTAGTTAAAGCTTGAGCACAAACTGGTCTTCCAAATGAGCAATGAGCTAAACTTAACAGCATATTAGATATAAAGTGGCTTAAGGACAACAACGGAAGATTTTTAAAAACATCATCAAATAGCCTAAGTCCAGTAAAACTTTTCAGGACAGAGCTTAAAAGATGAGTGTAAACAAGGTGCCTAATTCACCTGACTCAGTTGCACCAGCTCAGTTGGGAGGAATAGGCATATATTGCAGCAAAGTACTTTAAGAAGGTACGGTAGGGTGTGGTAATTGTACCTAATACTGAGGAAATCCTGGTAAACATCCGAAACGTGTTTTTCTGTCATTTTGTTCAGTGTGTGTAAATATCTGGTTTCACATGTGTATCGCACACACTTTGGTAATAGTTATGAATCTTCAGTTTTTTTAAAGAAATTTTCCTTCAACATGTGGGGTTCACACAAAAGTGGAACCCTGTTTATTCTCCATACTCCTTTCCCACCACGGGACGAAATCCTTCCCTAAACATCCGGACAGAGAAGCACTTGTGTGACGTTGATGTCACAGACCTACCTGGCCTCCCTCTCACAAAAGCTAAGGTATCATTAGCTAGGCCCACACAATGGCCATTCAACCAAGCCACTGCGCTCCTCAGGACTGAGGAACAATGTTATTTTTTGTCTCAGAATTATAAAGACAGACTTTTGCAGGAAACCTGACAGACAAAACCTTTTAGAGGTAAATGCTCCAGGCGGCTTTTGGGTTTAATCTTTTCCCATTAGCATTTCAGCCCCCCCCCCACCACCCCCTCAACCCCACACCCACCAACACAGACACTACGCTCCCTCTTTCCCTTTGCTCACACACAAAGACCATATTTACAGGGTCAAAAAGTACAGACTCTGAATCTGATTCTTTCTAACTTTACATTTTTTGCACTTTTTAAAAAAAAACTTTAGTTAAATCTGATCAATACATAACACATTACATACATACATACACACTAAACATTTTTAAAATGACATTTTTTCTGGTAAGTTTTTTTTAATAAAGCCAACTAATAAAACAATATATAGACAGAGATCATACGTGTTTACAAGAATATGAAAAATTATTTACCTACGAATGCAAAGGCTAACTTAATAGTCACATTGTCAACAATACAACAGCCGTGCTAAGGGTTCATAGACCTACCTTTGTGTGTGTGTTTGTGTGCATGTGTGTGCGTGCACACATTCACTTACACTCATGCGTGTGTGTGACTCCATGTGTGTGATTCATTCCAGGGCAGTTTTAGTCCTTATAAAATATTCATTTTGGTTGTGCAGGGCCCTGTAATTGCCATCTCTCACCCTGAATTATTTATACCTCGCACAGACTGACAAAGCTTTGCCATACGGCCCCAGATGAATCAGAAAGCAGCCATCTCTGCTGCCAACAGCACTGGGCTTTCACACAAATATGGCAGCCACGTCTCTCTGCCTGGCCTCTCTTAATTTGACATTTTCTTTTTCCCCCCTGCCTTTGTCCTAGGTGCAGAGAAAGGTTACCTGTTAGCTTTAAGCACCGACCCACTCTCTGTCTTTCTGTCTCTATCCCCCCTACCTACATGACAGTCCGTTATGTTTTTTTCCCCCCCTCTCTCTCTCTCTTTTTTTTTAAAGTCTTCTGAGAATGCGTCAAAGTAGTGGCAATGTCACAGTGACTGCTTCATGATGACTGATCAGCTCTGACAGCCACTTTAGATGTATGTATTATACATTAGTAAAAATATGATGTAGAGTAACACTCACATAAATATGAGCACGCATGGACAGACTGCAAAACCATTGACTCGGTGACCTAAAAGCAGCACACACACATGTAAATCAGCCCCTGATGGCATGCTGAGTCCACCAAGGCTGTCTGTACCGTGAGCGGTCACAGCCTCCCCGCTAACCTTCGCTGTACAGGCGTGTTCCTCTACACCTCGCCTGGGTCTGATCACTCCGAGGGGTGTCACAGGAGAGCGCCTGTGCTGTATGGCTTTCGTTGTGAACAGACTCCAGGAGCCTGCAGAACACCACGTCCAACACCCTAAATACAACTATTCAACCAGCCACGCCGACATATGCTTATCTTCCGTCTCACCAGTGCAGGGAGGTGCTGACTGGTATTTCCTCAAGGCCACAAGCTGCAGAACTGACCAGTAATCAAAGCCGCATATTTCCTTTTATGCACACACGAAAAAAACAAAAAAAAAAAAAAAAAAAACATAAGCAGATACCTCTATGGTGTCCAGCTGGTGAGTAAATATTCCTGGCAGCTGTGTTGTTGATGTGCGTGATTGTTTTTGCAATGGCAGAAATCTCTCAGTCTACACCGGTCTGACTGCCATAGTCAACACTGGTAACAGGCACGGACCTTTTACCGCTGTACCAAGGTTTTGCTAATTTAAACCATCAATATACCCATTCCTGCATGGGTTGGGTATAAATCTGCTTTGAAACAGAAGTAATATGGATCTCAATACACTGCTAAACAATATGCTCAAATAAAGATGCATAAGCTGTAAACTCCAATCTGACACGACTCAACCACAGTTCCATTCAGTTCGGTATGTTTTGACTATAATAATTACATCGCAATTCAATTTGATGTGACAGGATACAATAAAGTAGAGTGAAGCAAAGAAATTATCATTTGCAACTCATTGAGAAGAAGCCATGTAGTATAATGTCAGTACAATGAGCCTCGGTGGATTATAAAACATCTGCAATGCAACAGATCATCATTTTATGAACCTTTCAGTAACCGAATAGAGAGCTGCAAAATTGTGCTTTCTGGATTGTGAGCATCAAAAAATGGGTTAAACCAAATTCTCAAGACAGGTCTTTAGAACTGCTCACAAATGGAAGATTTAAGCTTAGTGACATTCACTGGGTGTGTAATTAGTCCCATTGTTAAAATACAGTAACGTAGATAGGTGGTAGTGAGAATTTTATTAAAGTGAACATAAACGTTCAGCAGAAAGGGCTGGATCGCACTGACGCAAACATTTAAAAGCCAACACATCTAGACTTTATCTAAACCAGCCAGTCAGCATACTGCCAGCCAGCTGGCTGAAATAAGGCTACCATGCTTTCTCTTGTTTACATGAACAAAACGTTTTTCTGTCTGGAAACGTGTCATGGTTTTGGAAACTGGAGGACTGCCGTAACACTTAAGTTGGGAAATGGCAGGTCTGTTAAGCAGCTGACTGCAAGCTAGCTACTGGAGCACATAGCCACATAGCTAGCTTATGATAGCTTGTTAAACCTGTGCTACTCTGCTGCATCTCTGCCACAGTAGAACCGAATAAAGGTATGATATTCCGTGTAGTAACTGCTAGAAATCGGCTTCTAAAAATGACAATTGTTTACTTTTTAGTTTGTAACAACAGATACTTGATTACTTTATTGGAACTGTAATATTCAAGATGTTGTAAAAATTAGAAATAATTATTGCTTTTCTCTTTCTAACAAAATCAGTCGGATAATTTTTCTTTAAAACTTGGCTACCGTTAAACCTCGCTGTTTTTACTTAACATTATACCCTGAGAATTTCTTGCTTGCCAATGCCTATAATCTGTAGTGAACTTCACAGGTTTTTTTGTTGGTTTTTTTTTTCAGGGGCAAACAACAATTCAGCTGTATTGAGGGATTCCACTTTCAATGCAGATGATGTTTGTTCTACAGCAGCATTTAGCATCAGATTTGTTTTTACCACAGCACCAGGCAAGACAAAGTAACGCAGAATTATTTATGTCCAGCGTCTTATTATATTGTGTTCAAAGTCCCGGCAGAGTAACGTCGTATTCTGAGTAAAACAAAGAACAGCGTGGAACAGTACACAGCCTTTGCGGTGTCTCGATGTGAATGGGATGGGAAAGGCAGAGCGAGCAGAGAAAGCTTGGGGCTAAACATGCAATGTGTGGCGGAGCTGAAGCTAAAAGCTGCATAAAGCACACAGCCTTAGTCCACTGTTAGCTAGTGATGGATAGTTAGCAGGAGCTCCAAGTCTTCGTCTAATCTGTTACAGTAAACCTATGCCAAAGCCCGAAGGGAATCAGTGGGGGCTATAGCTGGGAGTGGGCTTGACGTGAAACCATTTGTGAAGACGAGTGATTCTCTTAAGTAAGAAACTAACAGTGTAGAGAAAGAGAGAAGGGTGGAGAGAGAGACAGAGAGAAGGCGAGAGTGAGGTGGAGAGAAAGTGAGACAGGAGGTGAGGAGAATGAGTGAGCGTGTGAGGGAGAGTGAAGGAGGAAGAGATACCATAATGAGTCCTGTAGCCATGGAGTAAATGAAGAGGGATTGACAGAGTGAGGGATCCTCAAGTGAAATAATGTCAATGCCACTCTGCCCATTAGAGAGGATGGGGGCGGTGGTGCTGGTGCTGGTGGAAAGGGTAAAGAGGGATGAATGGAGGGACAGAGCTACATCTTACGTTGCAGAGGAAGCACATAAATTATTTGTGACACCTTTGCAACACACGTGTACGAGCTACAAAAATATGAAATATGAAACAGTGGAATGAACCGACAATAGCAGCTGAAAAAATATAGAAGTAAAAAAACCAGAAAGGGCCTTGGAAATACCTAATAAATTCTCAGAGACGTGCAGTCGGGGGGTATTTGATGTCGAACCATAATAATCACAGCAACATCTGCCTCGCTGCTCTCTGAGGAGGTGGGCAGCACCAGTGGGTGGAAGGGGTTAATCTCCCAAACCCAATAAGGTTGGATAGTGAGGCACTTGTTCCCTGATAAAGAAGTGATAGGATCTGTTGGTCTGGTCCCTCGGCGCTTGTACAGGGGTAGAGCAAATATTGTTAATGTGCTGTGGTTTACTTCAGCTAAGGCGAGAAAAAACAGCCCCGTTTGACGAGGGAGAACAGCAGCAGGCCAGAAATATGATGGAGAGGGTCGAGTTTGCTCAGTGCGGCCTCCCAAGGTCTTAACTGGCATGTATATCTGGGCCTACTCAGCTGCATAAATAAGTGTTCGGGGAAGATTAAGATCTATAAGTGTCTCTATTTCTCGTTTTACCTGCCCCTCCTTGTCACAACAGGGATCTGAATGCAGTTCAGTGAAGTGCCTAATAACCAGAGCAGTAGGTAGGAAAGGCAGGAGGCTTGACATTAAGACCCTGGCGTTTTGGAAATCCGATATGCTATTGACCCGTGTACTACTATCTCAGCGTAGAGATCTGGTGTCAGCAGATTGTAGTCTGGTGTTGGGAGCCGTTTCTTACAGGGCTCTTGTAACAGGGGCCCATTGAGTCTGGGAGGCAGCTGGGGCCTGATGGGCTGGAGCTGGGTGGTGATCGATACTCACCACCCCGCAACGGATGACCTCACTGTCATGGCTGCCGGCTGTGGACACTGCATGCTAGTCATTAGTGCCGGGGCACCAATCAGGAGCTTAGAGTTGTCAATACCTGCCTCTTACAGATACTGTGGCCATCTGTCAGTGTATTGTGTAACGGCCTGAGTAAATACGGGGAAGCTCTTTTGAACAATAAGAACAAGGTGTACTATCGATAGAAAAAAAATTGCTTTGCTGTAAGTAATTTAAGAAATCACTGGAAAGTTGTTAAACGATTCAGAGAATTTAAACAAAAATAGGCAGATTAAAAAAAGAAAAGGTTTTATCATAAATTCAACATGAGACCCTTTTAGGTTTAAATTTGAGAAATGAAACTTTTGTGATAATTCTTCAACGTGCCTTATAGCTTAATCAAGTAAAATACTTTTATGTGTGTTTAAGTTGCTTTTTCCTGGATGGTTTTATGCCTGGCCTAACAAGATACACAGCTTTTGTAGGATTATAGCTGTTATTAGTTTAGCTGACCACCAACATTTTGTCTTTGAGTCAAAAGCATTTATAGATACTTTCCAATCATCTATGAATGTGTTTTTTAAAATCTGAATTCCAGTAGGAAAATATCCAATTTTTAAGAAATATCATTCAATGTCACTGTAAAAAAACCCAGAAAACTCACATTACACAGAGACACCGAAGGTTGCAACAAACAATGCAGTCTCTTTCACCGTTCTTTCATTGTGAACATCAACGAAAAGGTTGGAAATTCTTAACAAAAATATTGTTTTTAATTCTATGCACATAGATTTTTTAATCCACTATATTCCAGTTTGAAAGTGAATTCCTGCATCTGAATCTGCAAGTCAGAAAATCGTATTTTTTTTTGTTTTAATAATGTTTTTGTAATCACATGGAGGAGGAATTGATATACGTGATTGATTAGGTTGATGGTCTTAGTGGAAAATAAACAAGAACCTCCTTTTACTTCAATCATCCTAAACATTGTATTTATTCTGAATAATTTTGCTCCATGCAGAAGTGGAAAAATTTCAGAGGTTTGAGGAAAGGTTGAAGATCTAAATTTAAAACATTTATTCAACAGTAATTATTGCATCCCTGCATTGTGGGATTTATAGTTTTATTACAATAAAAATAACATTAAATTCATCAGAGCTAAAAAAAAAAAAAAAAAAAAGGAATGAAACAAACTTGACTTGACTTTATACATTTAAAAACAGACAATGCAGCTGAATTAATATGAGCACAGAGGCTAATTTTCACCGGCAGTTCTGAGAAGGTTAGCTGGTATAAAACAAAATGGTAACATTCAAAACAAATTAAGTAAAAAAAAAAACTGTAACAAACAATAAATTAATACAACAATTAATGAACATGTGACATGTATTTATAAATACATGTGATAAAACACCTACAGAAAAGCTGGTCATATTTAAGATGTTTATGGCCTAAAATGAGGAAGAATAAAGACTTTTCAATAATTTGCAGAAACGCTGAAAAAAAAGAATGAAAATGAGAAGACAGCAAGCCTTGGAGATCGATAGATCCTCCTTAATAATACAACATTATCCTTATTTGCCCTCCTCACTCAAATCAAAAGGTTGGACATTTATGCATGAGTGACATCAACCCGGCAATTAAGTTGGCCATTTAAATGAGAGAAGGGCTTCCTCACCTCCTGTGTTTGTTTTTCCCCCCTCTTCTCTCTTCCTTTTTTTTTTTCCCTATTCCCCCCTCTGTTTGATGAGGGGAGAGGGTGAGCTCGAATTAGGGCGATGGGTCTTCCTTTGAGTGTCAGCCTAAAATGATCAGAGTAAAGATAAGAGGGTCTAGCAGCCCTCAAATCAGTCAAAGTGCCAAAGTCGGCCTTTTTCTCCTCAATTACCGGGTCTGTGAAGCCAGGGAGTAGAAGGCGCAGAGCCTGCTGCATTACTAAAGAGACAATCTATTTCCCCTTTGACCAGAGGGAGAGAAATCATTATGGCATGATTAGTAGCTTCGGCAGTGGGCGAGCATGGAGGTACTACAGGAGAACCGTATTAATTGCCTTAGACCGAGGCATGAGCGGGATTGTTTTAACGTTGATTTGAGGACCTGTATGACTAGCTGTCGGAGATAAAAGCCCGTGTCAGGTCTTAGTTATACTGGCAGACTTCGGGCGTACAGAATGAGAGGCTTGATGTCAAAAAGAGCTTCTGTGGCTGGCCCAGAAGTCTTTCTCTATATGCCTGTCGATGTCTTCCTCTTTGTCTTTCTTCACACTTCAGAGTTTTTCCTTTACGCCTCCCACTACCCCTCCCTCCACTCCCCCCCGCCTCTCCCTTCCCTCGCGTGGACTGCACCCCACCCCTTCCCACACTCCTGTTCTCTCCCTCCTCCAACTGATAGCTGCCTTGGCCGATTATTTCATCCAGTGCAGTCCACTGAGAGCCTCCTCTCTCGGCTTTGGAAGAGCTTTAATTAGCCATGTTAATATCCCCTTCATTGGCCTTAATATCACTCAACACCTTCCTCCATCTCGGCGGCCACCAGGGTCCCCCTGTCCTGTCAGAACAGCTGATTATTGAGAAGGATAGCTTTAATCAAACCTAATTGCAGTTCATTCTTTCCCTCTATCCCCCTTTGCCCTCCATTGCCAACATCTAATGGCAGCGACGACTTGATATCCCATTAAAAAACAATTAAACAACCTCCTTTTGTCTCTGTGCGTGCCAAAACACCAGCACAAACTTCTGTAGATATTTAAGAAGTACAGGAGAGAGAGGGGCCTTGTCTTAATTGCTCTCCTTTCCACCAAGGACCAATTTGCAGAGTACTCATGGAGAATCCTAACCAACTCAAATGTAATGAATGCTATAGTAGTGTGGACGGTGAAAATGAAGCCTCTTTCTTTCTTTTTTTTTTTTTTTTTAAGGGGAGAAATTGTACTTAATTGCCTTCATAAGATTAAGCATAAGGAGGTTCTTTGTAACAATGTGGACACTCAAACTTTTAGTTTTGCTTAGCGAGGAGCTGCATGGGAAGGCACTGAAGCATCCAGGAAAGAGACAAGACCAACTCTGAAAGTGATGTGTTTCTTTTATGAAGTGAATGCCTGGAAAATATATTCTGTCTCCAGCACTGACATAAATTGTCTCTCAATAGGTGATGCATGTGCATGCACATCCACACGCAAACCCACTCCAGCGCAAGCACACACACGCACACACGCAGACACGCACACATACAAATACGTGCATGCCGTATGAGAGGCGACAAATAAAAGTCGTATTTCAGGTCTGCTTTCCGCAGATGTCTGCTGCTCTACATTATGACTCTTCTGGGAAATAAAAACAGGGTCAGGGAATTAGAGTACATAATGGTCATTTTGATGATCAGCCAACAGATGCAACCCGAAAAAACACAGCGAACACAATCAAGTGAAACGCACTAATGACAAGTTAGGATTTTTAATTTTTTTTTTATTTATTTTTTTTTTAGATAGCCTTGCCACACACTGACAGGCTATCAGCATTCTGGCATGGTTTAAAACATCTTTTATTGATGTCGAAGCCAAAGCTCCTCGGATGTGGAGGGAAAATATTTTCTCACCTCCGCTCGCCCTCCTGGGTCCACGGTGGAGCGCAAAAGTATAGAAGTCTATCGAAGAACGCTTCTAAATGACCAGTGCATGTGTTAATGCGGCCAGGGTTAGAAGGGTCATTTCAGACTCTGATTTATGGCCTGGCTGGAATCCCAGTGGGCGAACGCAAAAGTCTTAAGTGTTGTGAAAGCGTCCTCGCAGGCCACACAAGTCACTGAATTTAGCTGAATGAAATGGCCACGCAATCCATGGTGCAATCTATGGTAATCCAGTAAGACACGGCGATTCGAAAGCCGAATCACTTTTACAAAGGCAACAATGGCATTGTATATAGTAATAATGGTGCAATGTGATGAAAAAATAAATACGACTGTGCTGTATTTCTATAATTGGAGAAACCGTAGGCACAATCAGCCGGGATCTGTGGTTGATTTCATTGTTTATTCTGCGTGTATGCTTTTTAACACAATGGCTTACAGCTGAGATAATTTCTCGCCGTCCTTTTCCCTCCCTAGTAAATTTTTCCCTCCTTAACTATTTTGCGTCGGGGAGGCTACATCTTGATACGTGCGACTCTAAATTTGCTTCCTTATCAATAAATCCAGCGAGAGAAGAGGGCAGCTTATGTGAACTAAACCAAGCCCAGATCTCACTCAGACGTGACATTTGTTCAGAGACGATTAGCCAGGTTGTAATTTGTGGCATAATTGCCTCACCCACCCACAAGTACATGGGTGTGTGTACGCATTAGGTGTGTGTGCCTGTGTGTGTGTGGCATTCTGCGGTCCCAGGAGTGTCCGCCTAATTGCCTGACAGGACTATAAGTTTTGTGGCGCGCTCTCACCTTGTTAGGTCCTTTATCCCTGATGCTCTTCAAACAAGACCTGGTCACAGGTGGGCCTCATTTGCTTCCCTATTGAACAGGGGAACTTTAATTGCACAGGGGGTGTCCTGGGATTAAAGAGGTGGGTGGAATATCAAGTGACTTCCTGTATGTTAGTGGCAGATGGGTGTTGGGGAAGACCTGTGAACTCAGGTGAGATCACAAAGAGGCTGAAGCTCCCGGGTTAGAGAAAAAAAAAAAAAAGAATGATAAAAATGAAAAATGTTGAGATGAATGTGTGAATGCAATCAGGTGTGCCTGGAGATTTTAATTTAAACATTCTGTCACTTTTTTTTTCCTTCATTCATTTTTTAACTTTGGGAACATAACTAATAGTTTTTTTTTTGCTATTCTCTGTTGCTCTTTTTCAGATTCTTCCTAAAGTTCTTTCTCAAGTGCAATCAGAACTGTCTGAAAAATGCAGGGAATCCACGAGACATGCGCAGATTCCAGGTGACTGAAACCTATTTCACACATACGCTCCATTTCTGTCACTGTCTTTCACTGTCTGTCTTCTTCCTTCCTTTTTTTTTTCAGACACACACACGCACAGGTGTAGAAATGTGCAGCTACAGCTGCTACTCTGCACTAACTCACCCTGACACAGATTCACATATGAACACATTCTTATTACTGGCACTAAAGGAGGCAAAAAATAAAAATAAAAATAGAGGAAGAAAGAGTGAAGGATTTTGTGTCGTGTGTGCCCTGGACAGAATATTTATTAGGGAATACCATCTGACACAAATAAGGATATAGGATTTAAGAGTGCCATCAATTGTGTTCCTGACAGCTTTCTGAGCCCCGGCGCACAGGGGAGGACGATACAACCACATGTAACAACAGTGTTAACTCAGGATCTGTCTGGCAGAGGAAATGCATACCTTCTTGCGCACTCGTATGCGCGGGCACGAACCACATATGGACGCACGCACATAAACGAGCGCATGTGTTTGCTTTCTTCATGTCCGTCTCTCGGTTTTAAGCCACATGTGCATATGCTCAATGCCAGTCATGCAATTCCAAGTACAGCCAGCGAAAGGAAAAGAAAAAGTACACAAGCGCAGAGTGATGTTGGATGTTTCTCTTAGCCTCTCACTTCTGATCTGTCAGAGAAGTAAAGACGAGCGGTGATTGACCCACTCCTGATCCATTTATCCAACCGTTCATCCATTCTGCCCCCGACATTTTCAACACAAACAGCCCACTAGGTCAAGGTGAGACAGCAAGAGTTAGTGTGATTTGTCCTATCAGGGTTTACTACAAACTACAAGAGGACGTCCGTGACTGGCAGCACTATTCAGTGATAGACACATGAGCCGGCATCCTCCAGGAGGAAGCCCAGACATGAAACAGACAAGACAGGGTGTCCCCTCCTGATGTCACCACCATCAGACCTCCCCTGCCTCCTCAAATCTTCCCTCAGGGTGAATGTGGACTGATGCGTGACAGCCACCATGGGTTTTCAGCTTTCTCGCATTCTGGTATCAAGAAGGAATTCAAGAACCAACTTTTCGCTTTTTCTTCTTTTTTTTGAAGTTTCTGAAATAATAGAATACTTTTTCCATCGTCGATTATGATGATCATAACTGTTAAGATGCCATTACCCCCTAATGGATTTCCCAGATGTTCCTGCATAGGTATTTCTCTGGCCAAAGTTGTGTATTTTACATGCCTTCGACTCTACTTATTACCCCCCAAAACCAGCTGGAGGCCAGAAAGGGCCCAATCCATCATCCTCTGCTTGGCCCAGCTCTGAACCTGCTCACAAGAATGGAGCTCTTTCACTTCCCCTTCTCCCTCCACCTTCCCTTTACACCCCCACCTTTCTCAAACCAACCCAAAAAAAAAGTACCCCCCTAAATTCCAGCGCCACACCGAGGTCACTTACCGGCGAAGCAAAACCTGAGAGGGGCTCTCTGTTTCCGGCTCAGAAAACACTTTGGCCATTCACATGCAGGTTTGCTTGTTTGGAGTGCGGTAGCCAAAAAACAACAACAAAAATAAGCGCTATAAAATATGGAGTGTGGTTTGAAATATGATCCTGGTAAAATGTTTGCTGAGTGATGGGGATGGCGTTTAATGACTCCGGTAATATTTTAAAAGGAAAGGGCCTACCGTATTCGGAGTTGGTGGAAAAGCTGATCAATATTTTTGAGTTTTAGTCATGATGGCAGTTCGGGATGTAGATAAATGGAAATTGTATTCCAGTCAATCTCTCTAAAACTAGGGCATTAAAAACAAAGGAAGGAGCAGCAAAAAATAATTGTAATGCAATATTTCCAAGGAGAACAATCACTTCAACAGGTTTGGCAGCACTTACAAAGGTACGCTCCTCACTGGGGAGCAGTCGCTCATTTTCTTCATGTATTAATCTATTTACTTAATTATATCCTACGTTGCCCGGAACTGCTTTACATTCTGTCACATTAAAACTACAAACTGTAATGCAATTTATTGCAGCTTAACGTGATAGACCAACACAAGTGCAAATCTGTGAGGAGGAAGAAGAGGGATGCGTAGCTTTTCTTTTTATAAACACATTATCTGAAAGGTTTGGCATACATTTTTATTAAGATGAGTAAATACTGTGGAAATCCACTTTCTTTTCACCGCAATCCCACCTGCTTTTTGTTAGAGGATTTTTAATAATTTATCTGTGCAAAATAACTCAAACTCCATTATATTGCATGGAAAATTCATCCGAGTAATTTTAATTTGATTTAGGTATGGACTTTAGGATATTTCTAATAATGATTATGCGTTGATCTAAACCACTCCAGTATGTCTCTGTCTGCATGTTTAGGGTCAACTCTGTCCCATAGCACAATGCTGCCATCAACATGCTTCACCCTGGGGACAACATATCTGCGTTGTATTCAAGGATATGTGGAGTTTTGATGGGTGGGAAAATATGCATCTTTTTCCATCCATTTCCCAACTACAAACTATGTTGTAGTTTTTCAAATGCAATCCTGTTAACACCTCATGGACTAGTAAAGCTAATTAGCTTCATACATGTTTTGATGAAAATAAAGCCAGGTTAGTGTATGAATAGTGCAAATATTGGTTGATACATGTATCTTTCATACTAAAGATACCATCAGAAGTGCTTTGATTCTTGGCCAGTAGTCGAAGTGTGGACTACATATGATTCATGGAAATGGATGCGCACAATGGTTAAACTCAATAAATAATTTTAACTCTGAGCCAAATTATGCAGCAAAAACTACATTTAGGATTACAGATGTAGTTAATAGCTAGTTGTTTTGGTGTGATGTATTTTAGCGACACTAGGCAACTAAGGAATAGTAATGATACTAATTTAATAAGGATTCAGGTGTAATTGTAGAAATGGTAATTTGTGTGGATGTATTTTAAAATGCAGCTTTTAATTAAAGGATTACTTCAGATTACAAAATATATTAATATAAATATAGATGTAAAAATAATTACTTAAAAGAGTACATAGACAGTAGAATAAAACCATATTTCAATGTTTAGCTGCACTTAAAACACTGCAGGTTGAACACCAATAACTTCAAAAATGTACATTTAAAAATAATTAATAATCCTGATTTCTTATTGTGAAAAGTGGCTAGAAGCTCATGGGATTGTGTGGCAATTTTTTTTTTTGCTGCATTTGAATCACTGTAGCTATAGCTGTTGAAAAACATCCATAGCTGGCTGGAATTATCATGTAACTCCAACCAACTCAATTTCAAAGTTTTGTTTGAGAAACAGCAGGATCAGCAAAATAATCAACATACCACGATTGAAAAGTTAGTTTCAGTACCTAAATGTCTAGTGGATTTAATTGTGTCATACAAACAACATACCAAATTTTACACCAGTGGTTAGTACAATGTTCACAATAATAACCCCAAATTAATTCAACATCTAACTGACAGCAAAAACAACATATTTTTTTTTTGTACAATTAGAACTGATTTCAGGCATTTAGGAGTCAAATCACACTTAGTTTGTGACTGTAATGTAACAAAATGGGAAAAGGGCTCAAGGCTCCATGTCTTTATCTGTATGCAATACATTTTTCGAAGCCTGAATGTTTATCTTGTATCTTGCTAAACCACGTCTCACTTTCACTCCTCTCGCAGGTTGTCGTATCGACGACCGTCAACGTGGACGGCCATGTCTTGGCCGTTTCCGACAACATGTTCGTACACAACAATTCCAAGCATGGGCGAAGGGCTCGCAGACTCGACCCTTCAGAAGGTACGCCTCCTTATCTGGAAAATGGTAGGCACATTTTTACATCTTATAATTTGCTACGCTGCTTTTTTCCTATTAGTTTTTTTTTTCTCCTTTTTCCATTTTTTAGATCACACACCTATAGCTCCTTTCACATCCGTAGAATCAATAGTTCCTCCATCATCTTTTTTTTTTTTTTTTTTTTTTTTTTTACTTTTTGAGTTGCTTCTGGCTTCCATCCCAACTTCTGTTATGCATTGACGGGAACTACTATGCATTAGTTTTTTTTATCATTTTTGCACTGCGAATGACAACTAATTCAAAAATGTTACGCTACTTCTACTCTGGTAATGCACCTACATTTGTCCTAAAAGCCACAGTGAAACATGATCAAATTGCTGAAGAATTTGGCTGTAAGGTCAATTTCCTGCCGTTGGGGTTCTGTAGATTTAGCCAAGAGAGAGTCGAAACGGGGGGAGGAAGGAGAAAGACAGAAAGAGAGAAGGGGGGGAGAGGGAGGTCGAATGATTCTGTGTGTGTGTGTGTGTGTGCGTGTGTGTGTGTGTGTGCGTGTGTGCGTGTGCGTGTGTGTGTGTGTGGGTGGAGGGGTGGGGTGGCCTATGAGCAAAACAGAACTTACTGTTTTTCTTCCAACTGATTCCATATGATAGACTGATTGCCTTCTCAGCCAAAAGGGAGAAAAGAAGGACCACCAAACCATGGGAAATCCGAAAAGTAAAATGTGCTATGTGTAACCTTACGACCCCCGTGGCCTTCGCTTACGGAAAGCAGCTAACCCGCAGCTGAAATACTGTTAAAAAGAGCAGGGGGAACCTGACTTTCATGCGATTGCTTAGATTTAAATTGTGAGGGCCAATTACGGCAAGGCAAACAGTTTATATATGCCACGTACTAAAAACAAGCTTCTCTGCACATTAATGGGCATTAATGGTTCTGTCACCAAAAGCAAATGTAATGTTTAATACAACGACGAATACAAAAAAAAAAAAACAACAAAAAGAAAAAAACATAGCAGACAATTAATATATCTCGGTGCTCTGTAGTCCTAGTGGGGGAAAAGCTAATCTATTTGTTTTTGTCTTTATTAATGACTCCTCTACTGGAGAACAAAATCAAATAATTAAAGTCCTGCCCGGAGCACCAAAGTCATTATGTTCGCTGACGTTCTGTTTGTGTGTTTCACATTTATGACACGATAGGTGTGGATCGCCTAGCAACCAGTTTCTTAATGAGGAGAGCAATTAAAGAGGTTGAGCCCTTGCCTCCGTGTTCCCCTGCTCCCACGAGACCTTCTGTGTGTTGTGTGTGGTGTGTGTATGCGTGTGTGTGTGGGTTCTTTACAGGTTACCCCAACCCATCCTTTATTCTCCTCTTCATCGCACTCTTCAAAGCGGCAGAGTGACGCCCCGTAAAGCAAGAAAAGAAGCAATTGTCAACCGCCCAGTTGAACATGTCTTTGTCTAATAACTTTAATACACCTTCCCTCTTCTTTAGAAGTTGAGATCTGGGTTTTTTTTTTTTCCTCCCCGGCTCAGCTCTACAACAAACTAATTTATCATGCATCAACAGCGATGGCTCACTTTGTTTTGAGTCACCTTTAACAAACAGAGATGTGGCACGGGAGGAGAGGGAAAAAAATAATAAAATAAAAACAAGAGGCGGTTTTATAAAATGTAACTCCAGCCATGTCCTCCACAGCGGCTCTGACAACTCGAAGGCAAACAGACAGGCAGCGTGCTTTAAATTAGCAACACATTCTTCCTCTGGAGTTCACAGGGCGAGAGGCTTTCAGCCTTTGTGGCTGTCTGACTGGCTGAAGCAGGGAGGCATCCTTTCCCAGCGCAGCTCAGGCTCAAGAAGTGCTGCCCCCTATTGGCACTCAGAGGGGATCGCACCCAGATGACAGTCTGAATCTCGCCATGTGACATTTTTGTTCACTTGTGTGCTCTGTCACACAACAAGCATATTATGCATTCAGACATGAATGTGCTTTGAGGCCGGCTGTCACTCAAACATGTATGGATTCAGGCTCAAAGGTGCATAAACATGCTCACAAATAGCTGAGTCTTTCACACACATCACCTCCCCCCACCCCCACCTCCAAACACACACACACACACACACACACAACAAATACAAAAATGCTCTCACTCACTCACCCACACACTCATACACACACAAACATAGACATACACTCATGCGCGCACGTTCCTTAGCTCAGTTTCACCATTATAGAGCCCCAGACAATATAGGAGACTTAGCATAGGGCCTGCAGCGCCTGACTCATTTGCATGCCAAGTGGCTGTAATGCTGTTAGGGTTTATGCAATAAAGACAAGCGAATCCAGACCGCCGGGCCTAAGAGGACGAAAAAAGAAGGAGGGAAAAGAGGATGGGAGGAAAAGGAATAAGAGAAGGAGAGAGACTGAGGGTGAGACAGCGAGAAAGAGAGACAGAAGAGAGAGTCAAAGGGAACAGATGGCCCAGGGAGAGGTAAAAGGTATAATCCCATCAGCTGCACTATCAACCGACCATCTGGACATCCCACAGCACAATTACAACACATTTCAGCAGGCAGAACAAAGGACGGCTTCACAGGGCCACATCAGACCTGTTTGAGTGTCACAAAACCAGAGCCAGAAGCTCCTCCGCTCAGATCTCGAATCGGCTTTGACGTCCTCCACGGCTAACGCTAAACTGAGAAGAAGGAAAAAAAAAAAAAAAAGTTGAAAACGGGTTGCAAAGTTGCAGCATGTGGTTGTTTAAAATCATAAAATTATTTAGATTCAATTTAAGGCGATAACTGGCCCTTGATTTGTTTTACTTTCCGTCCTAAAGTTTGTAAAGACTAAGTAAAGCAGCAGAACATTGCAAACTCCTCCGTCCACTTCAACTGATGTCTATCATCTGCCGGGCTGGGTGGGAGGGGGGCACACTGTGCGTGTCTGTCATCAGATCGCCTGTGCTGACTGTGTAATCCACTTTGCCACGGTCCCCATTCAGCACATGCTCCCCGCTCTGACTGTGCATTGAGACATATGCAAATTTTCAGGCAGAAGGGTGGACGGCTTAGGGCCTCAGTCACTGCCTCTCCATGAGTCCTTCTGCGCGTGGGAGTGAGGCATGGGGCTGGGGATGTGTGGATGCAGAGAAGGGTGTGATAGATGGGATTTCCGAGGCGGTGTTTGTCTATTCTCGTGTCCGTGTGCGTGTGTGTGTGTGCGTAACTAAGCGCAGCCCGTCATAGGTTTCAGGCAGCAGCTGCCCCCCTCTCCTCCCCCCCACATCCCCACCCAACAGTCACCATCACCATCAGGCACCCTTCTAGCCCCCTCCTCCTTCCTGCCCCTCCTTCCCTCTCTTCGTTCTCTCTCATCCCCAAAGTCAATTTGTTTACAGTAATTTTGAAGGGTGAATTATTTGCTGTAATCGTCCGCACTGATGAAGGTCAGGCCCTTAGAGGGGGCCCCGGCATGCCCATGGAGGGTTGGTCCTCTTTCAGACGCTCCGCTTCGCAATTAAGGAAAGCAAATGTCACTCCTCCAGGCCTCACAAATGAAAATCTGTACGAGGTGATTAGCATGAAGTCAACAGCGCCTGTTAAAGTCAGATTCCCTGTAGTACCAATGTGTGTGTGCGCACTTTATGGGCAGAGAGAGAGAGCAAACATGACCTGAACAGACCCAACAGTAAGGCAAACAAAGGGAGATGTCTTGTCTGAGGTGATCCATACAACAATGGCTGACTGTGATTTACTTACTGGATGGAGGGGATAAAGGAGGTTTTAGAGGTGTGCTTGCAGTGGGAGGAGAGTAAGGAAAAAAGAAAAGAACAGAAAGAGAACTTGCAGGAATAGTTGCACACATTTTGAGGAGCGGGAAAAACATGCGCATTTCACGCCGTATTATAAGATATTGATGAAAATAGATTAAATTTGATATTGCTATTTTATGGCAAGCTGTCATGCTATTTCTGTTGTAAACATGGTGTTTTGCCGAACACCATATTAAGGCAATGCATCAAGTGACAGCGAAAGTGAAGCATAAGATCACTCAAATTAGATTATAATAACAACTCCCACTGTTGATGAATGGCGGAGCTGCACAGCAGAAGTCATGCCAGATGAAAAGCATTGTAATAAACAATGTGAAATGGATTGAATCGATCACAAAAAGAAAACAAAAAAAAAAATCTTATACTGAATAATTCATGAGCGCATTTCACGATATGAAACCTGAAACTACACGCAGTGTGCCTTCGCTGTATTGTAGAACAAAGGTAATGAAATAACATGAAGCAGCAAAGCTTTAGCTTGTCATTTCCACTTCTTGACTCATTTAAGATGTGTTCAGCTTTAAAATTTTACTGTACATGTCCGTGCATGCTTAATCAATTCTGATGGCTACATTTGCCCTGACACATAATTTGCTCCATCAAATCATTTTCCTGGGGAGCCTGGGCGTTTAGCCTTTGTGAAGTGGACCATTTGAAGGGTCTGCTTAACTACACCACTCCACCGGGCTGATAAATGATTTTGATTCTCGTGCCTTAAAGGACAAATCCATCATTTTTTTTTTTTTTTTTCTGGGGGCAATTTCCATGATATGTCTTTGTGGGAAAAGACACGCAGGGCTGAACGTAGAGGTGATTCAGTAACGTGTCTGAGAGAAAAGAGACATGTGCTGGAGTGTCAAAGCCTGGGTGCTGAATTTGCTCTTCTCTTTGTCTTGGATAAGCAGCCACCCCATGCATCAAGGCCATCAGCCCCAGTGAGGGATGGACCACAGGAGGAGCCACCGTCATCATCATCGGGGACAACTTTTTCGATGGTCTACAAGTCGTGTTCGGCACTATGCTTGTATGGAGTGAGGTACGATAAAGCATTTGTTAAAGAAATACTTCAGGATTTGCTCTCATCAGTCAGTCTTGGATGCTGAAACTAGTCCGAAAGCATGCTTTCAAACTGGATTAAACAAACATAGGCTTAGCACCACAGTGATGATTATATACATAGCTCTAAAAAGTGGTACGCCTCCAATAGTCCTCCGCTGAGAAACGTACTGAGAAACAACAGGTAAAACAAAACTGGCTTAAAATGAATCAAACAGTGGTTTGTTGAAAACAAAGTAATATATATATTTTTACCTTTTACACCACTTCACTTTTAAAACAGTTACTTTGATGGAAAGTTTTGTTGAACATGCTCTGTTCTTAGTCAATGTTTCGCACAGGAAGGTCATTTTTGGTGCACCACCTTCCACCTCCATGTACAAAGAAATCATAAGCCTTTTGTGTAAAATAAACACCAAATGCAATTGTGGCCATGATTTCAAGGCTCATGAAATAACATCTGCATGAACAGCTTTGAGATTGGAGTTAATTTCGGACTAGCAGTCGGCTTCAGCTTCCAGGATCAACTAATGACGGCAATATATATTTTAACCTTGCAGCGTGATTCGCTTTCCCTCTCGCATGGAAATTATGTTCTCAAACGTCGATTGTTTGTTCTTTGTCGGTAACTCGTGATTTCCTTTCGTTTTCCTCTGTAATCCAGCTGATAACTCCCCACGCCATCCGTGTTCAGACTCCCCCTCGGCACATCCCCGGCGTTGTGGAAGTCACGCTGTCCTACAAGTCCAAGCAGTTCTGCAAAGGTGCCCCTGGGAGATTTGTCTACACTGGTGAGTCAGAACCTTCTGTTCCTGACTTTCTTTGTATTTTACAATCTTTTACTCTACTCTATCTCCCTTCTGTCATTGGGGTGGAGACCTCAACTATCTATTCTAGCCAATAATAAAGAGATGCGGCACACAAGGTGTTCTGGCTGGCTTGTCTCTTTTTGTTTTTTAAAGCCTTTCCAAAAATGATTTTGACTGATTTGGATTTTTCCTTCAGAACTATAATATAAGAAAATAAAAGAGATGCAATCAAGATTTTTTTTCCTTGTTCTTCTGCCACGAGCAGTCGATATTTTTCGAGAGCAAATGTTAACATCACATCATGTTTGTGAAAGAGCATGTTAACAGCGTTTTGATATTTTAAAGGCAAAGAGATTACAGAGTTGACATTTTGAACGTACATCAGCATGCTTCCTTAAAATTCCCTTTAAACACCTTGCTGATATTGTGCATGGCTAACTCAGAGTCTTCTCAAAATCCAAACTTGTCAAGTAATCTAGAGTCAATTTCTCTGCTCTTGTTAAGTGATGTGGTTCGATGAATGTTAAGTAACCACGATCCGGTAAGGTATCATGCCAAATTACAGCCCAAAGCCTTCAAGGTAAATCTTTCTCCCAATCGTTTATATCTGCCATTAAGTATAACAGATTATGTTTTAGCGTAATTTGCTGGATTTATAAGTCAAGCGTGGTTTCATTTTTTATGAATCAAATAAGAACGTCTATAACTAGGTTAAGTGAGTGAGTGTGTCTGAAGTTATTCACATGTGTGATCAGCATGAATTTGTAAGAGAAAGTGTGGTTCAGAGAGGGTGAGCGAAAGAGGGAGCGTGTGTGTGTCACACCGCAAGTAAAAGATCTGATTATCTTGGCTAACAGAAGGAAGTGGTGGTCTTATCTGTCATCATTGGTGAGTAGACAGAGGTTGTGAGGGTCAGAGCCTGTCTGACCTGGAAGCCTCTGTCTGTTCCAACTCTGGTGGGCAGAATGAAATGACCCCTCCTTCCCTCGCAGCACTCCTCAGCCTTAAGCAAAAGCTCTGGCCTTGAGCACAGCAAGGCCAAAGCTGGGGGCCCCCCAACCCCCACTCCTAACCCCCCCCCCCCCCAACAAAAAAAATATCCCAATCCAGACCTTTCCATCCTGCAGCAGCTGTTTCTCATCAAGTCTCCCTTGCTCTCCCTGATGCCCCAAAACTACTACTCCCCCCCCAGCCCCAGAAACAGCCGTTGGTCCCCTTCTCCTCCAACCGTGCAGTCTGGCCCAGCTCTCCTGCGTTTAACCTCCCTAGCAGGAGTGGAGCAGAGGCCAACAAGACACCGGGATAATGAAACAGGAGTGTAGTGTGACTGCATAAGTGTATGTGTATGTCTGAAAGTGAATGGAAGTGGGGGAGAAAGTGTGAGTGCAAAAGAGTCTATGCGAGTGCGTGTGTGTGTGTGTGTGTGTGTGGGGGTGTGTATGCGTGTGTGTGTGTGTGTGTGTTACTAAACAGCCCTGAGAAGGTGTATAAGTTAAGACATTAATGGCTTCTATAGCACCCTAGTGAAAGTGCCAGGTCCCTTAAGAACAGACCCCATTAGTCACAGAGGCTAAGCGGATTGGGATGATTACCATCAGGTTTTACTGGAGAAATGTGTCCCCTTTCCCTCTATCTTTGTTGATTTTTCTCCCCCCATTCTTCCACTCCGTCTTCCCTGGCTCCTTCTCACTTCCAGTTAGTATTAAGATACAATTACCCCTGGAGGCAATGGTGGTGCAATTGATTAGTGTGGTGAATTAAAAGCGAAAGTCACCAACAGACAGGTCCAACTCCTTTGCTTCCCTTCTCCCTCAGTGGCTCGCCGTGATTGTGTGACGGCGGAGGGTGAGGCTCGAGCGAACGAAACCGTTAAAAGGCAGCATAATGCCAGAATTAGGTGCCACTGATTCCATATGTACAGTAATTGCGAGGTGAAAAGGATGTTAGCTGCTCCTGTCGGAGATTAAAAAGCGAATTGAGTGCGGGGAGAGTGGATTGTGTCTTAAAAAATGAAACAGCTCATTTTAAAACCACAGTTTTTCTTTTTCTTTCACAGCGCTTGAACAAATGGCCTTCACACAGAAATAGATCGGAGTTACACGAGCGGTGAAAGTGAGTGCGGCGACACGGCGCTGTCGAATAGGCGCCAAACGTCACCGTAGAGCAACACGTGTATATCAAAAAGTCGAACTATCAAAGCTTTTTGGCTTCAGAATGCAATCTGAGGACTTTGTTTTTTTTTCCATGTTGACTCCTCTTTCCCCACCGCCCTAATTGTGGAGATTTAACTTGGTCAATTTAAGAAATTATCACAAATTACCAAGAGTCAACACGGAGGAGACTGCAGTCAATTGGAACAGCGGAGGGACACGTCCTCAGTCAGGTTAGCACCCTGGATCGGCTCCAAAACTCACAATCCATTCTCAGAAAGAGAGGATCCTGTAGCGTATGTCAAATAATCCTGTCGGCATTGACTATTGAATGTTTAAAACACTAATGAGACAAACAGACAGACCATATAAAACTTAACTAAGCTGTAGCTGACTGCCTCAAGGAACCTATTTATGTTCTTTAATTGACACTTTTTAAAGGAGTGAGAAGCTATTTTTGTTTGTTTTGCAGCCTTCTAAAAGAGCCTTGTCCCCTGGAGCTTACATGCCTGTCCTCTGTCTAATCCATGTATTGGTTATCCATTGGTCAGGACAGAAGTGGGGGAACCAGCTGTCAGCAAGGTTGTGGAAAATCAAAAGGAGAAAGTTACGGCTGCACCTGAGTCGATATTTTATTTTGCTTTACACTTTATTAGGCACGGAAAACGGCTGCGAAATGGGCTTAATCAAATATCTTAAACAAAGAGTCCCAATTTTAAGCCTCATTTGTTGCCTCCCAACCTTTTCACTGCATACTTATAGAGCTGTGTGAAGGAGCACATCATAAATAAAAATTTGACAGTACAATTCTTCCAATTTAAACTCCTAATTGCATCAGAGCTATTGTTGTATATATATATATATATATATATATATAATTTTTTTTTTTTTTTATCTCAGCCAAGTTTCCATGAAGAACTCCCCTCCAGGGCCAGCGATGATGCAGGCCTGTGGTAATATGGTTCTGCAAGCAGTCCTAACACACTCAGCCGCTATTTATCCTAATCAGTGACATCCACATAACCAGGATTGCTTAAAATGAACCCCTTCCGCGCCCCAGAAAACGCACATTTACCGGGACCCCATTTGTCATGGGTAAATTGAGGGTCAGTAAACTTCGCCTGTATCCTCCAGTGGGGATCCAGGACATGCATCATAACGTTAGGAGAGAATGATTGGCGAAGGCGAGCTGTCACATATTTGTCAGGGGGAAGGGAACATTATTTGCTAATTTCCCAAGCTGGGCACTGACAGGGTGCTTCGTCTTCAGACCTTTGGTGACCAGCATGGCTTCCCGGCTATTAGTACAAGTCAAGTGTTTTTTCTTTTTTTCTTTCCTCCTCCCACTGTAAAGCGGCAGTAATAAGAGCCATTCGTTCGACCTCACAAGACTGCAGCACACTGGGTGAAGGATTCTGGATGAAGCAGATGCCCCCCATACAGAGAGTTGCTCTTGCCAGGCCTTAGTTGTGGCCAGACAGCCTTGAGGGCTGATGGATCACAAAGTTTCCTCGTCAAGGTGACGCTATCGACTCCACTGCACCAAAATCTGACAAAATGGGTATGAGGCAGTCATTCATCAACATAAGGACAAAGGGGTCATGTGTGCTTCACTCAATACCGTTGGAGATCAAGAAATGTCAACCCTGTGAGGGAATAAAAAAGGAAGTGGTTGAGAGTGCTGAAGTGGGTTCTCTGTATGGATAAAATGTTTTGCCGAAGTATTCATACCTCGTTAACTTTATTTGTCCATCTTGTCACAAAGCAACCACAAACCTTGTTGTGTTCAATAGGAATTTGTATGTGATAGACCAACAGAAAACAGCACAAAATGCAAAATATTGAAGTGGAAAAGAAACATGCATTGTTTTTAGAGTACTTTAGAATAAATAATCTGTTAAGATTTAAAGCAGGGTTAGGTTAAAATATCATCATATGAACATAGAAGGATTATTGCAGAACTACATGGACTTCCACCTAAATCCAAAGGCTGGGCAAGGCAAAATGTAATTATTACGGCAGCCAAAAGGCCCGAGGTATCACTGGAGGAGCTGCAAAAATCAACAGCTCACATTGGAGAATCTGTGGACAGGTTAAATATAAGTCGAGTGACAGACGCATACCCCAAAAAAGACTTATAGCTGTAATATGAGAGACATGTCATTCTAAATATCGAATCAAAGAATATACAGATAATGCAGATCCACACTTTTATTCATAAAGAAAATAATCCTATGAATTTTTTGCCTGTAACCTGACAAAAGATAAAAAAATTAAAAAAATTATATATATATATATATATATATATATATATATATATATATATATATATATAGGGGTATGAAAACTTTTGCAAGGCAAAGTACACATAAACTAAATGTTTTAAATTTATTAAGCCAAAAAAACAAAACAAACATGCATGTACATTGGATTTTTACTGCATCTTAGCAAATAGTCCTTTTTTCTCCAAAGCTATAAATAGTGCTATCCAAAAATCAAACACTTCCTGCTCCACTCGTGGAAGGCGGAACAAAATGCAGCGCCTTTCTTGACCCTCCTCTCTTGTGAAAAAAATTAAATAAACAACCAAAGACATCTTTATCGGCACACATCAGATACAGGGTCCTGTGCCGTCCAGCTGGTGAATTGAGCCCATCCTCTCCGCCCTGCCGGCACTTTGAAGTCCCAGACTTACAAGCTGATTAGATGGAGAGCTTCCTTTTCATTTCCTGTCCTGCAGGGCTGGGTTTGGTACTTCACTAGCGAATGGTCAGTGACGGGGTGTGGCCTACCGAAAGATATGTTATAATCAAAGGCATTCAAGGAGGTATGTAAACAGATCGGCTTCTGAGGAGGACCTGCAAATGCACCAAATACTTCATACTCCATTTGCGTATTTAGAATCTGCTCCACGCAGGGTTCTGGAGCCTTTCTCCAAAGCCTATTTTTAAGACGAAAGTCAGCGCAGGAGCGAGAAAGGATGACACAGGCATTTATAAATGTCATCTCCACAGTGAATGGGTTGTAACCGGTTGGCACAACAGTTTTAGCATGTGTCAAGGCGTGTTATCCACCAGCCATCGCCATACCTGCCTGTCTTATTACAACTGCTGGTATTTAGCGCGAGCTCCACAGGAGTGGAGCAGACACTCATTGCCAAGTGAGATGGGCCTGGGCTTGAAGGCCTTGCGAGCTTGTGTGCATCGCGACAAGGTTCCACAGAGGAAGGTCCTTGTGTCCAATTAGAGGGCTGACGTGACACGTGCTCACACTCCCCCACTGTCAGGCAGCTTGTCAGGTAAGCTTTGAGAAGCGCACTGTGGCATTATTCCACAGCGTGTTATCAGCAAGTGACCTGTGAAATCCAGCTTCAGGAAATTGATTGAAATAAGTACTCGCGGTTGAGCGAGTATTTTCACCTATTACTTGTTTCTGAAAGTGGTTATCTTTCAGGAGCGGGGATAAAAAAAAGAATAATAAAAAATGAAGGTTTTAGTGTGTTTTTTTTCTACCAATAAAGAGGGTATGCATTGATTTATTTTTAATTGGGCCCACTTTTTTGTTTAAATGTTAGTGGTTTGTTTGGTAAGGGGAAGTTGTCACCAAGTCGCAGCATTAGTCTTTTGCCACAGGACAGACAGGCAGAAATATGTTCTGTTCTCCTTTCACCGCCTTCCCTTCTTGCCCCATTTTCAGGCATCATCCAAACCCGACGGGCTTTAAAGGAACTCCAGCCCCCCGACCCCCATCCCCTCTCCTCCGCTGCCGCTTTTTGATTGAAATTCATCGGCAAGTTTATTGAGAAATGAATGAGGGAGGCAGCGCGGTATTGACTTTGAGAGGAAAACACAACTCATCTTGAATGAGGGGGAAAATTCACCCGTAATTTAGCCGCCATCGATCCATGCCCCGTCCATGTATTGATCTTCATTTTACAATATTAATTTGCGCTTGCAATCAGCTGTGAAGGGAGCCCATTTGATTTCTGCGGGGCCGGTAATGTGCGAGAGTCCACCGGCGTCCTCGGAGAAGAGGCACACGTGCTTTAGGTGTCATCTAAGAGGATTGAACAGGTGTCTCTGGCACCTTTCTAATAACCCAGCCGATATGAAGGGAGCTGAAATTATGGATGTGCGATCTGTAACATTGCTCCCTTTTAACCGTGTTAATTACATTTTATCTGTTGCAGGGGCAATATCTGTGGGAGACTGTAACTGTCGAGCTTTTTTCATCTGTATTGGCTCAAAGTTCATGAAATTTCAATGAACATTGATCTGTCTCCATTGATTTATCTTAACTGCAGATCTTTGAAATTTTAATTTCCTGTTCATCTCCAGACTGCTGGAGATGGAATCACTGAGTGGTAACTGGCTGCAGTGGATGGAGATGATATGGTCAGTGTTGAAACAGATGAGGTTTGCTTTGCGTGGGCTTGCTGTGAAAATTTCAATTTGGCTTGGTTTGGTTGATTTATAGGTTGGTTTCCACGTCTGTGTGCATGTTTTCTACTCTTCTGAATGGATCTTACCTATTCTGAAGAGCAGCAGCATGACTTCTGATTTCTTTACTTTCCCTCTATGCACACCAGTTTTAATTCCTTGAAGTCACCATGGAAAAGTTATTCGCCCTTTCTACAGTGCTTTGCAGTAGTATTCAGACCTGAAATGCATTCTCGTGTTATCATGTTGCAGACAAAAGCATCAGAGTATTTTAAAATCTTACAGCAGAATCTCAATTGGTTTTTATGTCTAGGTCATTCGGAAACATGGACCTGATTTGGTTTGAGCCACGTTTTATTGCCAGATGTGTAACATTTTGCCTCAAATAGGCTTTATTCCAAGATTGCTCTGTATTTATCTTCATCGATTTCCCTATTAGCAATGATCAGCTTCTGCTGCTGAAGAATAGCATATCCACAGCATGATGCTGCCACCACCCTTTTTCCTGGTTCCTTGTGGGTATGGTGTGTTCAGGGCGATCTGCTGTGTTAGTTTTTCTGCCACTCAGTGTTTTGCATGCAGTTACATTTTAGTCTCATCTTACATGAGCAACTTTTTCTATATGCTTACTTGAAGCAAAATGCTTGACTTTCCTCTCACCACGTTTCCATAAAGAGTGGCAAGAAAAAACAAATGGTTTTCCTTTCAATAGATTCCCCCCCACCTGAGCTGTGTATCTCTGCAGCTCCTCCAGTTACCGTGGGACTCTTCCCACATCTTGGTAGGTTTGCAGTAGCACCATAGACTTCCCGACCTAACACTAACTTTTAACAACTTCATCCTTGACCTGTCAGTTGAGTTCATTGCTTTTCCTAATGCTGTTTGCTCACTGATGTTCTCAAACAAACCTCTGAGGCACTCGCAGGAGAGCAAGATTAAATTACATTAATTAATTGGATTAAGTGACCTTTTGAAGAGAGGATTGATTGCATTGGATTTTATTTTGGAGTATCAGAAGAAAGGGGGCTGAATACAAATTCACACGCAACCTTTGGGATTTCAGTTTTATTTGAAAAAAAACTAGACTTCTATACACTTCTATACATCTCTGTGTAGGTTTGTTACATTAAGTCTCAATAAAATACTTTTTTTTTTTCTTTTTGGCTGCAACATGATGAACTGAGAAAATTCTCAAGGGCAATGAATACCATAACAAGACACCAAGTAATTCCTGTAGAGTGGTGAATTTCAGCTGGAAGAGGTCATTCTGCGTGATGATAGATCTGCATTCGCGTAACAGACTACAGGTGCCTACTGGGCTTCAGTTTGACAAGTCACAAATGCAATAACACTTGAATGAACTTCTTGCTTGTGCTGTTTATCTGTCTCCCCCTTTCCAACTCCCACTCCACCTCTAATTTGTGTTAAGGGGGGAAAGAAAAAAAAACTGCTCAATGGTGTAGGAGGAGTGGAGATAAGCTCGAAGCAGTTAAGTATAATTAGCGAAAGTAATAGCTGGCAAATGGCAACAAGGCTAGGTTTTTATCTCCTGGAAAGATAGAGTTATCGTAATAAGCTGTAATGGCTGGCAGGAATGCTAGTACTCTGTGCAGGCTTCCATTCAGGCTCGTAGACTTAACAAGGAACAATTTCCCTTGAATTTACTGCTTTGCTCAAACATTTCCCTATGTTTATACCCTGATACTGTAAGTCAATACACGTGTTCACTCCACTTTCATATAGATTGAGGGCACACACTGCCGTATTGCCATGTAAGCACTTCTGGCTGCCAGCATCGGCCATGTTCTTCTGTTCCCTCAGAGCGGTTACTCATGTCCCATTTCCAGAGAACACGGAGAAGTGAGCAGCAGACCACACTCATACGCCATGTACAAGCGATCCACTCTACATTTTAAGTAAAGTGGCGGTGACCGAGGCTGCTGAAGGACCTCGCGCAGAAAATGAAGGGAAAAGGGGGGGAAAGATTGAGGCGTCAGATCGAAATAAGATTGGGAAGCGTGCATTCCAGAAAAGGAGGAATTCAACTGCAGGCCTGCCACGGCTGCCAAGTGCGCATGCGGGGCTGCTCAAAAAGAAGGAAACGATACGGTCGCAGCTGCACGAGGAGTCAGGCATTCCATTTCTTCATATTCTGAAACGCGATCATTCGGTCTCTTGAGAGAATTGCTGAAATAGTCATAAAAAAATATTCTACTTCCCAATCTTCAAGACGGTCCACAGTAAAGTCTGCGCATTTTGCCACTTACCATGCTAATTCTGCTCGCATGTGGCCATAATTCTTTAAGTTATCAGCTGTTAAATTTGAAACATATTTGCTGTCACATTCAGTTAGGAAAATTTCTATCATCCTGGAAATTAAAACACGAAGCATCTCTGATCCAGGCAGGGTGAACAGATATAAGGAGTATAATTGAACAAAACGCGCAACCTGTCAAAATCTGTGCAGAAAATGAGAGAAAATGAAAATTCTATTAGTGTCTAATGTTCCCTCCTCCCCCTCGCCGCGTGCTCTTCATCTCTCCGGCAAAGTATTCAAATGCAAGCCCTGCCTTACCTCCCCGTGTCTCTTTTTCTCTAATTATCCATGAGGTCAGTAAGCAAAATGGGGAAGAAGCCAGGAGATCAATACAAATTATCCCTGAGCAAACCAGTGCTGACAGTTTGAATTGCAGCATATGTTTACCCAAAATCAGGCAATTTATCTTAATATCAGGCGAGTAATGCAGCAGGGGTGAGAGGTCACACAATCTCTCCACCTCATAATTACCCGCCTCTAAAACAGGAAAGTGGTATTGATTGGCCGCGGGCCGGGAAGCGGGCGTGACTGGAACGTGCCAGTGACCCCCCACCCCTCCCGCTCCCCGACACCCACCCTCCCCTATCATACCTCCCATAGTTCTCTCTGTCCCTCCGCCTCCCTTCGGCTAGACTCCCCACCCAGCGCAGGATTTATGGGATGTGTGTGGATGGTTTCGTGTTTCCTCGAAGCGACTCAGAAGTCTTACAGAAGGAGTAAGAATGGGTGAAGGGGGCGAGGGAGTGTAATACCACTTTCACTGTTTATCATTGGAAGGTCAAGGAGGACTAAACAAATTTTGGCTCTGGATCATCGCACCACTTTATTGCAGCGCAAAGTTTATGAGTGAGAAGAAGCACATGACGAGGTGTCGAGGACTGAAGTAGACCTGGGAGGTGAAGAGGGTAAATGTGTGGAAACGTGCACGTCAATGCAGGAAAACGTAAGGAGAGTGGTCCCAATGATTCTTGTAAAAGCTCAGAGGATGAAAGGAAATCTTTGCACGGAGAAAAAAAAAAAAAGAAAAAAATCTGCAGAGCAGTGCAGCGACTGCACATTTATTGTCCAGATTGAATATAAGTGCTCAGTATATATCATCAGCAGCTCTTACAGGATTATTGACATTGTCTGTGTCTGTCTGCGCCGGTGTTACACGCTATGACTACAAAACTGTCAACTCATCAACTGACAGCACCGTTTAGCGCTAATGCAAGTCTCCATCAGCTGTCAAAAGCATTTGCATGAAATCAATAGCAGATGGCGGTCTGTGTCACCAATTTCATTACGCCAGGGTTGTTACAAAGATCATCTCCATGATAGATGAGACGGCGACATGCCGGCATGGGGAGATCATGCCTTGTGCTGGAAAACTGGGACTGCACTGAGTCCTGACACCAACTGAGACAAGTTTTAATATATCTTTTTTGTTTTTTTCTTCTTTTTTTTTTGGTCTGTCACCAGAGCGTGGTGCCAACTAAGTCCTCCAAATCACATTCATTGCAGTTCTTAGGCCGGCATTTACAGTATTACAGTAGGGCATCATTATCATTGGAAAGACACGTCAAAAAGTCCACCTCTCCCGTTCTCCGTCTCGTTCTGTACTGTACATCTGTCCGGCCGAGTTCCCAGCATGCCTGGCGGGTTCTGCAGGCCCCAGCTGAGGCAGAGGACAGGAGAGCGTGATGTATCACCCTGAGAGAGCCCACTGACAGCCTCTGATGATGGATGGCCTGATTATGGAGTGCTTTTTACACATACACAATTTACATCACACTGAGCAGCGGGGTCTGGCAGGGCCGTCGAGCACATACGCGTTTTCCACGCGGGGCACGGGCGTTCACACGCTTGCATGTGTGCGCACGCACTCCTGCACGGGTCTGCCACAGTGCATAAGATAAGGAGGGGAGTGGAAATAACAAAAGAAAAGGGGGCAAATTCCTCACTGCAGCCTTGTCATGTAAGATCAATATGGCAGATCAATCCTTTATTAAGGAGAAGATGGCTTCTCCCCCTACATTCCGAAGCAGACCTTTGTCGTTTTGCGACACATGATGACATGTCAAATCAGATTTCCAGCAGTGTATGTAGCTGTGGCGGGGGGTTTATTCAGGTGTGTCTGCACTGCCGAGTTGAATACCACTGTATTTGTAAGCTGGATCTGTGATATCGATTAGAGCCCCCACTTTGTCCATGCTTGAGTACATAATTGCTGTTTGACCATGCTTGAGCTGGCAATTACTGTATTCAGCGTTTAGCACAACTGCTGCATGTGTTCAATTGCAAGAACAAGTTTGAATGAATAGGAAATTAGTGTCCATGTCAAACGTTGGCATGGAAATAAAGTCCTGAGTCCCATTTCAACACATAAAACTAAATCTAAGCTCTTGACCCGACATTACTGAGGGATAGCGCGTCCAAATTGGTTCTGTGTTGTATAGAGACAGCAAAGTAGAATACATTTTTTAGCCCTTGATAACAGAACCACACTTTATAACAAAAGCGGTAAAAAAAAAAAGCAAGCAAATTTTTACTCATCTTACATATTTTTAATGGCACAAAAGCGTCAATGTTGTCAAGTCTTAAATGGCCCACTATAGTACTGCTAAACATTTAAATAACTCACCATCACACCCACCAATAATTGTGCAGTTGGATTTAAAAACAATGTGTTTATTAATATAATATTCAAGAATCTTTTATTCAAAGTGAAAGAAAGATTACACACAGGTTATTACAATGAAGATTTTCAAGTTGTACATGCCAAGTTGCAGAATGGAGCATAAAAGCAATTTCCACTGCAGAACTGATTACTGTTTACATCATAACGGATATTTGGTCACATGTGTGCAAACATAAAAATAAATAAAACTGATAATACATCAGTTTCATGAAAAAGTGCCCTGTTTCCAATGGTAATTTTTATCCACCATAATTAATTGCAAAGAAATAAGGCTGTCCATAGCGGTAGGGCTAAACCAACTACATGATCCTTAGGTCATGACTTTTGTGTCACTGCCCACATCTCTTTGTGCTTGAGATCACTTGTTTAAGACATTTTCCTGCAAAAGCACCAACAAAGAGCAGCAGGCTTTGTATAAACCAAAACCCAGTCCTAATCCGGTAGAATGTAATTTCTGGTTGAAGAGTGCCGGTCAAAGTACTGGTGATGGTCATGGTTAAGTACAAGTGAAGTTACTCAAATGAATAAATGAGAGTAGGTACACAAACTTGAGTGTGTGTGTGTGTGTTTCTGTGAAATTGTTGGGGGTTGCGTTCACTTGCTTATACATTCAGCAGGTTCAGCGAGCTGTGTGGTGTTAATGCTGAAATTACATGCTGAGTAATGAGTGATGGGCCAAATTACAGGCTGAACAATGAATAGAGGCAGGCAGCTCTTATTAGTCTCCATAGAAAGCCATTGATTTATGAAGCGCCTTGCTCGGCGGAGTTACTCTCCTGAAAATGATATCTACATTGAGAAGTGATGTTCTCTATTAAGCCATTCTTTCCCCTTTTGCACTGCTCTCCTCCTTCCTAACCCTCCTCCCCTCGGCCTCTCTCTGAGTGTACACGATTGTTTAGAATCAGGCGGAGCTGTAAGGAAACCTTCAATTACCCATTAGGACTGTCAGACATAAAACGCCCGGCTCTCACCAAAGTCTGGGTTATGATTCATTTACTTTGTGCCTCTGATTCATCGCCCAATATGCCTCATGCCCCAGATTACTGTTTGAGGGGTGGGAGAGATTAATGGCTCCATGGGATCTGCCACCGTTTTTCAAGGGCCCAGTGTTGCAGTACAGTTGGTGCAGAAGGGTGAAATGACAGCAACTTACACTAGATCAATGTGTGGACAGTCTTTCACAGATTATTAAAGCTCTGTTAGATTAAAAGACCCCCGCTATGTAGTTTACTGTAGTCAATATTCCCAAGCAGATAAAAAGGGGGAGGGTCCCTCTAAAGCATTCTTAGGCTGATGTAGGTCATCATGGCTGCTAATGAAATAGCACTTGGTGACACAAGTGTCAAAAGGAACCCCCCCCCCCTCCCCAAACCCCCACCAGAGCTGATGATGTTTCATAAAACATTGTCTCACCCTTGAGTTTTTTTAATTTTTTTAATTAGGCATTCTGAAATTATTTCTGTACTGTAAACCATCACAAATTTTTCAATTAGTTCCCTCATATCTCTGGCAAAATTAGCCCTCAAATGGGTCTAATCTTTATCTTCCCTTTCCTCTCTTCTAGCCCTCAATGAGCCCACCATCGACTACGGTTTCCAGAGGCTGCAGAAGGTCATCCCCAGACACCCTGGCGATCCTGAGAGATTACCAAAGGTCAGTACATTGTCCTTCCCGAGCAGAGAAACGTAGGGTGGTAATGACACAGAGCTCTTCAGGTTCTGAAGGAACAGTTTATATCTTAACCATAGCAGATAACCCTCATGACGTTATTTAATATAAATCCAGATTAAGTTTGTTGGTGCTAATCGGCTGGTCCGAGAGGGGCCATCGCCCGTTGTGTATTGGTGACTGTCCTTGGAAGCTCGTTGGGGGACTAGTGCGCCAGCGGTCATTGGGCAAAAGGCAGGGTACACTCTTTACAAGCCACCAATTCATCACAAGGCAAAAAGAAACAAACTATAGACTAAGTGAATGTGCATGGAGTACTGTGGGAGGAAGCATCAGTAGTCTGGACATTACTCACATATGTAAGGGGAGAACATGTAAACTAGGTGCAAAAAGGCCTCATCCAATACAGAGTATAGATCCTGTACAGTAAAATCATTTTATTGCTGTCCAATTTTCCATATTGATATTGCACACACTAATGCAATGCAGGTCGATAAAATAGCATTTGCTTAAACAGCGGCAACATTTTTGGGACTGAGGTTGTGTTAAGACCTTACAAGTAAACTTTATTCTTGGCCACCAGCTTCAATCTCCAGGGTCAACTAATCTGGATTTACACTAAATGAAGACACCAAAAGAATTATCCCTTTGAAGTAAGATATTTACTGCCTATAATCTTTTAACAGAACCTCCCTTCAAAAATCCCAAACCATCTATTTAATATCTTGCTAATACTCTGTGACAAATAAACTAAACAACATTCCCATCAACGCAGAGCACTGCGACCCAGAGCGCTAACAGCTTTTACTCCACATATGTGGCTCACCCTCCAACCAGCGTGGTAATGGTATTGGCTTTTTGTGTGTGCGTGTGTGTGTGTGTGTGTGTGTGTGTGTGTGGGGAGAGAGGCGTAAACTCTCTGTGTGGTAAAATAGCTCAATCAGGCGTTTTCCTCTCCAGTAGTCTGTGGAGATGGTAATCTGGTCAGAAACGACGCCTGCACCCTCATTACCCCACTCATGTTTTCCTTTCATTTTCTGCGGCTCGATTTGGTTTAATCTTTTGTTTACAGAACCCTGTGCCGTAAACCTTTCTAGTCTTGCTGCAGCTAATAGACAAAGACTGCATGTTATTATGCTCTGGCTTTTATAATGTTTTGTTTTTTATCTTTAAGTTGAAAGTCACATCAGTTTGGCATGACACATCAATAGGCCAAATGAAAGAAAGAACTGAGAATTAGCATTAAAACTGAGGTGTTCACGTCTGTTTTTGTTTTTTTTTCATAAATGCTTTTCTGCACAGTCCTTTTGATTCCTTTATTCTTATTTGATTCCTTTGATTCTTTTACTCTTAGTTTCCCACTGATAGAACCTGTGTGTTTTCTCTAATTGCCACCCCACTAGTAACCATTTTGATGACCAACGCTCCGAATGTGTCAAAAGTAATAATATGACTGATTAGTCAATTCAAGACCCCTCGGCACGCTGAAAAGCGGGGACCACCTCGGAGTTTTAATAATACTGCAGAACCTTTAAAGACCTTATCTATCATATCCCAGCAAGCAACACAACAAAATTATTAATGTCCAATGGACAATTTAATAAAGTGTGATGTTTGACCAAGGCAACCTGGAGAAATGGAACTTCACAGCTAGTCTTTGGCTCAGTATATGAAGTGTTTCAATTAGACCTGGTCCCTGTGGAGACAGGAAGCTACACCTCGACATGAAATGTTGCTCTAATTTCAGGTGTAAACGTTGACCAAAAGGTGAAGTTCACTTACCTTTCATATCTACAACTCTGTCTCCGCTGGCAAGACTGTTTGAGTTTTACAGAGTTTTCAAAAGTTTTCACCCTCTGTTAAAATTAAAGCATGATAAATAATTTCAAAACATTTGTACACATATTATGTTAAATATATCTGCACTAAAATCACTTCAAGTAAAAAACAAAAATGTTGCAATAACCCGACTGCATAAGTCGGGTTATTGTAAGTATAAGTATAAACCGAATCAGTTTGTCTGAAAACTGATTAAGTCATATGCTTAATATATCAGCATATATCAGGCTGATATATATAGTTAGACTATATCAGCATGCTACATGAAAGTTATCCAAATCTGTCAGACAATTATGGCCACACATGGCCATCTTTAGATGGACCCACGGATTTTACGTTAGATTTGTTTAGAGAGTTTTAGCTTGGTCAGTGCAAAACTTTAATTCTTCTCTTACAAAACTATTGTTTTATTAATTGGACAGTATGCTTGGACTTCCGGTAATGTTGACAAACTAATTCCCACTTCATTTTGATGTTTTATGATAAAGCTGACTAGTATCTGATATATTTCCTTCCACTTTGAAAAATGAAAATACGCAGTGCCAACTGAAGCCACCATGTTTCAGTGTGTTGGTTATGTTGTTCATTTGGTGGTGGGTGTTGTCTTTGAGTCAAACTTATCCTTTACAATTGTGGCCCAAAGTTCAACTTTGGTTTCATCTGACCACAACAAATTTTATTTGAAATAAAAGGTGACTGTTCTTGCAGCCCAACTCCTTAGTAAATATTTGAAGATTAGTGGAGATGTAGGATATATATATACATTTTTTTGTGCTTTTTTAATGACTGATAATTTTGTAATACAAAATCCTTAACTTGTCAGCGAACCAAAAGATGCAAATGGAAGTGCAATAAAAATCCTACTAGGGTGGCTGAACTTCAGATTCACTTTAATCAGTAGAAGATGTCCAAAAAATAAAATTCTTAAATTAAATCAAAAGGCCTTTTAACATCAAGTATTAGGTTAAGGTTGTGAAGGTTATTGCACTTTTTTTTAATGATCATTTTAATTTGAAGACTTATATCTTGGCTTTTTACTTCAATTCTATGTGGTGAAAGTTTGTTGAGGTGACATACTGTTTTATCATCAAAACTTTTGCACATTATAACAGAGTCCTGCACCCTTTTGAGAGCCACTGTATATAAACAAAGTCCACATCTTTTCTGCAACCAGAGACACAATGTTACATGGTAACATGGCTTTATTACAGAGAAACCTTGAATACAAAGCATGGCTGGTTGTGGGACAGATTTTGACACTGAGACTGAGATTAGTTTCCTGGGTGAGCGTATACTTAATATAGCACGGTCTCCCGGCCTTTGCATGAAACAATCAGAGAGTGAGATGAAACCCTGCACTCCCAATAAACAACATAAATATTTGATTTGCTCTCTAATGGACCCAAATATGGGGTTCAGGGGGCATGTAAATGATCCCACGAAGTGATTCGTCATTGTTAAGCTTGCCATCTCAGGGTCAGCTCTCGGGGTCAAAAGCACATTCCCAATAAAACAAGCCTGCGGCGGGCCGAGGCTGCTGCGCACATTCGGAATGAGAGCAGAAACAGAATATAGAGAACAGCCATTACAGGGTGCAGGTGAGGCAGGGAGACTCTATAAAAAGAAGATAAAGCTGGAGGACGGCACGGTGTGCATTAGCAGAAAGGCAAATCGACACCAAGCCCACTCACCACCTCTATCCGAGCCCCCCCCCCACACCCCACGTCTCCTCCGTTCCCTCCCTCCCATGACTTCACCCTCCAGTTGATAATATTACTGCGCTATTGATTTCCACCAGCCTTCTCCCTGGGACCAGTAAGACACGTGGTAATTGTAAGGAGACAGAAAGCCAATATGGGAGTGCTCATGGATAGCAAGGGATGCACGCTAATATTGTTGCTACACAGAGAAAAAAAGGGGGGAAGCTGCCTCTGATTGAAGTTTACCTCGTAATTCTAAGACAACATCGCAGATGACAGCCTGACCCTGTGGGAGGAGAGGAGATATAAAAATTCAATGCAAAGTCCAGGGTGAATATGAAAGTAATAAGTGTGAGCAGTCAAGTGATGAGAAAGGAGATTGGTTTGCGGGCATGGCGTTAAGTGAAGAGAGACTTTAGAATTCACCCTCCTTTTTAAGATCTTGTTATAAAACAATTTTCTATTCATAATATAAAAAAGACAATTTATAATACCATTTTGTGCCCTCTGGCAGTAATGGACAAATAGACTGGATATCACATTATATCACACTCAATTTCTCTCCTCTGCAACAAATTAGATTCATTATAAAATTAAAAGTGGAAACTCAATATTGTTTTATTATTAAGCTGATTGCTTTGGATTCTTTTTGTCCCCCCCTAAAATGAGCATAAGCCCATTCTTTTCCAATTCTTTGTGTAATCCACAAGGAGAAAATATTACAAATGTGTTCATGTCAAGCAATTACCCATGTATTTAAATGAATCTCTCTTCCTGTGCTCTTTGAAGTACCTTCATCTAATGGCCCTATGCTTCTAAATGCATTCATTACCTCAGGCTAGAGCTAACAGAGTAATTGCCTTACAGTTTTATAATGGCATTAGCACTCCAAGCTACATAACCTAGGCCCTCTTTTATTAACTGTGATAATATAAATACAACATCCATGTTAATCTAGTGCTTGAAGACTCCTTATTGTTAGAATTTTTTTTTTTTTTTTTTTTTACAAGACGTCATTTTGGATTTCTTCCCCTCAATTTTATGCCTCGGCAATAACACGAACCGGCTTTTAAATCTTAGGTGATCAGTCATCGGAGCGTTTGTTAGGAGAGCACGAGACCTTTTATGCAGAACAGTCCCAAACAATAGCCGAAATCAGTCACGCATTTGTCACAGAACAGCAGAAATCATTCGAAGCCGTTAATTGTTTCAATTTAACATGGTGTGTTCAGATATGTCTCCATGACAAGAAAGCCAATTACACTTATGCCGGAGCAGCATTTGAGATTTACATGGAAATGCCCTCGGAACGCTATTCCGTGCTAATCGTATTCACAGCATGAGCTGATGCGCATGAAGGCGTCTCGTCAGAAGAAAACAAACTTCCTTCCTTGATTGGGTGCAGCACTTCTCATCATCCGCCGATATGACTAGGTTGCCACTTAAGCATAGCCCCGGCGAGTCAGCTTGGTTAGTTAAGACACCACGCGGTAAACGACAGATTAAGGATGAGGCAATATCGTTTTCTCCCCTCCTCTTTTTCTTTTTTTTCCCAAGCTGTCCTTATGTCACTGCTGCAAAGTACCATATGGACAAGGAGGGAGAGGACGTTTCGCGGAGAATGAAACATGGCTTCCGAATGCGACAGTCTTAATTGCTTTAATTGTTGTTTAAAATTGAGAGCCATGTAGGAGATCTTGAAATATGATAGAATAGATTATTGGTAATTATTAACTGCAGACAAAAAGAAAGGAAACCACTTTATCTCACTCAGCAAGAGAGAGAAAAATCTGTTCTGCCTGATGAGAACACATCAAGACAGCTGGTACTCTCATTTAGTCTACCTGCTTCACGACAACCATAATTCTTTATTTGTATGCAAACTAGATGCATGCAACGTTGAGCATACACACCAATTTCAGAGGTAAATGCCCATTCTAAGAGCCACCCATCCGGTAACTTGGGGTGGATTAAGCGATATGTTTCTATAAGAGAGCATGGCACACGCTGCAAGTGGCTCCTACAGCGATTCATCTTGATAAATCAAGGACGGTGGCTAGCTATGCTCCTTAGGATGAAAGGGGGGCCCCCTTACACACGCTGCGTACACACACTGCATACGCCGTGCCGCGGAGACGCAGGCCAAGTCTTGGAGGCCGCTGTTTGAAGGCGCGAAGGCTGTGTTTACATTCATTTACGGCAGCTGCCGTCTTAATCCCACACTGCCATTGCCAAGTGATGGAACACTTCAGACAAATTACCGAGGCCTGCAAAAGAAAACACAGTGAATGTGGGAAGAAAACAAGCACCATCTGAGATGTTTCTAGTGACAGATTTGCATTGCTTTTAACCGGAGTTCTAACAGCACAGTCGACAAATCTCTGCTCTACAGCAGGTGACAACAAGAGAGCATTTTAAAAAACACACACACACAACAGCCATGACTGCAACTTGCCTTTGTCAGATTAAATGCACTCTTAAGAGGAGGAGAGGGTTTTCATACAGCAAACTGCCTTCTGTATTATGGAAAACAAAGAGAGCAGCCTGGTTTCTGGAGAGGGATTTAATTGTAAGTGCTGAATTCAAAGAGCCGATACGATAAAGACACACAAATGGGCCAAACCCCACCTAGCCGAAAGCCCAAAACAGAGAGTGTGTGTGTGGTTGACTGGGTGGGGGTGAATGGGGGGTATAGGGGGGGTGCAGGATCCGGGGCCAACTCATTTTCACCGTTAAGAGCCAAAGCAACACAGCTAATCCGCATTGTCAAGCGGGGGCAAGCATGCAGACATGGATAAGACCACATCCTGAGCATCCGTGTCCCCAAGGCACGAGCACCCAGCTCTTGCTGGATGGGAAGTCATTTGTGAAGTCCTTTGCAACAGCCAGTCAAAGAGGTTAATTGAAAAATTCCTTAATGTCATTACAACAGAACTAGATTAACCCAGAGCTAATTCACTTTATTGTTCTGAAGAGAGGGGACTCTGCACTGAACTCCGGAGCAAACGTGAAGCCCGGAATCAGGGGTGAGGTGTTGTTTTTAAAGGACTATGCCAGTTTAATTAAGATAGGGAACATTATTCACTGCTCTGCATGGTTGGAAGGAGCAAAATGGTAGTGCTGTATAAATTTACCTCCAGTGCCTCTTAAATCTAGGTGGCTCTTATTTATGTAAACATTTCATAGCACTTTTTAACACTGTTGTTCATGTTCAACTCTCTGCGCGTTATACTTATTCTGCATGTACAGTGACGACACTCCTCCCCACTTCCCCCTCAAAAGTAATAAGAAAACTAATAATGGTGTATATTTTGTTGGATCATCATCTGATGCCTTTGTTTTTTAGCGTTTCAAACTAATTACAATCCTTTTTTTGAGATTTGTGCTGATGGGATGGTAAGGCTCCTTTGTAACATGTTTTCAAGTGCATCAAACATTTTCAGAGGGCCTAAGGACCTAAAAACCTGGTGCTCTGATGCTCCTTGAACCACTTTCCCACTATTTGGGTCCACTGAATACTGGCATTATTATTTAATTTGAGCTGGACGCTAAAACAAACATTTTACACTATTATTTAAGGGATAAGGGATACAACTGGACTGTTTTGACTTGAATAACCTGTTGCCTGTAGAAACATGTTAATCACTGCAAAAATCTTCCTAAAAGCAGGGGTCTTCTCTTTGGTTTGACAGAGGCCTCAGGCTAAAAAAAAAAAAAAATCTCTGTTGTGGGAGTTGTATTTATTTCCTTTCCCTGTTTCCCTAATCAGGAGGTGTTACTGAAGAGGGCGGCTGATCTCGTCGAAGCCCTGTACGGGATGCCCCACAATAATCAGGTACCTCAGAAATCCTCTCAGCATGTCTGATTTACACATAAAGAATTTTTGATGACATAATTAAGGCCCATATTCAGGACTATATCTGAAGGAATATAGTGCCGCGAGTCAACTCAACAGCCATGTATTATGCATTAAAAAAACCCTTTGCCTTCTTTTTTTGCCTCTCAGGAGATCATTCTGAAGAGGGCAGCTGACATCGCAGAAGCCCTATACAGCGTTCCCCGCAACCACAACCAGATTCCCTCTCTCGCCAACACAGCCTCCCACGGCATGATGGGAGTCAACTCCTTCAGCAGCCAGCTAGCAGTCAACGTGTCAGAGTCACAAGGGAATGACCAAGGTGTGTGATTTGGGGGGCTTAGCTCCATAACTTAAAGGTGCTCAAAAGGGGGTTGCAGAAGGATTGCAGGTGCTTCTAAGAGGAATACCCAGGGACTTACAAGAATATGGCAAATATGTTCTCCCTTTTGTCGGCTTCAAATAAAAATAACTAATAAAAAATGGCCTAATATGAAAAAAGGGATTAATCCAGTCCACGAGTCTTCTCTCATTTTTTTTTAAGGAGGGGTATTATGTATTTCCCAGGCACATAGCAACATTTCATAGCACAATCTATTAATTATGTTACCTTCAGCTGTTATTAAGAAAATCTTGTATATATCAAACAAAGCTTAAAATAAATCTGACTTTCTAATTTGACACCTTGAATTTGAGCCTCTGTCTCTTTAAGAAGCTCAAATTCTTTCCGACATGCCGCCTTCAGCACATTATCACAACCGTGCCTTTCAGTTGTGCCGTTTATAACCATTCTTATGAGCATTGGACTGAGAAGTAGTTCATATGATGAGCTCAGCCATACCCAACTTCCACCAGATGTTTGCTAATTGTTGTTGCCACCAGTGTGGTGGAGCGCAGTGGGGGAGGTGTGGGGGGCGAGGGGTGCTCTGTGAGGAGGAAGCTCGGCTGGATACCGCGGCTCCAAGGAGGAGCTGTGTGTAAATAGGCGGTGCTTTGTATGAGCAAGCATTTTAGGCAACCTAAATGGCTGGCAGGGGTGCATGAAAGAATCAAAGCAAAACTCCAGGTATGTTTTTGAACTTGATTTAAAGCTAAAAATTAAATATATTTTACATTAAAAAAAACCCATTTGAATGTGGAACTTGCAATAATTCTTGATAAAAAAAAATAGAGATGATTTTTTTCTGGCTGATTCTGTCTTTCATAAGGCTTTGAAATGCCAATACCAATTTTAGCCAACTATAATTTTGCTGTACATTATGCAGATATGTAATTCACACATTATTGATAAGATATACTATAGATAATGAACAGCATCCAAAATACTTCTGTCTAGTCTTGTGTGTAGATTAATAATTATTTATACTCAGAACAGACGTGATGTCATGCCCTGTGTGTGCGAGACAGTGTCTGTAAAACTGTTTTACATCTAATTTAAAACAAAGAAAATATTATGCAGCTCGCCTTTTAAGCTGTCTTCAGCATCTTATATTACCTATCAACAGGATTAGCCAGACTAGGATTATTAAAACAGCCATCTATGTGTGTATTCCCTGTGGAGAATGTAACCGACATTTTCTACTCCAGCATGCTCCATCAGATAGAGAGGCTGAAAGCTTAAAAGGATAAAACACTTCAACTTTGCTTACCGTTCAGACTTCTTATTAGCTCCTGAAAGTCTTGCTCTGTCACAGCTTAAAGCTGCAGTAGATGATAACGTTCATTTAAAAAAAATGTCATTTGTTAAAGTTGCCACTATGTCCTGACAATATAATTTGAGACAGATAGTCTGTGAAAAAATCTTGTGGTCCTATTGCCATTTGCAGATGTATACCACTTCCTATCAGAAACAACCAGTCAGAGCTAGAAGGAGGGTATTAGTGCTGTCAATCAAGCTTGTGTACGCACCGCTCAAGATTGGTGGTTTGCTGCAGCTTTGCTAGTGGAGGGCAAACAACTTACTGCTACATTAAGACCGATTATCTACCGCTGTTACTAGCAGGCGCATTGACAACAGGCTACGCGTTGGGAAAGGAGCTGGATTTCAGCAGAGAGCAAGATTTACTGATCTGTCAATCAAGGAGGATCTAAGGCCCTCCTCCTGGCTCTGATTGGTTGCTTCTGATCAGGATTGGTGTATTTGTGCAAACAGCAGTAAAACCACAGGGATGAGGCAGAGGAACTTGACTTTTTTCACTGATTATGTCTCATACTAAGCTGCCACAAAATAATAATTTTAATAAACTCACTGACCCTGAAAATAGACAGTTTTGGCTGTTCTTTACTCAGTAATAGCGTCCACATTTGGGAGTGTTGCTGTATGACGTGTTCAGTGACATGGAAAAAAAAATCTTTGAACAAGTCATCAGATTTTTCAGTGCATCTTTTTTAGCAACTTTGCATACTGATGCAAATTCTGGAAAGATAAAAGAAATGTGTTGTTTCAGCTTCCTGCCTCTCTTCTGTTACTCCAAAGTTGTTGCATCGTTTACGTTCTTCATTCAGTAACAGAGGATTTGTCAGTGAAGCTTTGCTAGCGTCTCGAAAACAGAGCTATCTGATCATAGAAACATCACATTTCTCGCTACGTTGCTAATAGAGATCTTTGACTGTACCAGTTCATTTCCACTGCCATTTACTTTCAATCACCAGACAATGCCTCGGAAAGAAAGGAATGAATGAATGTCCTTGTGCTTCTTCCATTTGTGTTATCCAGTTGGCTACAGCCGGAACACCAGCAGCGTGTCCCCCAGGGGCTACATCTCCAGCAGCACCCCACAGCAGTCGAGCTACAACACAGTCAGCAACAGCATGAACGGCTACGGCAATGCCGGCATGAACCTGGGTGTGCCAAGCTCCCCGGGGTTCCTCAACGGATCCTCTGCCAACTCCCCATATGGAAGTAAGTAGCTTGCCACTCTTGCATGCTGTAGTAGCACTAAGTTGCTGCTGATTTAATTCCAGCTCCTGCATTCATTCACACCTCTACGAGGCGTTTCTGAAAGGAAAGGGGTGCGGGGGCAGAGGGGGGTGAGCGCATTGTTGATGGTGATAATATGTAAGTCTTCATTCACAAAAGCTTGTTTAGTTTCAGGACTTTAGAGAGCACATGTGGCTTAAAATTGTGGAAATATTAGGTTTACTTCACCACACGCCACCTGTATTTGTTCAGCCGGACCAAAATGTTGATCATAGGGGCCTGTGAGTACTGATCATGTGTCCCCCACCCCAACCCTTCCCTCCCTGACAGTAACTCTACCCCAGCCTTACCTTAACTGCCCTCTCCCCTCTCAAGCACTACTCACAGCACGTTCTCACTCTCACCCTCCCTCCTTCCCTTGCCCTCCCTGTCGTCTCCGCAGTTAAACAAAAGAGCGCCTTCGCCCCTGTGGTCCGACCCCAGGCTTCCCCACCCCCCTCCTGCACCAGCGCCAACGGCAACGGACTGCAAGGTGAGCCCCCCTCACCCCCTCATCCCTTCCCTACGGACTACTGGTCAGATACCGCTGCTCAGGCCTCTGTCCGGTTTGGTGAGGGATTAATCATTACAAATATATGCATTTTGACAGGCCAATTTACACCTTTCAGTTCACATTCAGGCACACACTCTTGCAGAGAGCATGCCCACACACACGCGCACACACACTCTCACACACACGCAAACAAGACAGCGCAGGTTTGAAAGTGACAGTGCAAATGTTTATGCATACATGCATCCTCGTTGCCCTTACATACAAATGATCCGCTCCGATGTCGCAGGACAAGACCTTCGGCGAATTGTTTTAGTAATTATGTTTATTAGGTTTTGTGCGCGTGTCATGACCAACATGATTGCATTGAAAACAAGCTTAGCTGGAGCGCGTGCCCCAAGATTAATAACATTGGGCTTAATGAAGTGGGAAATTAAAGTTCATCTTGCTACACGTTCATACTTATTAATACATGTTGTGCAGAAATTAATGAGCAATGCCTTGCCATCATCTGCGCTGGCAAACTTAAAAGCATTTCAACCATGACTCTACAAATATACTGCGAGCAATACGCTAATACATCATCCTAGCACTTCACTAGTTGCCTAATTGTTAAAACATGTGAAAATACTGAATATATAAACTCTTAGGGCGAGCTACAGTTGCTAATGATATCCAAAGCAGATGGTCTTAGCGCAATAACAGGGAGCTACTTTTGATCTTGCCTAATCTCTATTGGATAATGACGTGAAGGCAAAACTTGAGTCAGTGATAAAGAGAGAGGGGTGAGAGAAAGGAAGGAAGTCGCAGAAATGAATCCGAGTGGGAGAGACTGAGCCGAGTTGCGGCATTGTGGGAAATGACCGTGTTGTTGCTCCGTCGTCACCACAGCCGGCTCTCCTGGGAGTCTGGGCCACTGTTTGCCATTACCCCGACGGCAGGAGAAATATCACACATAGCAGGAGCGGCGTGCTGAGGGCTGAAATGTCAGAGCAGGAGGGAGGTTAGGGGAACGTACAGCGACGAGGGCCGGCGGACACGGCAAACACTCGCAGGCACATGCGCAAACAGGCACATTTAAAGGCTTACATCCACGCACTTGTGCAGCATCAGGTGGCTGGACTCCGAACAAGCACGCACTGACACGCACACTGCACACATACATGCACTCATTTTTTTTTCTTCTTTTTTTCAGTTTTGATCAATTTTTAGATCAATAAAGCCAAATGTGCTGTAGCCAACCCAACTAATCTGCTCTCTTGTTCTTTCTTTATCCCCCCCTCAGCCATGTCCGGCCTGGTTGTCCCTCCAATGTAAATGCACTTTTGTCATCTCGAGCACCAGTCGACACACTACCACTTCACAGGACACTCCCCCTTGTCCCCGTACCCCTCTTCTTCCCAAGCACACTGCAAAATGCTGGTGTAATGTATAGTCAACTGCTCGTTCTGAAGAAAGAAAAAAAAAAGAGATTTCCCCCCCGCCCCCTTTTCAGTGACTTTCAGAACCTGCAGAAAAAAGGATTTAACAAGAACAATATTTTGTTTTGTTTTTTTTTCATGTGGGATTTTATTTTTCTTTACCCTCCGTAACCCACAATTTTATCAACCTTTGATGAGAAAAGGACGCGGGATGATGAAGGATTTATTTTGTATACCTGTTGAGTTGAGCTTCAGCCTCGGACAGCCACTCTCAGTACTGGAAGGGACTCTGTGGACTCACCATCTGGTTGTAAAGTAAAAACACTGATGTACAGTCCATTTGCCAACAAACTTGTTTGCCTCAGTTTTTTTCTTTTTTTTGTTTCAACTCTTTTAATAGATTCACAACAGTTGTGCGTCTTTATAATGTGACTTTTGTATTTTTATGTGTGAGAAAACTACACAGGGGCCAAGACAGTTTGAATTTCAACTGGAAAAATATATGAAATATATAATTTAGCAAAAGCCGATCATAAAAGTACAATGAATATGAAGTAAAAACAGGATTTCTTTTTTTTTTTTTTTTTTTTGGGAGGGGATGGGGAAGGTCCAGGGGGGGAGGGGGGGTGATGGGTGGGTGATGTTGTATCATGTTTCATTCCTGCATTTTAACTTAAATTTTGTAATTTATTGTAGCTAGAAATCATCTTCAAAAGTGAAAAAAAAAAATCCTCCGCGTCAACAAGCACACTGATGTGTACAAAAACACTACTCTGTTGATGAATATGATGTACTTCCATGTCTAGAGCTTCCTTTTAAGCAAGTGTGTTTTGCCATGTTTTTTCAACTTTTTTGCTAGCACTGTATATTAATGCATTCCTAGGCTACTGTGAAGTCTGTTTCTTGTTGATGAGGAGCAGTCTCCTTTTGGCTCCAACTCCCTTATGTGTTTTATATGTGGTTAAAAAAAAATTGTAGACTATTGTGATATTGCCAAACTTGTGCTAAATATTTATACATCTGTCTTTTTCATGTTCTTTTAGATCAACAAAAAAATGTTTAAAAACAAAAAAATTAAAACCCATTGAGAATGTAGGAATATAGTCAGTCATTGTCATTTTTCTGTTCAAATACACACTTGCGCTCACTGAAGGAAATTTTGTAACATATCAACTATAAATAATGTATTTATCTCTGAAATTTTGTATATTGCTTTTCATTATGTATGTATTAATCGTCATGCCCTTAATATAGTGATGCAGCACAGATAATTCAGCCAAGAACTGTTGCCTTCATTTGTTTTTCTTTTTTGTATTTGATGAAATGCAATGTGCATATATTTCATGTGTATCCTCGAAACTTTTTTGTGTTACACCGTCGAGACTCTCTGTCCATTTTTTTTAAAAGGGAAGTCAAACTTCATTGTTTATTTTTATATTGATTTTAAATTATCTATACAGACCATTTTGGAGAAAACTTTGTTGGTTGTATTGTCAAATAAATTGTTTGTGACCCATATGATAGTTGTTAAGATCCAATAGAGACTAATGTGCATGAGGGACAACCTTGGAGATAAAAAAAAACACTCCATTTGTGGTTGTATTTTTATTTTATTTTTTTTCCTGTTTTGTAGAATGTATAGAAGTCATTTTTACTCACCACTTAAGACTCTGCCACATAGCTTACATGTGTTTACAGGGAAGAAAATTTAAAAATGTCAGCATTTGGAATGGAAACAGAAATGACTAAGTGATGTTTTATTAAAATTTTCAGTAAAAAAAACACAATAGCCCCTCAACTGTGGACTTCTTCAGTTTTAAGCCCAGTTTGGATGGCAGATAAACTGACAATCAGGAACAAGGAAACGAATAAACAAATACAAAAAAAAAAAAAAAAGACAAGAGAAAAGACAGTAGACGCGTCCGAGGACAAAACCTGTGATTCATCTGTAAGATGTAGTATTTAGACATTGCTATGGAGATAACTGTTTGAACCTGTGGAAAAAGTGTAACATCCATAAAAAAGATGAAAACTGCTCTTTCCTCATATTCTTTCAGCGAAGCATTCTGAATTTGTTTCTGCTGGTCTCTGTGTGAGCACATCCTGCATCTGTGGTGCTTCAAAGGTTCATTGTAGTCATTCATAAATAGTGCAAGCTTTTTTTATTCAAAGCACCCCAAATGGGGCTCATTCAAATCCCTCATTTCATTGCATTAAGCCACCTAGTTAATAAAGAATCGATACATTGAAAGAGCAAGGTTATCCTTTGTCTATAAGGCCTGGTATCGTTTTGAACCTCTTATAGTTTGAGTGCTGAAAGGGGGGACGGCGAGAGGGGTGGGGGGCGCGCTGTGAAATCTATACTCATCAAGTGGGTCAAACAGGAGGATAGAAGTGTTTGAGGGAAGAACAGTGGTTCTCCTTAAAAACAACTGAGCATCTTATCTGGCATCCTGAGCGCTCGCGGAGCGCAGGTCACAAAATGTCAATTTCTCATCAAGGCGCCATTGTCCGAGGCCACGTCTGCCTTTAATGCACAATTAAATGACAGCAACCCGAGTGGCAATCAGCATATCAGCGGCTTATTATGCCAGCCGGCGTGCGCGGATCTCGGCGGCGCAGGAGATCCACCAGGAGCTGCTGATAGTGCAAAGGACAGACGCTCCGAAAGCAGCAATTTCATTTTCTGCGGGCTTCAAATAATTTCCCTGATAACCTGGTGCATCTGATAACAACGTGCACACAACTGTCTCCCTGCGTTATCTGTGCCGGATACACAGGTTTCGATCCGTCATGTTGCATTCTGCTCTGTGCTTTTTTTTTTGTTTGTTTTTGGAGTGGGGGGGTGAAAAAAAATAAACAAGCAAACTCGATATTAATCAATGCAGCGAAAAAAGCAGATGCACAAAATTGGGATTGCTGAAGAGAAGCTCTGTTAAATTATTATAGGCAGTTAATTACGTACCTGTTGTAAATAACTCCATTAACATCTTTATCTGTGTAAAACCAGATTAGTTGTTACTGCATTACGTTTGAGGGTTGTTTAAAGTGAAGCTGGTGATTAGTTACACGGGGAATGGAGCTATTTGTCTGATACAAAAACAAACGTACTCTAACCGTTTTTACAAATTGTATATTTTATTTGCAGTAAGTGTTGCTACTGGCAGTTAATAAATGTATTTTAGATTTATTACAAAAAATATCTTTGGAATAATTTAGCTTCAGCAACAATCAGGTTTTTAGGAGTCTGTTTTAAAAAATGAATTTTCTCATGAGGTAAGGAGTGTCCAGTTTAAACAACTCTGCAAAATACAATAGTTTAAAAAGCAAAAATATTACACCATTTATACGAACCCTGTTTTATTTATTCTTACCCTGCCTTACTGTTCTTTGAGGTCGTTACTGAGTTTGGAAAAACCCGACATGTTCTCCAGTCCATGTTTCACTCAGGAAGGTCACTGGTGGCTCACCGCCTCCAACCTTTATTTCCTTTATAAATAATCACTTTCTAACCACCTAATAAAACGTGATGATAAAATGGGATTTGCCTTAACCACTAACATGTTTTTGACATCGGACACTAGTTTGGGTTTTGCCACTCTTCTACTCCTCCTTAAGCTCTGGGATCATCCAATCTCGATTTACACCAGAAAAAAAAAGAAATGCCAAGAATTATCTACTGTAGGCTACATATCAATTCCTTATAACAATTTAACTAAACCTCTTTTAAAGACTAAAATCAGAGAGTAAAAAAGCCTAATGTATACATATAAAATGACAAGTTAGCTCAGTTGCTGGGTGCTTTAACAGCTCTGAAGCCTGCCAGGCAGGCTGGAGGTACAGTATATATAGTCTCAGCAGGTTTCTTTGTACCCAACAAACAGCCACTAGCTCTGCCACACCATTCAATCATCGTGAGAGCCTCTTTTATTGGAGAACTCTAATGGCCACCCTCCACCATGATCTTAATGTGTGCATTAAATATTTATAAATCCTGGGTCAATAATGCCCCATAACCAGAGCCTGACAGACCCCCACCATACCATGTGGCTGCCTTGCTCTCAAACAGAGGCACGGGTCACGGGGTCACACAATCAAAAGAAAGCGAAGCTTACCGCATCCATATGTTGCCACTCTTATCAAGACTTTCCTCCGTACTGGTTATCTGTCAAAGGAAAGAAATATTGAAAGCAATATCGATCTTAACTAGCCTTGTGTTGCCGAGGGCCACTCTTCAAACATCTGCTCATGTATTGTTATATTTCAAAAAAAAAAAAAAGGGGTGGCGGGGAAAAGAAAAAGTCGTCTCAGTAATAAAAGCCCAAGCTGTAATATTGAACATCTCTGTGTGACGCAGGCACCCTGAGCATGACTAATGACCACGTTATTAAGAAGCATCGCTGGAGGTTTTTAAAGTTTCAAATATTTCTTCATCAGTGTCAGGTTAATTACGCAGCCTGGCATCTATGTGGGTGACTCGTTTATTTTTTATTTTTTTGTTGTTTTTTTATGTGACCACATCCTGGCTGTGCGCTCCTGAGCTGTTCAGGTGAAAGATTGTGCTCCGGTGATAGCGCGGCACAAAAGAGCGACCGGACAATGAGCCAGTCAATGGAGAGCTTCAGTTGAAAGCGCCACAATGGCCGTGCATGCTGGGAATTGGGCTGGACGATATAAAGGAATGAAACCTTCATTGAGGCCATGGAGGACAAGCATTCAGAAAAGAGGGTTTTGTTTGCTCTTTATCAACCTGCGCTTTCCCAGGAGATAAAACAATTCAAACTGACCTTAAAAGGAGAATATATATTACCTCGCGCATCTTCTCCCTATGTAAGTTGTATACTTAGAGGCGTTTGCATTCATGCTTGGGGGGCATTATGTTGCTCAATATCGAGACAGGTCATAAAACTAGGAGATGGACGACGGTTTATCTTCTCTGCGCGGTGGGCAATGCCGAGGAGTACTTTTTAAGGATTTGCTCTTTGACAGAGGGGATTTGTTTAACCGCTGAGTGCAAGAAAAAAACAAAAACGGTGGCTGCAACTCTCCTGTAGCTTATGCACGAGACGGAGAACACTTTTGAGAGTCATAAAAACTGTACGAACTGAGACCATAACTTAAAAATGAAGCAAATCTGACCTTTTTGAACAATTCAGTATTTGAATCAAAATAAGACATGACCCCCCCTCCCCCCCCTCTTCCCCGGTCCCTTCTTTTTTTTTTAAACAGTCCTACATTAGAGCAGCCTCCTGTCTGTGATTCTGAACATCAGATAAGACACCGCTCCCCTGTTGCTGTACTCTGGGAGTGAGCTTTGTAAGGAAAACTTGTGAAAAGTGGAAATCTTTTCGATCCTTGCAAAGATTTCCACTTCACTCGCTGCAGCCGAGAAGCAGGAGCAAAATATCCCAGTGCTTCGGCGTCCATTAAACTTGTATTCACATGTCATTTGATACTTCATCAATGTTTCAGGGCATTTCAAACCAGGAAAAGAAAAGCCAGATTTACCCCCTGATGCAAATAAAACGTTCACCATATTTTCCCTGCTCAGTGCCCTGCAAAACTATAAATTTACACATTTTGTAATGTGATATAAACTGAACTCCATGTCTTTAATTGGGATTTATGTGATAAACCAACATAGAGTTGGTTGAAAGGATTACTTTCTCTTTTTTTAAAATAAATAATAATAAAACAAAATATATATTTGCCATCAATCTTTCCCTCAACTCTGACCTGCTTGATGCTCCCACCATCACCTTTCACCATGGAGATAGTTGTACCTGAGCTACAACATTATGCAGGTTTGCAGTTCGTCCACACTCTTTAAATTATAAGTCTACTCACTGGACAGTACTCTGTAACACGGTCAAAGCTCTGGTGATTGTTTTACTACCCTACTGCATTAAAAATCTCTACAACTTTGTCAAATGTTTTCTAACTCCAGTCCTGAAGGCACAGTGCCCTGCATTTTTTTTAGCTGGATTCATATTAGTTCAAAATGCAACCAAGTAAAATGATTTACTGAAATTATATGACTTCTGAGGGCAGTTGTTAAAGGGGACGGAGTATCTATTCACAGGACACTTTACATACTTTTATTTTGCAGAACTACTAGAATCTTGTACATCATGTGCCTTCCACTTCTCTATTACTTTATGCTGACCCATCACGAGATTAAAACAAGACAAAACACATGCACACACACGCACGCACGCACGCGCACACACACATATTGGAGTTTATGGTTGTAACATGACAAAATGTGAAAAAGCTCAAGGGTATTAATACTTTTGCAAGGGACTGTATATGAACTTCGCTTAGCCTACAAATTACAGTGTGTGGATTTCTTGGCACAGGCATGCAGGGCTGCAGTGATAAAATAATATCACTTGAACTGTATTTTCTGCCACAGTCTCCAGCATATAGAGCTCCTTTCATACTAGTCCTGTGTAGTGCTTTGTCCAGTATAGTTCTGGATATGATATCATCTATTAATAATGTATTGGCAATGGATTACATAAAAAGGGAGCAGAAATAACATCCAATATTCATGCCCCCTGAGCTCGAGTGTGTCCAATCCGTTTGGCCCATAAAACCTTAGCCCCATTTCCATATCCGCTGTGGGTCACAACAGGTCTGCCGCACAAAGGCTCACAGAAAAGCTCAACTCAGGAAGAGGGCAGTAAAAATTGGGTGGATTTCTGAACCCTTATGAAACAGCCCTCCTTTGAGAAAAAAAAAAAAAGAGTGAAAAAGCCCTTTTCCGATTTCAGCGCCTGTGAAAAACCTGTTACAGTGTTTCCCTCTTTAATTGTGCCACTTGAGAAATTGACGTGCCTCTGAAACATGGCATGAATCTCGCAGTTATTGCAGTCCCCTTGGCAGGGAATGTTGATACAACATCTGCATGCTATAGAAAGTAATGGAAGTAGCAGAGGTGGCAGCTGCAACTCTACAGGAAGTGTGCCATTTTCAGGCAGCGCTGCTGTGAGAACCACTAACTGCCAGCCTGGTCGTGCAGGCAGCTCTGATTGCCAGGACACTATGACAAACACGCAGGGGCTGGGAGTGTTGCATCCTGGGGGATGACAGCTTCTGTTTGATTGTCAATAAGGCTCATTAGCAGAAAAAATGGAGAATGCGGAAAGAGATTAAATGACTTGCAACAGGGTCCCCCTCATGTTTCATTACAGTGGATTTATCAGACCCTTTATTTCATCAATATCAGGGAGAAAAAAAAGGAAGTGGAAGGACTGCTGCACAATCCAATTTTGTACATTTCTATACATACCTGATAAAGTGTGAGCCGTTTTATTGAATTCAGCACCACCTAACTAAAGAAAAAAACAGGAAAAAAAAAACCTCTCTCCAGTGCAACTCTTGTCTTAAGACCAAGCGACGGATGTTTCCCTCCATCTTAGGGAGGGACGGCCAACAAAGCAGCGTGTAAGGGCCTTTCCCTGAAGAGTCCTTGTCACGCCGCGCCAAACCTCTGTGATTATCGTTGTTTTTGCAGAGAGTGTCCACGCCTGCCAATACCGCTGTTCCATAAATGAATTTGGCCCCTCGTCAACGAATTACCTAACACGCAGAACTGTGTATGTGTCACATCCAATTCCAACTCACCGGCTTTGGCGGTGTGTGTCAGCTGGAGGACTTAATCATCAATCGTCAATCATAATAAGTGAAACGCATTGATAGGAGTTGTGTTTTTTTTTTTCCCCCCCCTCTCCTCTTTTTCCTTTCCGACGCCGTTAAAGTGTAAAGGGAGAAGTTAAAAACGACCTTGTTAAAATGGGACCACCATTTATATTCCTAATTTAGTGTATGGATTAATTAGTGTTGGCGAGCGAGTGTATCAGTTTCCATGTGGCAGAGCTTTGGAGTGATCAAATCATTACTCTCTTTCATAAGGGAACTCTGGAGTGATTTCTATCAGACGTATGTTGATGTTTCTGCTCAGAACCAGCTATGCACATATTTAGAAACGTGCTTTTAATTAATTCTTAATTGGACAGTTAATAAACAGGCCTTTTTAAGTATTAGGAGCCAATCTATAACCTCAATTTCACACCATGCAAAATTAATGCTATCAGGGCCTTTAAAGGGATACATAGGATGTTTCAAGAGGGATACTGTTGAGATGTTATGAGTGGTTAATATCTTACCTGAGGTAGATAACTGTCTAGTTAGCTAGCTAGTCTAAGATAAGCCAACAGCAAAGTGGTCATTTTCTGTTTAAAATGTTTATACATATAAATGATGAGGCTTATGCGTTAGCTCTCAGGTTGAAGATAATCCTGAACATTTAAACTTGTATTAGGGGAGTATTTACATAGTGTCCAATAGTTAGCTAAACGAAAAATGGATTCAGAAGGTGTTGAACTACCATTGATCTTGATGAGTTAAAGGAACTAGTGCTCTCACGTAATGTACGGCCATTTCCATCATCACAAGTTTTGACTCTTACATCCCCCCCCAAAAAAAAAAAAAAAAAACAATTAGTTCTTTCAGCATTGGTACTGGGCCAGAGAAAAGAACCGCTTTAATCTAGGGGAAGTTTATAGAAGCCATCAACCAATCTAAATCTTATGACCAGCCTGTTTAAAACACCATTTAGTTTATCAACTGGAAAAATAAGGTAAAAGCAACGGGCGTCAACATTTGCAAAGTTGGAGTAGTAATAGAAGAAAAGCGTCGTCTCTCATCTTCCTGATGTTGATCGGATCTCTGTTAAAAAGTTGCAATGTGATATTCTCAGCTGGATCCTTAAAACTCATTTCTGACTGAGTTCTTAAACACTGTTCAGTTTTTAATATCGCCAGGTGGTGTTGGTAAAACCTGCTATAAAAGTGTTTAACCCCCGCTTTCCGGCGCTGCTAGAACAGAAACTGGATTGTGAAACATTTACAATCACATTATTGTTTAAAACAGCTTTAATAAATAAAGATGACGATTTTAGGAAACTTGTTTGCAGCCCAGTCCGGGTCATTTCAACATTTTATTTCATCGGAGTAACCTTCTGATTTAAGAGTGGTGTAAAAATGAAAAACATATCATTTATTGCCTCCATTTACCATGTAAATAATCATCAGCGTCTCTGTAACTAACCACCAAATGCAAACGTGACAATTTTCTCCAAATTTATATAAAAGTCTTCTCATAAATCACAATGTATTTTAAATCTGAAGTTGTTTTAAGATGGTTTAAGTTCACATAGATCTCATGTTAGCCTGCAGGTCAAACTAATCTGGAAGACAAAAGCAGGACTATCTAGTACAGGTAGGATTTTAGCAGCTTATAACCTTTTAACAAAGTCTCACTTCAAAAAAAAAAAAAAACTAACTCCTTTTAATGCTGCCTCACATCCACATTACACGCTTACTGGCACAGAATATCTTTTGCACGAGGCAGAGGAATCTGGCTCATATTTTCCTTCGGCCTGATCCATTGCACTCCTCTCTCCCGTCATATAGATCGGAGTCTGCAGGGGCCAGAGGCGCTGACAGAGCCCAGATGCTCCCAGTCTGTCTGGGGGACTGGGGAGACTGGTGCCATGGGGTCCTGGAGCCTCTGAAGTGCCGCCCCTCCATCAACATGACCAAGGCTAGACCTGCACTTTCTCCAGGCTGAGACACTCTCCTTACCACGCTGACAAGTGCGCTGCACAGTCGCAGATTGATATGTGCACACTCAAAGGTAATCGCTCTCACGTAATGTACGGCCATTCGTCAGCCGTTCCTAATCAGGGAGCCCAAAAACCCAATGCTCGGGTTCTCACTGACACAAGGTCGCATGCTGATACCACGAGGAGTTGTTTTTTTTTTTTTTTTTCTCTCTCTCATTTAGTCCTCAACTTACTGCTATAGAGATCAGTCTCTTTGTTCTCAAGAAACCAACATTCAAAAAAAGGGAGGCACCACGCGAATCCTACGTCCTCCTGGTTTCTGTCTCAAAACAACAGACAAAGATCATTACAAGAGCATCAAAGTGTGCCATGTTTGAAACGCTGGTTCTCTTTGTAGTAGCGCTGGAGCATGGAGTGTGTTGGTATTAGACGCTGCTGTGGCAGCTGTCGTGGCTGGCTGTGTGGTGCCTCGGTGTCAGGGCCTCCGAGAAAAAGGCCGTCCCGGCAGACAGACACTGGGGGAGGAAACCCGATACGGCAGCCAAAAAACCCGGTCTAATGTCTGTGTATCCAGATATCTATCCCAATGTCTGTCTGTCTGAGTGTTGGAGGCTGCCTATCTGCATGCTGGATCCTCCTCTGGTTCCCCCAGCACGACCGCGCTGCCTGCAGCTGAGCTTAACACGCACCAGAAAGTTGTAGCTTTATATATTTTAAGCGAGCAAAGTTCTTCTGGAAGAATGGCTGTTTATGAAATCGGCAATGCGGCTGCATCATTAATTCTGCAGGGCGGGGCCTGGGGAGTTGGTGGTGGTGGCGGCGAGGGGGGACTAAGCGTCGGGGACTTGTTCCAAAGGGGTTCAGGTCGTGATAACGGCAGAATTATGAGCCGACATGTATGAAGAGAAGGAGATGGAAGCGCGGAGCGTGTTTGTGTTTGATGTGGGGGCAGAAAATTGTTCTATAATGAGGAGGGGTGCCAGGATATGAGATGGGAAGCGGGGAGTTGGAGACAGGATATAAGTTATGAGAAGGAAACTAATGTTAGGAAATGCAGAGGCTGTTGTTGTTGTCTCTGCTGCAGCTTGTATGAGCCATAATGTATCTTAGCTACTATTGGGCTGTGATTAATACAGCCCGGCCAGGTCAGAACCCCGCACTGATGCTACGGATGCCACCAACCGTATCCCCGCTCTTTCAGGGGCTCAAATAAGTGAGTGTCGCTTGTGTGCACGTGTGTGAGAAAGAGAGAGAAACAGAGAGAAATGGAGAGAGAGAGAAAACACGCACGGACGCGTGTGTGCGTGTGTGTGAGGGGGTTAATAAATGTTGAATCAAACGCCGCACGAGACACTCACACTCCTTAAGGGTTGCCCATTAGCGGTGTGTGGGTGCATGGGGAGTTTATCAGTGTCTGGGTGATTTATGAAGTCAGACTCAATATCATCCACTTCACCCACACACATATGGACATGCACATGTGTGCACACACACCAGCATGCATGGTCACATTCTCACGCACCCACATGCACAACAGCCCCTGCGTGCCCGCGCGTGCACTCCAGCAGTCTCTTTGTGAAACGGGAGGCAGGTATGAGGGCAAAATTAAAGGTTTCCCAGAGATTAAAAGCATGGATGAGCCTATTTAAATCTAATTCTTTTTTTATCTCTGAGCCTGAACTATGAAAAGGTGGTGAAAATATGACAAAATAAGGCAAATATTACAAAAACCAACTATTAGTAGATTAAAATTTTTAAAAAAATGGCAAAAATGGTAAAAAGTTGAGAAATAATGATGTAATAATTGTTAGAGGGACTCTTTGGGTAAATTACAGAACCAATTACTGGCAGCATATTTGGCGCTTTGATGCCGGACTTGTTTTTAAACATCAACCACTCAACTTTAAAGACTTCAGTCGCTTTTGGTTGCTAAATTCGTGGCATTCCATAGAATTTACTTGGCCAGTAGCAAAAAAAAAAAAGGAGGGTGCTTACAGTGCACTTCAGAGTGCGCCTGGCTTAAATGGGACCCCTTGTGGCTGTGTCACAGCTCCCTTCGTTAGGGGGCTGACTGTAGCCTGTAGTCACCACAGGCATCATTAGCCCTCTGTGAAACCACAGACTGAGTCTCATTCTTCATCTGCCTGTCTGCTGCCTCAACATTTACGCTGCGATGCTGCTCCAATGGCAGAATAACTGAGTCCGGCGAGCTGCGGTGAGAGAGACAGCCGCGCGGAGCCGGGGCGGATAAGAAGATTCAAAAATGCAGCAAAAGTTCAAATATATTCAGCAGGCGGGTCCACTCGAATTGGTTCTGTAAAGGTTAGAGCCGGGGTTATTTTGGAGGGTGGATTATTAGGCTACCTGGGCTGAAGAGAAGAGGAATAACTATGAGCGAGTTAGGGTCACTTTGGAGCAGAAGACAGTGAGGTGAATCAGGAATTCAAACTGTAACTGTAACAACGGATCAATGGGAGAGAAAAAAAAAAAACGCAGAAAGTAAAAGTTCAAGGCACATTCAGTTAAAACGACTGTTTTCTCTGAACACGCGCATCACCGCGTGCTCTCTCTCTCTCTTTTTTTTTTTTTTGTTTTCCCAGAAAGAAATAATAATTTATCCCACAGGGATTAAACGGGGTTGTGATGATAATAAAATAACACATAAACATTTAAATTACAGATTAAATGCGCTGGATGAATTCAAGGTTGAAATGTTGATTTTCTGTTTCCCCGTTCTGTACTGCCCTCTAATGGAAAAGCCCACTCAGAAATAAAAGAAGGAGCTCTGACAAGTCAGACAGCGCGGGAAGAACAGACACGCGGCATAATTAAAAACGAGCCGAACCGAGAGCAGTTTATAAGAGACCAGCGCTGAAATTAAACAAAGTGGAACTGATGAAAAGAGCAGATTTGTCGTTTTGAAATGTGTTTATTTAAACATGTCGAAACGGAGGAAGAGTACAGTATATATAACACATGAGACATCTCTCCACTCTAGGTGGATTATAAGGCGAGAGCAAACAATGAGATCTAAATGAAGACAAAACAAATGCTGCACTACAAAGCTTTGTAGCCATAAAATTCGGAGCCTTTATCACTGGATGTCGAACAAAGCATTCACTTGGCAGGAAATTAAAAAACCGACGAGAGGTACAAAGACTAATTCTGCTAAGGAAGAGAAGAAAAAAAAACAAAACAACAACAACAACAACAACAATGCAAGAGATATTTTTAAGGGAATAATAATGCTTTAGAAAAACCATTCCAGCACTATCTGGCAAACGCAACGAGGACCCACGGGAGCATATGTTTGTAATTCCTACTGTTCTCTGTTTAAGTTATTTTTTGCAACAATCTAATTTTGCAACAATTCTGTATCGCATTAACAATGCAGCATCTCTATTCTTAGATAAAAAAAAATAAAAAAGAAAGAACTATGGTGAGTGTTTCCAAGTAATTCCAGTTGTTCCACAGTTTGTGCCAAGATGCCTAACTTTATAGCCTTGTTTTGTGTTTAAAAAAAAAAAAGAAAACAACCATGTGCGTGTGTGGGTGTGTGCGCACTGAATGAAGGACAGTCGGGCTCTGTCATGCTTCAGCCTTCCCCTCTCTGCCTCTCATGGGTGAGCAGCCATTGTTTGAGATGGTCGCCCCTGCCGCTCATGTACGGCCCACTCTGTCCAGAGCTGGAAATGACTCGGTGACAAGGAATGAGTAGAGGAACCTGGCACAGACGGGCAGGGAGAAGTGTGACGCTCCGAGGGAATAGACGTGTTTTGTTTTGTTTTGTTTTTCTCATAAATTTCACAACACTTCCTCATGTCAGAGTAACTTTTCACAGCTGGATGTTGATTTTCTTTAATCAGTATTTTTTATTTTTTTTTAGTTTGATATTTACGAACAAAATGAAATTGCATAGATACATTTGTTTTTTAATCTAGGAAATAAAAGGTAAATATTAAAGAAAAAAAGCAGATAACCACAGATTGCAGGTTTTCGGTCACAGTTTAGCATTTATAGTCACAGCAAATCAATAATTTAAAATTTTTGATAGCAGGTGCGCATGATAAATTCAAGAACGTGTGACTTAAAAGCACTCGACGTGCAGAGGATATGAACTACACCTTTCTGAGTCATTTTGCACTTTTCATGTTCTCTCGCTGCATAAAAAAACAAAGTGCCACACCAGAACCATTTGGTTTGATCCTGTGCGAATCCACATTCAGGATGATGGCTCAGTCTTAGGATATTATTTTTTTTATTTTTTTTTTACTCTTTAATAGTGAAAAGCAAAGAAGCAATCAAAAATTAATGGGCAAAAACACCAGCAGGATGAATATTCAATCGAGAGGGTGTCAACATTAAGATCTGATAACCCTGTGATCATTAAAAAGAGGAAGTCGGTGGAGCGTTTACTCTTGTTGCAGACAACTGCCAGGGGGGTCCCGAGTTCTTTGTAAACTAAATGGCTGGAGAAAGATTAAACAAGCAAGCCTAAAACACTTCGATCATTGTGGATTCGGAACAAGAAAAGCGGTAATCGTCGGAGCGAACCGCTGGAATCGCCTCTTTTTCTAAAATATTCTAAATGATGTCCTCGTTTTGTTAGAGCTGCACGAACAGGAAAAAAAAAAAACAAAGCAAAAAAACAAAAAAGAAAACATCCCAAACTACTGCTGCACTCTGGCTGCATCCCCTCTAATTTAACAGAGCTGTGCGCCGAATGGATGGTTCCACTCTCGCTCCCTTCATACGAAAAGTTGGACAAGCAGTGTGTGTTTCGGTTAAAATCCATCATTAAACCCTCTTCCATATCAACAGCAATAAAACTTTCTGAGCCCCCAGATTAACCTTGCAGACAGAGAAATACTGCTCGCGTATTCGGATCAATACTGTTCCCCGGGTTTGGAGGGAGAGCGGGGTACCCTCAAGGCCTTCGGATCTGCCTCTTCACATAGGGGGGAAAAAGAGCACTACGCCAGGCTTATCAATACTCAAATCCTGGTGAAGAAGTGCCACAGAGAGGCGAGGATCGATTGAGCACACTGAGCTTTTCACAGCTGAAGCCCGAGTGGAGCAGTGCTACTGACAAGTAATTGACACTGACAATCTGACTCTGGATCTGAATCAGGAGCTAAGGGCTCAGGCTCCCAGCCTCCCTGGCGAAAGGGAAGAAATGTCTGTAAAACATGAGGCTGAGCACTATTATACAGCTATATACCGGTATTGCCACTGGATACTGAAAAGTGTAAAGTATATTTGAGAATTTAATGCGGCGCATCAAGAGCCAAACTCTGCGATTTTACCCCTAATTCTGATAGGGGAAACTGCAGAGTTTTAATTTTTCTTTCTGCAAATTTAAATTCCAAACCGCAGCAGACGGAAAAACGGAGCATAAACACAATTTTCCGACGTGGAGTTTTATGGAACATATAAGGAGATAACATAAGAAGTGCTCTCTGCCTTCACCGAGCACACCGGTGGTGCCCACAGCACTACATGGGCAGAGTTAAACAGGCTTTGATCAAAGGGTCTGATCAAAAGAAGACACACCACTTGCCCTCTGGCCTTTCATTTTGTACACAGTGGATTTGTGGGTAAAACGATGCGGACCAGGTTTCCTACAAGAATCGGAGATTTGCGGTGAACGATACCGACAGGAGAGAGCAGGAACAAAAAGGTGTGGGCTTAAAAAAAATAAATAAAAAAATACCGTGCTGTAGGTAGTTTTACTCCTCGGCTGCTCTCGGCGGGAGGTGCCGATTGCATATGATGGAACTCACCTACTGTTTAAGATTCAATATCCTGGATTGTGGAAAACTTTTACACAACTGCTTTTGCGTAAATGGCATCTCAGCAGACAGCTGAAACAACAACAATGGGTCTGAGAACCAGTTAGCGTTGAGCTCGGGCCCGGTTGAGGTTTCAAAGTCTGAAAAATGCAGAAATTGTCAATCGTACCGCTCCTCTGGTTAAAAGCCTTTTTGATGGGATGCCAGAGAAACTGCTGGAGTGACCAGAGTTCTTTCCAGCTGCATAGACTAATACGCTGCTCCTCCCCCACTTGTTACTGTTTTCTGAAGGAAGGTCAGTGAGTACACTTTGTCCTTGTGTACCATAAAAAACAAATTTGCCTGTTTGTAAATATTTTTTGTCATAAAAAAACAAAAACATGAAAAGTTGTCATGTGGAATTGAAAGGAGCTCTGCTAATCACTCTTTGGAAGGCACCATTTATGAGTGCCATGTCTAATTGACCATTATTTTCAATGTTACTCTGTAGTAAAGTTCATTAAAGATAATACTAAACTCAGTATTTAGTTCAGATTTTAAATCTATACTTGTGTTTACATCTAATAATAGTAATAATTTAAAGGTGCTTTGTAGAAACAATAAAAAGGAGTTTGTTATACAGTATTTTAAATAAAATTAGACAACTTTCATACATGCTGTGTTAACAATGTAGATCACACATAATAAGAATGATTTAACTCCTGTATTTTTTTTCTTCATTTTTTACCTGTAAATGGCGCCTTAAATATGGACTTAATAACTTTAAGCACTTCATTTTTTTTATGTCTAAAGGGACATTTTCAGCATAATCTTTCCTGGAAAATTTCTATGTCAAAAAATATATTATTAAATCTAGGTTTCTTTAATTATTAATATTTCATTTTAAATAGCTGCTAACTTCTTTGTTTACCCTTCTGTACATTTTTAAGAAATAATCAACAAACCATTTTTTTAAATAATTATTATCATTCATTGTGTTCACTATAGATAGCTTCATAATAAAAAACCAATTTCTGTCCCTTTTGGCTTGAATAAATTAAGTAATGATGGAAGCCTGTCAATCAATGTCATCCACACTCACCGGGTTCCTCCTCATGGCCCCTCCCACCGCCCGCACCGCTCTGGGGTTTCCCGCCATCTCGGCGAGGCGCTTATACGAGACCGTCTCTCCAAACTTCACGTCCCTCAGAAGTACTTGCAGCACGCGGCTGGTGAAGGCATCTTCGCCACGCGGCAGAGGGCAGGGGAGAAAAGAAAGAGAAAAGAGAAGGTGAGATTAAATCTGGCGGAGATTTGATAACACGAGGAAGCGTCGCACGCCGACGGAACTCTTTTTAATCAAAACAGAAAGTGTGAATATGCCCGATTAAAACACTTGCTGTATACGGGGATGTCTGTCTCTCTTTATTCCTTACAGCACTCATTAAAAACTAAATACGAAGAAGTCTCCCCTCTTTGACCTTAGAACCAGTATTAACATGCTACACAAGCAGACGTGAGAAAATTATTCCTATGGCAGAAAAATCTAGGTTATGCTTCGGAAAGGTCACAGCTAAAATTAAAAAAGTTCGCTCCTTCATTTAAAAGGATTAAGAGGGGCCAAAAAGACTGCAAATCTGCTCCAGATTTTTAATAATAATAATTTGAATGTTGCAAAAACCATTTGTGGCAGTGGGATGACTTTGAGGTTAATCAGACCAATTTGTCCTTTTAATTGCTTTCTATTCAGAGTAGATTCATTATATCATCTTCACTTAAATGGCGGAATTCCTCAAATCATCCGCAGCTTAACCGACCATATTACCGGCTTTGATTTCATTAGCACTTTAGCAGCAGTATTATCTTTTTTTTTTTTTCTGGATTACCGGGCAGCGACTGAGAGGCATGTTTGTCTAGCTCCGATTGCTGAAGAAAAGGGAAAAGTATTTGAAGCGTCTCGAACGCTTGAGACACCGATGCACTCAGCTTGTGTAGCGAGTGGAAAAACACTTTTCTCTTTTTTTTCCTTTTTGCACACAGGACAAGAAGGAGGAACAATAGTCTCGTTATCAAGACTGGGTGAAATTCGTCTAGTATACACATGTACTCCGCCATGAAAATTCAATTAGTGATCTCCCATTCTCTCTCATTTATATGGTCTAAGAGAGCACATGACAACTGATCTATGTGAAATCCCTCTAAATTGGCATTGTGTGAAAACATGTCACACCCCTGTCTCTCTTCTACAGAGCGAACATCCTTTGCTCCCCAGGCTCCCTTGCTACCTTATAGTCACTCTCTGCTACACAAAGCCACGCGAACAAGGCAATTTGCCTAAACTGGGGGGAATAAGTGTAAAACCTAAAGGGGATACGTTTGATTGATGCACACCCATGTGAGTTCTTTGTCTTGAACAAGGCCCGTAGGTACTGTTTAATAATTTTTCAGGTAATAATCACGCTGTCAACGAGATGACGGGCTCTTACGCAGACAGCCTTAATGTTGTGAGGAGATAAGATACACCCCCTAAAAAAAAAAAAATTTTTTTTTTTTTGCCTTTTTATGCTTTTCACTCTCCCTCCTGTAGCTCAGATTTGGCCTCGTGATGTCTGCAGTGAATACTGATATTGCTTTGTCACTGATGGATAAACGAATGTCTGCCCAGAATGAGGTGACGACAAAACCCTGTTGGCGCAAACTTTTCGGGCAAACGAAACAAGGTCTGCGTCGCCTTGGAAACGAGTTACAACGCGCTTAAAGTGTGGTTTCTACACACTTCTACAAGTTTAAGAAAGTTCATTTTAAGGCTTTTTAAGACCACTGTGATTTCAATTTAAGAACTGGCCTGTATTATGAGGAATATCCTACTCACAACTTATTTTTGATGTGTTAAAGAAGAACTTTAACATGGCATTGTCAACTAAAACTATGCTTTTTAACTGGCTACATAACTAAATCACCTCCCCAAACTTTCTTATTGATTGGTATTGTTAACTACTTTGAAAATCCTTGCTTTTAAGCAAGATGTGAATATACACTTTCCTCTAAAAAAGGAGCTAGTAGTGGGTCTTAAATTTAAGGGACATTTTTTTCCCACCAAATCCAATTTGAATCCAATCACAAAAGATCTGACATGTATGTGACAGTTTTGGAAAGATTATAAAGTGTCAGATTCAGACAAATAAAAAAGCTTCTGCGAGCAACACAGTCTCTCCATCACTGTTATTTCAATGCAACATCATTGGAAAGGTTAGAGAAACCCATGCTTGTAAGATTATTTGCACACATTCAACAAAATTCCATGACATTCCAGTTTTGAAATGGATCTGGATTTTCTTTTTTTTTTTTTTTACTTTGGGGAAGCTGTGGAATGTGACAAAATATTTTGTTTAATTATTGTTTTGTTTTATTGTTATGTTTTTTTTCTGAATGTTTGGAGTCTACATTGAAATTGAAATAAAAACGTGCATTTATTCTTTCCAACGCTGCTAATTGTATACCTTTATTATCTTTGTTCGGAGTTTAGCCAAACATCAAGGTTACAGTATTTTCTACTTTGATGCAAAAAATTTATAATCTTGCAATTCTTTTTTTTTTTTCAGTTTGCTTCAGAGCTACTCTGAGAAATTTTATTGGAAATATTTCTAGGATTAAAATAGCATTGAAACTTTCAGATCAGACCTCGCAGAAAAGAGGGAATCCGCATCAAGCCAAGAAAAGCCTGGCCGACCCATCTCTGCTCCTAACACTTCTGCACGAAATCCTGTTTCTCAGAGCAGGTCGGGCTGGAAAACAAGTGTCTGTTCTTTCATCTGCAGATATAGAGGTTAAAGAACTTTGCCCTCATCAGTGTTTGTGACAGACACTTCATGCAGGTCGCCCAAGGTGACCAGCAGTGATTCAGAGAGCGGTCCCCTAGCCCCATACTTCATAAAGAGCCTAATACGGTGTGTCTGAGGTCAGGACCCTCTTTAGATCAGAGTGCAGTGATGTCAATTGTTTAAATAAAACTTGAGGGAAACCACTTACATGTTTACACGCGGCCCATAATCATGTCACAGGTCATTACCTGCAGTGAGGCCAGGTGATGGGGCTGCTGTGGAGGCAGAGACAGATTTACTCGGAGAAAAATCGAACGCATCTAGTGATTATGAGGATATTGACATATATGATTGATTTGCTCATAATTTTGTATACGAGAGCAATCTTGAGGAGGAAAAATAGAAAGCTGTAAACTGATTTCCATCAGCCCCGCTAATGACAGATTTGGAGAGACGACCTCCAGCTGACAGTCACCTCTTACATGCTTGTGAGAGAGCAAAAAGACAATAGTGGAAATGCAGCTACCTCGTTATCCTTTGTGTCTAATGGGAAGGAAGACTTTGACTCCCAGTCAAAGTGTCTCTTGAGTCTTAAGGGATCCATACTTTTGAAGGCTGACGGGGTGCTGATGATTCTCTGATTATTCGATATTCTGAAAACGTTCATTTCCCTAATTCCTCTCCACATCACAGGGGCGAGTCCTGGTGAGTGTCTCATCTCGCCCTGCGCTGTGCACAGGGGGAGGTTCAGGCTCCTGCAGGAACACAGTCATTTGGGCTTTGAAGAGCGCCCTTCCCCCCACCCCCTGCCTCCCCTTTGCCTGGCCCCCCTCCCAGCACATTCCCCGTGCCGCTTACCGAGACTAAGATCCTCTCGTCTGTTACATATGGATGTATAATTAATGAGATAAGAATATGCATCATTTTAAGAACCCACGTTGGCGTCTGTGGTTTTCTGAGGGAGCAAATGCGAGCACACACACACTCACGCACACCCCCGCACGCACACACATGCTGTAGCTAACTGAGCGTATCACGCGCATTCTCTCACCATTCCTTTACCCCTGTTGGCCAAACTTCCGTGTGATGTTGTGCGTGACAGTCAGACGATATAGGGAACTGCGCCTTGAATCTCCTTTCATGTCACCTCTGTTTCTCAGGTATGCCGTGACAGCTAATATGAAAAGTGGCTTGTTTTGTCAGAAATGTGTAAATAAACATGGCAACACTTCAAGTGAAGGTCACAACTCAATATTACATGACAAGTGCTGCGAGAGCGCTGTCGCGTTCAGGTTCTCCCCAAAGATAACTGAGCAAACAAAAGTTGGTTGTCACAGATTGTAATGACCTGATTATACTTGTTTTTTTTTTTATATCCCTTTCTTTCTTGGAGACCGGTAGCAACAGTCTGACTTGTTAAAGGAGAAATTTATGCTCCATAAAGGCAAAATCAATTCATAAATTTTTTGCACACAAAAAAAAAACTATATATATGTGTGTATTTTTTTTTCTTTACCCTCAAAAGACAAATACTCCTGATGCACACATTTAACATTTCTCCACTAGTTTGGCCTCTGGTTCTGACTACTGAGAGACTAAACCTTGTATTTTACGGAGCCCCAAAACAAAAGACGAGCGGGGGGGGGATGTGGGGGGATAGAGGTGCAACACGGCACAATCACCTATTCAGATCAGGTACTAATGAAGAATTCCATCTATCCTGAAATTTAATTAAAACCCCAAAGACTTTCAGATGAGATGCGATTTGAAAGAGCCCGGGGCTGGTACACAAGCACTTGGTGGCGAAGGGAATCACACTGAAAGTTGATATCGTAATTGGTCCTGATGTATTTTCTGCATTGCCTTTGCGGGAGCGTGGGACTCATAGCTGTATACAGGGTCTCGACGGAGTACCTGCTCATTGAAAATGCCATCACTCAAGCACCGCAGATCTGCATGAAATTAGAGAGCAACTAAGGCCTGATTGCAGGGGAAGGGAGCCACAATTGTTAAATGCATATATTAGGGTTTTTCTTCTCCATGTATGTGTGCATGTGGGGCTGAGTGAGCTGATCTGAAAATCCTTAAGTTAAAATATAAGTGCCTCGGTAAAATAGCATTAAAAAAGATTCTTAGTTGTTGTGAAAACAGCACTGACTTTTTTTATTTGATGTCTACATTTAGGTTTGTCATGTGACAAAATTAATGTGTCTTCAAAACAAAAGAAATTCCGATATTCATCTTTTCTGTCACTTAATTTGATTTGCAAACACAACTACTCACTGAAAGGACAATGACTGTAAATGTAAAATACTATGTATGGTAAAAAACTAACAGTGCACATCAACTGTAAATCCTTACAGTGGCAGCATCATGCTGTGACATGCTTTTCATAAACAAGAAGAGGAATGCAATAAAACCTATTGGAGGCTGTAAACTAGACAATGACCCAAAACATATGTTAGATACAATGGAGAGGTTTAAATCAATGCGTATTCATGTGTTAAAGTGGCTCAAAGTAAGTGGAATACCTGAATGCACTGATTTTAAAAGTTTGTAAGGCAACAGATAATAATAATTGTCTTTAAAAGCACCAGAGATAATTCATTCTTCATTTTTGTCCTTCGGCTTCTCTATCACAAACTCCACAAGCACAACTTCCCACTACAAGAACACTAATTGTCCAGTTTTCTGGGCCGCTTTCATTTTACACACCCTAAGTGACTGATCAGGCCAACAATAAGCTCATTCAAACTTTACCACCATTCACATGTTCTCATCTAAAAGAAAAAAAAAAGACAGAGAAAGAAAAAGAAAAGAAAGCTTCCTGTCTGAAAATGTCAAGAGTGGAATTCGATCAGTTTCAAAGAATGTGCCAAGAATCATGAAAAAGCTTGCCAAGACTAACACGCGTGGTAAGAGCTGCCACAGATTACTGAACCAAGTTACAGCTCTGTGTTCTGTTCTCTCTCTGCCGCTCACACGCACACACACACACACACACACGCACGCACGCACACACACGCACACGCACACACACCACCACCCACTTTCCTCCACTCTCCCTCTCAGCCATAAAATACTTCATTATAACACAGTGAGCCAGTGAGTGTAAGTGATGTAACTGACAATTAAGAGTGAAAGCCTGATCCCAGTCATGGCTCTGCAAATATTTATCCATGACAGACCTCCTTGCAGGGCGGGGTGGTGAAAGGCAGGGAGCGGGAGACTCCCAGCGGTCTGCGGCTGGGTGAAGTACGCCTGGAGCCATTCAACGCAGCGCTGCATCTCGGGGCTCGTTTCTGCTGGGCTATCGGTGACCACGCAGCTCAGGGGGGCCTCGCTGCTCCTGGGAGGGATGTAAGGCAGGACAAGGGAAGTAAGATGGGGATCAGAGGAGCAATCATACCACCCCAGCTCTTGGTTGAACGGTGCTAAAAAAAAAAAAAGTCACAGGAGTGCAGTAACATACAACACAGATGGAAGATGGCATTATATGCAGAATAAAACTTAAGCTGTTAATTGAGACGTGCTTGAAATCTAAAGTTGTACACTGCCAAGGAAGTATTAACAGCACGTGAACTTTTTATCACATTACAATAACAAACCTCTTGTGTGTTTTATTTGGATTTTACATGACAGGTGAACACATAGTAGTATTTAACTGTGAGGTTTTCATTTTTTATTACAGATACAAATCTGAAAAGTGTGGTGTGAATTTGAATCAATTCCTCCTTGGATATGACGCCCAGCATGAAAAACCAGAGTAACAAATTACCTTCAGCAGTCGCCTAATCAGTAATGGAGCCCAGTTGTGTGTAGCTTAATCACAGTTGTGCTCTGATGAATTGATGAATATTCAGCATAATGAAAACAAAGGGACACATCAGATAGGTCAGCAATAAAGTTAGAAAATAAATCCCAAGTTTTCAACATCTTTCAACAGCTCTGTTAAAGCCATCAAAACGTGGCGATCACATAAGTTGACAGTCTGAGTGAAATGAAGATTATTTTAAAAAAGCAGTCAAGATTTCCACTGTAACTCTGGAGGAGCTTCAGTAATCAATTGCGCAGGTGGGAGAATCTGTTGACTGGACAATTATAACGTGTTACACAAATCTGTTTTTATAAAAGAATGGTGGGGAAAAACAGCTGAAAGCAGCTATATTTCCTGTTTGTGTCTCAAGGGCATCTCAATAAATCAGAATGCAGTGGAGCCCCACCTAAACACAGATGTTCAGCGAATAAGATGTCCAACTTATTCACTGAAAATAAGTTGGAATCTTATTTCCCAACTTATTTTCAGCTAAATAAGGTGGAAGGGTTATAATATTAGAATAGAGTTACGGTTATTAAGATATATTAGTGCATAATGCATATCTAAAATATTCTAAAGAAAATGTAAGGCTCAAATAACTGGACACAATGCTACTTGATAAGCCATTGGCTGGTGCTTGCTAAACAGCCAATCCATTAGTTCTGCTTTTCTTGGTGCTGATTGGCTGTGCCCTCAAGAGTGGAAGTAAGAAAGAGTGTAGATATTATTTTCTATTGTACTGCCAAGATGATTTACACTGAGTGTTTATGCATATTAGAGTATATTTAAACGATGAAAATAGCATTTTTGAGGGTCTCAAGTAATCACAGATTTTAACCATTCGCAAGTGATTATGGTCCTTAACCTTTGCAAACATCGGGGGTTCTCTGTATTTATTGAAAAGTTAATTTATTTCAGAAAGTCAATTCAGTGAGTAAACACGAGGTATAGATTAAATACACAAAGACTGATGTTTTCAAACCCATAGTTTTGTTAATTATGATTTTCCACTTACAACTAATTAGAACATGACATTTAGGCTTTGAATATTATATTAGACCAATAAAAAAAACATTTTTTATAGGTAATAGGCAGAAATATGGGGTTAAGAAAAAGAACTGAATTACAAAAGGTAAATTGAATGGGATTGAATATTCCAATTTAATGAAATTTACTGGCAGGGCACACAGTAAGCATGCAGGAGAAGGTGCTCTGGTCAGATTATTAATTTTCAACTCAACAACGATGCAGAAATACGATTTGTAAATGAAAGTTATTGGTGTGACTTGGAAAAAAAAAATTATTTCATTTTCCACTGTGTAAATTTACACTACTTTGTTCAATAAATGACAATGGCATGAATATTTTGTAAGGCATTTAACACTTACAGGTTTACCCACTGTAAAAGCAGCAGGTAAAACTGCAGCAGCAAGCAAAAAAAAAAAAAAAAACTGGAACAAAACATGAAGAAGTCCAGAAATTTCTCACAACAGATTTAGAGTGTGTGTATGTGTGTTGCACAAAGTGAAAGAGGAATCACAAGGGGCAGAGTTTGTGAAGCAGTACAGATAGTTTTTCAAAAATAACTACAACAAAAAAGGGGGGCTTTAGAAATAGTCAGAAAAAGTTAGAAGCCTTAACAACTGTTTCAACTCTGCTTGGGCTTTGTTTAGAGTTCATGACAAGAATAAATGGATTTATTTATTTTTTCTTTTTGGACAAACCGGAGCTGGCCAGTACGGCACTGCACTTGGACGTGCATCTTAGCATGAGTAGATGCTTGGAGGAATTTGCCGATGGTTGAGTTGGCATCACTTAACAGCTGAGTTTCTCTCTGCTGTTGACCACCCCCCAGGTCAACGCAAGCAGGCTGACCCATATTTGACACTTAAAGACCCTATTGGGAAGGTTCTCTCTTAGCATGTGCATTACTCCAAAGTGGACCTCAAGCTGTGTTGCGGATTCTAAAGCAGGCCGCCAATTCCATTAACTGGTGTACAGGACTTATAAATAAATAATATCGCCATTTAAGTGCCCCCCTTTTTTATAAAATTGGCTTATCCTGTACGGTATTAATAATAGACATTTACTTTGTTAAACACACAGGCTGTCTCCCTCCCGCCTGCCGTAACAACGTGGCCCTAAAGTGTTTTTACACTTCTGCAGGTCACAGTTTGAGCAGCGTTTTATATTGGACATGTGAAGCCGAGGTTTACTGGAGTGTTATGACTGAGCAGGTCAGTTTTCAGAGGGCCGCTCTGCCTGCTAGTTTGTGGCTGTGTGATGGAAATCTCCTGGGTGCCATTTAACAGTGGGTGTAAATACAGTAAAAGGTGTAAATACTCTCATTTCTAAATAAACCTCGCAGCAGTTTATAGCCGAGCGGTGGAGAACTCGGAAACCCACCAGCGGGCTCTGCGCTGAGACCCGCTCAAACAATGGCCATGGCTCATGGCAATCTCTGTCGGCATGGGTGAGTGCCCAGCCAGCCCCTACTTGTCATTGTCTCTCCTTTCTATCCCTTCCTTCCCCTTCCCCTTCCCCCCCAGCTCTCCCTCCTCATTTCGCCCCCTCTCTATTTCTCTATCCTCCCACACCAGCTCTTTTGGCTCCCCAACACCAACCCGCGTCCCCCCCCCCCGCCTACTTTCTCTCGGCTAGGATCTCCAGGCCACCGTTCCCTTTCTACCCCACCACCACCAACTCGCATCCTCCCACCTCTACCTCCTCCTCTACCCCTCCACATCTCCTCTTTCTCTCTGAGAGGATGTTCCAGACGCTGCACACTGACAGCTCGGGGATATTGTGTGTGGAAATGTTCCTGTTGGACCCGCAGGCCCTTACAATCTACCGGACAAAGGCTGGTGCACCTTTGCTTAAGGCTTGGCACCTTTGACCCCCTCAACTGCTCGCGCTTCAGACTTGTCACCGTAGCTAATTTTTCCTCTCCGCCTTTCGCTTTAAAAGTTGCCTCAGCGACACAACGTTGACAGTGGTAAAACTTAATGCAATGCAGGACATGTTAGGGTTGGTAAACAACAGCAAATATAAATAAATAAGTGAAAAAGGAACAACATCAGTGGAGCTGAAGTCTGTCACCTCCCGGTGCAACGGGGGATTGTTTTTAAAGAGCATATGGGCTGTGGAAGATAGAGCTCCTGCAACATTTCCAGACGCTTCAGTGCATCACAAGTCAACCCTCGTCATATGGTCTTTAAAGAGGCCAGACTGGCACATTACCGAGCTTTTTACATGAAATTTGGCATTATTTTCAGAAATAAAGTAAGAAATACAAACTTTGTCCTTGTTTTGCTTAAGTAATGAAGGTATACATGGATGGAATTGAGATTCTTACTGTACGACAACTTTGAGTAAAATTATATTGATATCGCAATATCACAAAATAAATAATGACACATATTATTAAATTTGATATTTACTAAGATATAACAGCACCTGTTAAAATACGTACTAAGTTTTAAGCCAACTCCTTGTGGGCACAACATTAAAGCTATTTTCTGTTATTTTCTTCATAGAGTAACCCTGAGGTACACTAATATAAGCAGATTAACAACCTGGGTAATCTTGCTTATTTTACCTTTGACTGGAAGTAATATTAATATTTTGGAGTGGCTCAACCAGAGACTCAATTTTAATCTGATAGGGAGTCTGTGGAAGGAGCTAAAGATTTCTGTGATGGAAAGGAGGCCTTACAGCCTTGGAGCTAATCACTATATATATATATTTTTTTTTTTGTATTTATTTATTTTTTTATTTATTTTTATTTTTTTTTTAAATACCAGTGGAAACATGGAAACATGGAGAAGTTGGACAGCAATTGTAAGGCGAATTTAACTGTTGTAAAGACAAAACATATTATTTAATTGTGATTGAGAAGGGCATAACTTTATCTCGTTTCATATTTCATATTTATTGGTTAAATATAAATAATTGTAAATGTTAATATCTCATTGATTGCAATAAAATACGATGGAATTGTAAACTAAGATGATTTTATAAACAGTGCTACAAGGTTAAGTGGTGGTGCTTCTGAAGTTTGTGCACCATAACTGTCTGTGGTTTTCAAAAAGGAAGTATTTACAAACTGGCCAATATGAATTCTTTGTAACCAATTGAAAAAATATATCCTTTCACCAGCTGACCAGCAATGCAAAGCAACAGGTGATGGGGGGAGGAGTGCTGCTGCACCATGCATGCCAAAAAACATTGTTAACATCAGTATATTTTCTGACATCTCATTAAAATGACTTCAAAATGTAGGAACGATGCAAGAAAGACTAGCATGAAAGAAAACTTTAGCAGTTTGGAAACTGTTTAATATTTTGGTGTATTGGTAACAAGCTTGTGCTTGATTGTGATAAAAAAATGCTTCAATAATTGTATTTCAGTTGAAATAAACAGTACAAACCAGGTTAAAGTAGAACTGCTCTTTCATTATCTTTTGACTGCATAAATCATACTTCTTCAGTGTCCTTTGGCCATTTTCTATTCAATCACAGGTAAGGAAATAAGAAACTAATTCCAAACTAGCAGAGGATCTGCTGCACTAAAAAGAATATTTCCCCTGATACGAGATAGCGATTTGAGAAAATTTCTAATACTGTGCTCCTGTCACAATCAATTTCCAATTACCATAAATCATTGTTGCGTAAAGTGGGAGTCATCTGGAGTTCCACCTATTTTCCAACTCTAATATAAAGAATGAATTGAGCATTTATGTAATGTTGAAGGTTATTCCATCAATCAATGAAACAATGAGAAAAAGGTGGAAAAAAAGAAGAATATTTGGCATTAAAATTGTCAGTTTTCCTTGAAACATCTGGCATCTCCTCTTGCACAAGACTTCAGCAAGACTTTTTCTATCAGCTACAGACATAAGAATGAAACAGGTTAACCACAGGATCTAATTGAAAGGGATCTGGCGAAGGGTGTAATGGTGTATCGCACAAAAAAGGGGAAAAACTCCAAAGTGAAGCCTCCATCCTCTGAAGCGTGATGGCGCTCATCCCGACTCGATCGGCTGTCACTTTTGACACAGCCTGCCAGAGTTCTCCTTCACCGATCATGGGTAACATGGCGGGTCAGAGGATGAAATAGAAAAGGCCAAGAGCCGTTCAATATTTTTCCTCAGCCTTATAGCTGCAGATACTTAACTCAGAGACGTCAAAGACTCAAGAGAGCATGAAAAAAGCCTAAAATGACTGTCTAAAAAGGGAGAAAAAATACAGCATGTCTCTATGAATGTCAAAATCCTGATGGTCTCTGAGCAAGAGGGTGTGATACAATTGTAAGCCACTTGCTCGATGCAGGGCGTTCAACCATTTGAGATCAGATGCCTATCTCAGTACTGGTAAGCTTTAAGGAAGGCTTCCTATTCTGCTACGAGAGAGAGAGAGAAAGAGAGAACGTTTTGTGCTCAGCTGTTTCGAAATAAAAACAACTAGGCCAGATAAACTGCTCTCCTGATATCCAGCAACTCTTATTAGCAAATGTCCACGGAAGAGGCCGCGCGCTCAATCCAATACATAAAGGTGGTGGTGAAATACTGCAGAGCAGGCAACAAAGCACACAACAATTAGGTCTTCTCCCAGCTGGCTAGCCACAGGAGTCAGTGAAGGCATGTATTACCAGAGCCTTAACTCTTACTCCATTATGTAGTGTATCCACACCCCAACGCTGCAATGTTTATCTACAACAGAGTACTGAGCAGTTTCAAATAGCGTTTTTAGCCTCTATTCTCAAGTGCCACAGTAAGAGATTCCAATTACCCGAATGGTAAGGAGCCAGTGAGGGAGGCATAAAGTACATTAGGGATCCCCTGTAACTGCAGGGACCTTTTAGAGACTCAGCTGAAGAGGGCCAGGAGACTGAGGGGACAGTGACCCTGCATGGATAGCCTCTGTCAAAATTTGACCACGTCAAGCACAAAGGCATTATGGGAATCCAGTGTCACCAAGTCCTAATTACTGTCTGTGTTCAGAGCAAATTACTGCCTTGTTCCTCTGATTAGGGAGGAGGCTAATCTTCACCTGTGTACGCCAGCACTGTTGAGGGCCCTTGAGTGTTAGCGCTTCGTCTTCTGTAATTTATTTTTAAATCAGTGCCCGCTCCCAAGAGTTTTGAGTGTTTTGTTGTGAACCGCTTACCATGATCCCCACCGCCGCCCCCTCACCCCTAAATCCTTGACTAAATCCTTGTTTGGTGCCACAGGAAGATAAGCAATAACAACACTTGGGCATAATTGACTCGTACTCCTCTCCAAGATGTCAGAGCGGAATCATCTCTCTGCATATTGCCGTGGTATGTCGCACGCTATACACTTCTGTGCGTTGCAGATACAGAATCCAATCAAGTTCTAAAACAAACTTGCCTCATGTTGGAGAAACTTCACGGTCGACAGCGGGGAAAAGGGAGGGGGAACAAAAACTGCAGGAGCTGCTTTTAGTTCTGAGCGGCAACTCTCATTTGGCTTCTGGGCTCACCCTGGAGGTTCTGCTTTGGAAAACCACAACATTTGCAGAATTTTATCAGAGCGAATGTCAGTGTCTCGTCTGCGTGGGGCGGTTTACAGGTAGTGTGTTGCACAGGTGTTGGTTTACACAGGAAATGGCACATGCAGCCTGATTGGGAGGATCCCAGGAGACGGGGGCACAAACATAGAGCACAGATGGGTCCAAGGGCCAGTGGGAGCAGCACCTTAATGAATACGCAGCTGAGTACTACACTTCAAAACATGCAAAACAATATTCTGAGGCGGTCATAAAAATAGAACAAAAAAAATCATCTGAATATCATTACACAATGAATAATTCATATATCTTTTCTAAAGGGAGTACGTCAAAAAGTCTCCCCACTGCTTTATTGATGATTTCATTCAATATTTCAGCAGTTTGCGGTTTGTATGACGAAGCATTTTAGTTACAAATGTAAGCAGTTTATTTAGCACACAAAAGTGTATTTAGACAAAGAAAGACTGTGCTAGACAAAGACTGGTACAAGATGAAAAATGAAATAATAAAGTCCTAACACAAATATCCAAATATAGCAGCTACTTTTACATATAAATTTACCTGAGGGGACTCCCGGCTATCGCTAAAGTCTGCCTTTTAGGGAACATTAAGCTTCTGTGTTAAGCTGATGTGATGATGGAGAAAGGAAGATGGAGTGAACCAAAGGTTTGTCAGCATTTTTCAACACAATCACTCACGTGTCAGTGTTATCCCCAAGTCAGACGGAGTAAAATTAGCTCTGGTGGCATGTTGAAAAATTATGTATACCCTTCTCAGTGCATGTATTTTGGGTCTAGTGATATGCACACACTTTTTAAAATTAAATATCTATTCTAGTATTTTAGCTTTATCTATGTATTCTAAATTCTGAAAAGTGTCAATGCACATGCAAAAACACAGCAGAGGACAGCAGATTCACAAAATATATATTTTTGTTCTAAGCCACCAGCTCCAAGACTTTTTCAAAACAAAAAAGAAGTCTTGTATTTTTTTTTTGTATTGGAAAAAAAATACAAGATGATCATACTGCTACAATATTACTCTTATTTAATATTTGGGCTGCACAATATATCACATCACAGTTGTCATCGCAATATCAATGTGTGCAATACTGCAATCGCATAGGAATGCATTTGGCTTGTAGCTCAGTAAGTTATTAGAGTTCAACTGTCGTTCAATGACCCTGCGTATATCAATAATGTATTTGGCCAGGGGATTGGACCTCAACTTCCCTCAATGACCACACCCTGTGCGTATTTTTTATTGCCCTGGGAACTTTTAAGCTAACAGAGACTGCTGAGGAAATTGCAAAAGCATATTTAAAAAAAGGAAGAAAAAAAATCTGACAAAAATGGGTCAACTGTAACTGATATTGCCATAATAATATAAATTTTCAGCAACATATTCACAATGATGGTACTTCTGGTTTCTCAACTGCAAAGAACAATACTGTACACAATTCTTTTGCCTTTGCTTATTCCTTTAAATCTTCATTCCAAGCTCAGACTTTCTTCGTTATCTTTTAAAGTGGATCTCAGGGACTTGTTTGCGACATTTGGTTGAAATCTAATAAGGGAGTTTACCAGGACACAGCACATCCTAAAATTGGTCTGGAAAAGCCTTTGGTCAAATTAAATAGAACAGATGCAGAAAGGAACTGTAGTGGAAAATAAGTTGTGGTTATGGTTTCCCCGACGTGTGAGCACATCATGTAAACAGACCCCAACCAGGGAAACACATTTACCATACCGCTATTCAGCGCAAAGCAGGACATTGATTCACAACACAACACGAGTGTGAGAAAAACGATAAATGCATCACCTCAGATATTTCACACCAGCAGTGGTAGTGTGTAAAAGCTGTTGTGACAGCTTGGGTATTAGAGCCGGGTAGATGGAAAATGTCTGGCTGCTTATGAATGCCAATGCGACTGGGGTGACGGGTTTGACACAAAAACACTCCACCTCAGAACAATTAGGCTGTTCTCAGGCCCCATCCAGTGTTGTCGGTGATAATGGAAAGCTGTGAGGATAACTGGTGATAAATAGACTTTAACACCCTCCTCCTTAAGAACAGTGCAGTCCTGCAGTCCTCTCATATGCTTAACTAATCATGACCATGGCCAGCAAATTCATACAAAAGACTAATTACTGTTGTACTTCACTTTCAGTCTCAAAGGCCTCTTATAGAAGGACTTGGGGGTTCTCCTGCCTCTTTTCTCCTCTTGATGGTTATTTTTTTTTTTAAGTAGGCCTCATGCTAGACAAAGGCGTTTAAAAATTTGTGATTGCTTTCATCCGCTTTAATTGCATTCAGAAATGGCATTTCTGCCACATAATGCACTCCTATTGTTTCAGAATTATCTGGCTTGGGGAGTAAAATCTACAATATTTGACGATGCTCCCGAGCTAAATCGCCTCTTGAAATTGAAATATGCCGCTGAAATGCAAAATAAAAAATAAAGCAAGCCTTTGCAGCTGATATACTGGAAAGCTCCTTGGCTTTCTACAGAATGCTATTATTATGCATATCCAGGTAGAAAGTTAATTAACCCAAAGCTTAAGCTAATTATGGTAGCAGAATGCTATCAACCAAACGCTTTCAGTCAGACAGCTGTCCAGAATTTCATTTGCTAATCATTTGTCTTTTGCCGGAGCATATGGTACATTTCCCCGCTATCACAGCAACAACAAACAGATGAAAATCATTAACTAAAAACAATGTGCAATGTGAAAAAAATCAGACACAGATTTATAAGGCTTTGTGTCAGAGAAAAAAAAGGAGGGGTGGGGGGGGTTAGTGGTGGGGATTTATGGCCTGGTAAGTATAATGATAATTTTGGTTTTAGCCACTTAGGATTTTAGGCTGATCACATGACCTGAGTGTGCAGGGAATTCACATGCACAAATATATTGTTTATATCTATATGCAAATGAGAGAGAAGTGTTTATCCGTGTAAAATTAATTACAATTTTCTATAGAGGCTTATGCAAAGAGCTTGCTCTTAACAATTTTTAGCTTCCAACACATTTTGTGCCAGTTTCCCCCCCTCCCCAACATTTTTATGTTGTTAAAACAAGAACTCCCCCAGCTCAGAATTAAATCAATTATTTTCCAAGAAATGCTTCATACTTTATTTTTTTTCTTTTCATAAAAACACATCACATACGGCTGTTAAAGGGTGATTGATATCAGCATTGCCTTGCGACATTATCAGGCAATAAAGGCTACTCAGGTTCTAATGCAACATGTCATACACCAGCTCCTGTAGTACATTTCTATTGAGGACCTCACAAGCTAAATTGCTTTTTTCCCACTCCCCCACATCTCAGCCAGCTTGACAGACAAATTGATCAAAGCATTGTAAAATAATATGCTCACAAAATGTCTCGGGGCAGGAGTCCAGACCTTTTTTCATTTTTCACCCTAATAAAAAAGTGCTCCATGATTTCCTCTGTATTGCATGTCTGTGCTCTGTGCGAATGAGGCAAGAAGAATCATATTTCAGATAGCAGTAATCTCCTGTAAACAAAATGCAAACCTTTTTTTTTTTCTCTGTGACTGCCGAGGCAATGCTAAAAACTAAAAAGGGGTAAAAATGGTTAAAAGGAAGGCTGGTGTGTTAAGGCCCCAACAGGGGTTGTTGAGATGTAATGAATTTGTTCATCTGATGGCGCCTTCAGGGCTGTCGTTAGACTGGCAGAGGAGGCTGATTTCAGGAAATGCTTCTTAGATCAGTTAGGAAGCAAAAGGGGCTTGAGACATTTCTATTATAAAGAGCTGACGGTCACGGTGTGTAAGCAATACTTCAAGGGCGTTTAGGTAGGTATAATGGCATTTATCAATATCTATCTATCAATGCCAGAAATGCTTTTTTCTATTTGTGCTCAAGCTGCTCCAACACCAAACAATATTCTTGAAAGTATTACCCTCATCTTGTTATTTTTCCTCTTTTATAATTGTCCTTTTTGCTTTCCTTTGTTTACCATTGTTGCTGGTATGGCTCATCACCAATTCAAAACAGCACCTATTTTAAATCTCGCGAATATTTTAATTTTAATTTATTCTGGTTTTGATCCTTGGGTGAGTTGACTGCACATTTCTTTACAGCAGATTAAGAGTAGGTCACAGAAAACGAACGCCAATTGATGGTTTTCAAAGCAGGTATCGTGGTTACAAAATCTCCTGCAGGGGTCAGCTCCAACTCGTCCCCAAAAAAAGGCGTCATACAAAGAGACAAACTGATCAGCATATAACTTTTTTTTTCAGTATGTTGTACCTAACTTTTCTGGTATGAGGTGTTGCTGTATTCTTTCTAACAAATAAAAGTTATATGTGGAGCCAATATTTGATTAATTAGGGCAATTAATTAGGACACAACCATTACGCAATAAGTAATTCAGAATTTACTTAGAAAATAAACACTTAAAAATGTGACTTTCCTGTTTAGAAAAACAGAAGAGGAGATAATATTTAATATAAGTTTTTGTTTGTTTCTTTGTATGTGTACATTTGATCTAACCATTCAACAACCTTGTTCAATTTCTCTCGGCATGGTTAGTTGCCACAAGCTCTTATTAGTTTTTACTTAAAATGTCTGGTTCAGTCTGGATCTAACATTTCTTTAAGCTTGCTGTTTATTTTTAACCTGTACCAGACGGGCGTAAACTGGTCGGTTTGACTTTTATTTCTCGCTCAACCACTGGGTACGAAACTATGCACATGGTAGGATTGAGTTATTGTGTGGTGGGAAACACTCCTCAATGGGGAGACACAATCTGATGTAAAACATACATGCTATCAGCGTGTTGCTAATATTTTAAACAATACTAGGTTATGCCATCAGGCATGTTCACTCCTTCATTGTTGCAGATACGTGAGCATTACTGAACTTTTTTAATGTTTCTCCAACATCAGAGTTTTGGCCCTTAGGAGGCTCTTGTAGCAAAGCGTCATGGCTTGTTGGTATTCTTTGCCTTTTCCTGTTCATCTCCCACAAAATACCTAATAACAAAGCTTTACCTTTTCAGCTAGTGATAGTCAAAAAGGCTCTTCTCCAAGCATATTTGCTACGTTACCAGTTCCTACTCATTTCCAACTTTGGGAGTAGGAAATGTGTCTCTACCGCTTTTGATGAAACAGAATATCCTTAAAGAATTGCTTAATATGTTTATTATATGAAAATATTGATTATTTTGATAACTCTGGTACAAATAATAAGTAATAATAAGTAATTAAGTCCTGTCAATCCTAATTATACTTCCACATTACAATATCCTTAATATTTATGACAATTTAACAAGAGCATAAATAAAAAATAAAATAATTTAAAAAAGGCATTCAATAATTCAGGTATATGGTATGAACAACGTTTTTTACAGATATAAACAAAATGGCAGCACAAGGGTATAAAATTGGGGTCCCGATTGTCTCTTTATTAGTGTTGTAGCCTGTCCACTTAATTGCTTTAATCAGATACAGTTGTTAAATGAACAGAGTCAATTATGCAACAGGACAAATATCTCACTTTTCCTGTTTGGTAGAAGAAATCTGACCTGACACTGCAAGGGATTCAGACCCACCACGGTGTTTATTTAGCTGCCATGGCAAGACGCACACACACACACACGCACACACGCGCACACGCACACACACACACGCACGCACGCACACGCACATACACACACAAAAAAAAAACACATACCCGGTTCTGTAAACCTGTAAATGCACTGTAGGTCTCCCTTTGTTTTATGCATGGATGTTATCTATTTTCTTATCCAAAATATGTTCTTAGAGGTCATTTATCATAGTGACTTCCTAAGCCTGTGCAACACCACATCCAAAGCTGGGAAGAGCCTTGTTTAGTATGTCATAAATAAATCAATGGAAATGCCTGATCTGAACTATTACAGCCACAGCCAGGCTTTTCTGAGATCTACATGAAAAGCCGGTTGCGAAGATAAGCCGGTATTTTGTCACTTTATCTCGCCTCCCTTAATGCCTGTTTACATAGAGTAACTCAACATATCTGAGGTGGCTCTGCTTCACCATCTCCTACAACACTGACAGCATATTCTACTGGCCAAGATAAGATCTAAACATTTTCCTAACGATTTCTTGCTCGCACCTTGGAGAACATATAGACAGTGATGCGATCGCTCCCACTTATGACCGACATCGCAAATGATATTAAACTGAGAAATGATCTAGTGATGCGAATCATTAAATTCATTTGCATAATCCTACTGAACCTGAACGCACAAATTAAACCCCGTTCGCAAGTCGACGGAGAAAGGTGCCCGCGCATGGTTACAGGACATCTTCCATAATCAAAATTCCATATTATTAATTTTCTCACTTCAACTCATTAACAACAAGTGGAGTGTTTTTGCTGCTTGATGAATTTTGGGAAATAGCAGACAGTCGAGGAGGAAACACATGTTGAGCTGTAATATACAAGGTCATTAATGGGTTTCCATAAATTAGAATTTAAACGGACATTTTGAAAGGGATAACTTCTTATCCCGATGCATTTGAAATGGTTTAATTTCCCAAATCATTCAAGTTTATCAAATGTGAATCTGTGAAACATGGATATTTAATTTCAATCTAATCAAAACCAATCTAAGATGTAGGACGTGGACCTTCAAAACTAAGGAATAAGTACCTATTAGTGCTGACTTTAATCAGTTTCAGTCGCTTCAGTAGGAATGTCTATATTCTGACAATTTTGAGGGATGGGAAGGCCATGAAATGCAACCACATAACACATTTCTGAGTGTCAGTTGACACTCCAAACTACTGCATACAACTTGAATGAAACATAAAGGAACAGGAGAGAACAGTCCACACTCCCTGTGGCCTTAGCTGACCTCCCAGACATCATTTCTAATCAACTCCCTTGAGAGTAATAAACAAGTTATTTTTCTGAAATTTCAAATATACTGCAGGAAGAATCACAACCACATGCCATCAGAAATCTAATTTCGAGCCCAACAGTATTCTAGTGCCCCTCATATTTCTAGTGCCTGCTCATATTTGCCCAACTTTCTCCCGGATATTTCTTGTGGGATCTACAAAAATGCCCTGCTTCCAATGAGGAATGGTGGCACTCCATCACAGGAGTGGATTCTGTCTGCCTGTAAATTTCACACCTTTGTTTATCACGTCACCAGCCCGGCTGTTGTACAGTACCTTTCAGCAGGTGCGACATCCATTAGGATCTGGATGGTGTGCACACCATTCTCACATCCACTGACTTGGATCGTCCCCAGGGGGCTCAGCAATGAGATGGTCTTCTGAGTGCACCGGCTCTGCTCTTGCTTCTTCATCTCGCTGCCCTGCCGATGAAGAACAAATTACACCGCGCTTATTGACGTATTCGTGCGGCAACTTTCACAATTTTCCATGGAAAATTTGCATTGAGTGATCTATTGAAAACCAAGCATGCCACCAACAGAAGATGACTTGCATATCTGAACACCTAGCCTTCCAACACTGTCATGATGCGACTTGATCCCCGCATTATTCTCAAATATTTCTTTTGTGCATGGAATAGAATACGCCTATCTAACCAATAAATCGCCCATTTTTTCCCCTCTTTCTGTTCTATATATCACATAAATGAGAAAAACAATGCAGTCTGTTCCCTTGTCTGGTGGGGGATTCCCAAGATAGCTCGACATTATTTTCAATCCGTCATTTTTGGTTGATGGCCGGGATGTTTTTCTAGCATTAAATTTGTTCCTTAGGGTGCAACTCCAATGGGATTCTGGTTTCCAGCCCTTAACAACAGCAAAAACGTGCAGCTTTTCTGACGACTGAGATGGATACTGGCAATAACCAGACAGCAGTTCCTTTTTTATTTTTACTTTGAGGGACTGAGAGATGATTGACTATGTTATATGTGAGATTTTGAGAGATGGGGGTTATAATAAATAAAGGTCACATTGACTGCAAGCAACCTTTACTTCCAAGAACCTTGATGTGAAAAGTTGAGATACAAAAATACTTAACATTCGCTTTCAACTTTTCAGCATTTAAAAAACAAAGCTGTACATACATTTGATTTTTTTTCTCTCATAATTTAAACCTTAAATTAAATATATAAACATATGTTTCAGAATATAATTAAACTCAAATTATGCAGTTTCTACATCCCGGTTGCACTGCTTAATGTTGATGAATGCAGTGATTGCATTAAACAATAGATTTATATACAAAAGAAATATATACTTTTGTACATAAAACAAAATTGCCCTGCAATAAATCGCTATTTGTTGACATGATACTAAAACACCTTTCATATGTTGAAATTATTTTTACATTTTCTTTTTCTAGTTGAAATGCTCATCCTAAAACATTACTATTTTTTTTTCTTAGCTTGGGAAAAAAGATCTTGTTTGTGATTCCAACCTCGACCATACTTGTCTCTCAAAGTCTTTGTCTTTTGGGACAGCAAACAAAATTTTGGGAAGCTATGCACTGTTAGTCAGGCAGCACAAGCAATTGACTGATTTTGACTGAGTGTGAGCTTCAACAATTTCAAGACTGTTTTTATTACTGTTATGTGAACCGCCGGGTGATAATAGAAAAACACTAACTGAAAGACAACAATCTTTTTGTTTTTGCACTGATTAGTATTTTTTTTATTTTTTTTTATGTCTAAAAGTCTGTTTGTTTTATTTTAAGATTGCCTCCCCCCCTACACAAACGCACACCACTACCAGCACATCTGTCATGGTATGTGATCACAAATGCGTCTGCTTCAACTTTCTTGTTTCTACTCTTGCAGCTCTCACTGTATTCATCAGGGGTTTGCCTGAACTGACAATAAAGGCGAGAAATTTTCTGAGCCAAACAATGGTACAGTGCACTTTGGATAAGCGTTGGACACACTGTCTGCCATTTAGCAAATAGACTCGCAAGATGGAATAATGGACTTTGGCAATAATGGTCTTTGCTAATCGCCTGCGCTGATTAAAAAATAATGTCCTTCGTGTTGTTGGTGCTGCCGTATTTCGGCGCAGTAACACTCGGTCTACTTAGTGACTGCTCGGATGTTTGATGTTTACCCAGCTTTTCACGGTGAGGAACAACAAACAATAAGCAGCTTGTGTTGTTAAAAAATGGCTGGCAGACTCCTCATGCTCGTCAATCATTTGACTGGTTTCTCATTAGACTAGCTCCTGGTCAAACCTGCGTGATTAATTGAGCAGAAAGCTCACCGTGACTGTGCAGGTGTGAAAATGCAACATGTGCCGTTTAAAAATAAATAAATAAATCGCACAATTTATGCCGAAGCACGCAAGGCATCTACCGTAATCTGTGAAAGTGAGTATTTGCCCTAAACCTTCATAAACACACCTTCAATTTAACTACGAGCTTAAAATGCCCAAAAATTCTGTAAAGTTTCTAACCGAATGCGCACAGAGACCATGTTTAGTACAAGAAGCAATTTCAGAGCTACATTTACTTTTAAAAGAGGGTTATAGTTCAATTAGTTACATTAATTAGTCTTGTAGCTTACAACTGCCTTTTTCATACTCCGACTACAGTGCAATGTTCAATCTTCGTTCCTGTGAACAACAAATGACACTTCCTGTTTCTTCTAGCAGCGTGGTCCAACGATCCAATCACAACACGGGAAAGTCCGCTCTTGTTCCCTAATTGGCCAGTACAAAGTCACCGCTCCACCCCCTGCCAGGGACGGAGTTGTGCTCTATAGATGTGATAGAAGACTCCTCTAATAGGTCTCAAGTTGGGATTTGAGGTTCTTTAGGGGCTCCACAGTAAATCAAAGACTTGTAATAGTAGTGATTTATGTATTTGATTTGCTTGATGTTCATACACCATGAAAAAATATAATAATGCATATTTCTAGCATTAATATCAAACACAGTTATCGCTCTGCTTATATCTAAGACATTTATACAGTGCTGCATCTCTAGTGACAGTTTCTCTGTGAGGGATTTAGAATCCTAGGCATAGTGTTTGTGGATAAACCACATCTATATGAGAGCAATAACCAATAACCCCTTATGCATTATTAGCTAATAAAGTCACCATGTTATTATAAACAGCACAATTTGATACTTTCATTATAGTTTTGTGCTGTCTAAAGTAGACAGACTTGCTTCATTCTGCCTGCAGCAGTATTGATCAAGATATGCAGGATAATACAAAGCACTTATAAAAAAAAAAAAAGAGTGTGGTATCAATCATGTAATTTTTAAGTGTCTGTTCTCCTCTGCCGTGTTAATTTTTATTTCTGTGGAGCCTTGAGCTCTCTGCATGCCTCCGTTTGGAATGTGTAGGCCGGTATGGGCCTGTGGCCCACACCCCATCTCAGCGGTGAGGATGGGAGCGGGGGGAGAAAACGCCACCCCTGCAGAGACCATTTTGAAATCTGTGAGGATTTCCGTGCCATCTGGACCCGCTGCCAGTCTGCCCCAGATAGTAAGGGTTGGCAACGGTACCCGACGGTGCAATATGGCTCTCTCTTTAATGAACTACTAACTGTCCCCCGTTTTAATTGATGTGACATTTGAGCCATTTATCTCTGACATTTCAATGAAGGATGATTCTCAGCCTTGCCATTTACTTTTTTGGTGCTATTTTCTAAGAGTCATTTGCATTTTTCTACTCTAAACCTGCTTTTTGTCTCTCATTAGCTAATTAGAGGAACATGCACAATTAATAAAAATGAACATAACCTAGTTTGATATAGGCTTGATGAGGGATAATCAGAAAATCAATGTTTTCTTAACATTTATCACAAATGATGTGAAGGGCTAACTGTGGTAAAAGGTGACTCTGATAAAGCTCTGTAACCTTTACCCACATACCAACATGTAGCCTACAGTGTGGGACAACTTATGTTCACAGCATGGGGAGAATCAAGCTCAATTAATCAGCATATGATTGCAGTAAGCAGCCCCCTCTGCTGGATCTTTGGAGCCACACTGTTTGAAATCATTTAGACACTTGATTCAGTTGCCAGACTGCTATCTTATGTCAATGTGTTTTTTGATTTTTCTTAAATGTGTCATGATTGTTTTAATACGTTAAATTAAAATATGTTTAAAGGTGTCATATTTTTTAAAAAGTCGTTTATTTTGCTTTTGTTAACATTTTTCTTGAATACCAAATTAAATTACCAAACACATCAGAGATTATTTGCACAGTCTGCACTGTGTGTGTGTAAAGTTATTTATATTTATTCTAATTAGGCTAAACGTTGTATATCAAAACAGGAAATATTTTAGTGCGTATGTATTGAAGCAAACTGCCTGAGGTGCGTGTGAGTGACATAAAAAAAAACCTCAAGGCTCAATTGTTTTCCATAATGAGACATATTTTAATCTTTTTAGATATCCTTTAAAAACACGGCTCCATTGATGACGACTGTTCCTTTGATTGTGAGTGTTATCATTGCCAAGGTGTGGTGCCCTGTCTGTGCTGGCAGCCGGGCTTGATATCTTTTGTTTGGGAGTCAAAGAGCTCCTTTTCCTGCTCAGTTTCCCTCCCTATTTTTGTTTGTGTGAGGCGTTGATAGACTTATATGTTGCACGGCTTCCTTTTAGTGTGCTGCCCCAGATGTTTGCAACAATAACAACCCTAACCTTTTCTTTTTTTTTTTTTTTTTTTTCGGCATTGTGGCAGAAATTGTTTATTAGCAGTTTTGTCCATCCTGTGCATCGTATGATTGTCACAGATCAGTCAAAAAGGCTGCCTGTCTGTGGCTTTGCTCTCTTTTTTCCTGTGTTCACTGCCTCTCTCTAGCTCTCTCTCTCATGTTGGCGTGGGAGGAGTTGAAGTCATTTATGATATCAGATATTCTCTTGGAGAGCGGGAACGTCCTGACAGACGGAACAACCACTATCCTCTCACGCAGTGGTTTGTGTGTGTGAGTGTGCATTTTAATCAGGAAAAATGGCTCTTTGGGCCTCACGCTGCACATCGAGGAGGTTTGGGGCTTCTCGTTGTGTATATCAAGGGTACATAAATGTTATGTCTGTTTCACTAAATCAAACTAGGATCCAGCCATAAAAACAGCACCCCATTACAATGCCTCGCAACAGTTTAATACAGCTCGGGTTGTTTTTTTGTCGTTTTAACAGCTGCACGTCTTTTGAAGTAAGTCAGATTAGCAAAGCTAGACACTGAAAATTTTGCCCTTTTGCTTTACAAAAAAGCCTAAGATTTTTTTAGTAGGATGAAGAGCTTTTGTGAATATCAATGTCTTTTTACAGGGCAATTCATCTTCTTATCATCTCTGACCAACTTTTATGTCATTACTGAAAAAAGTATCCCCAAAGCATAATGGTGCCACCACCATGTTTCTCTTTTGGAATGTGACAAAATGCTATGGCACACATAGCGTTTTTGAAAGCAGACTATTAAGTTCAATTTTGGACTGTTTTCTCCATGTTTGCTTTGCCAGCTACATGGCTTGGGACAACCTTTTTCTTTATTTATCCTGTTTAGAATTAATTCTGCAGCTTTTGAAAGTAAGTTGTTGCACTGATAAAAGGGTCCTAAAAGTGCATCTGCATTCACTACTTTCTACTTCACAATCATGAACTCATTTGTGTTGCCGTGTCATTTAAATTTCCCTAAACATAAATTAAAGTTTATTCTTTTAACATGATAAAATGTGGAAAAGCTAAAAAGCTATTTATTCTCTTGACAGACTCTGTGTTTCATTCTTTTAATGTTGGCTCTTTGTAACTCCCCTCCTCTCTGAAGAATTAGCCTGATCGTCATGCAAGCTTCTCCGTACCCACGAAGACGCCGGCTAAATTTCTCCGTACCCCTCGAGTGCCCACTTATTTAGTACACCTGTGTGCTTCTGTCCCTCCGACTCTGATATGATGTGTCTTTCCTATTTTACTGTTGACACAGTGCTATGAATGTCTGAGCATTTTTGCAAATGAAGAGGCTTGAACTCCTGACAGGCAGTGTCGCCGGCACCCTGACACACTGGCCCGCACATGCTGTGCGGCATAATGATGACATTAGGATCCAGTGATAATATCAGGACGCACTTCAGATAAATGACTGATAAACCAGGGGTTGTGCCTCTCGTATTACACGCTTGACAGAGCAGCTAATCAGTGTCCAAGTGACTGCTATTACATAAATCATGAGCTCGACTTTGATGCATATTCCAACGGTGTTCCCTATTCATCACGTCATCTGGGGGAAGATTCTCTGGATGACTGGCTGCCGAGCCAACACACATTTTAAGAGCACATTATGTTTTCATTAGAATTTGATATGATCCATTCCAGTGTTGATTTGATTTTACGTGCTCGGGTCATTTGATAGGAGGCTACTAAGGAGAGGTGGTGTATTGTTACGCTATGCGAGCTGTTTCCTTTTACTACCCACATTTATTGCCAAGATGCGTGTTGATGAACAACCACATTCTTTATATAAAAAACATCTCCCTAAACCCCAATTATTATTGTTTTTTTTTTTTTTGCTATATTCAAGATCCATCTTAACCCAGGATCTTGTTAATTTTTTAAAAGTTGTCTTAGTGTGGAAGTTGGAACAAGTATTATTGCTTTCCTTAGTAATAAAATCAAAATACACCCATAGGTGAAGTTGGAACTGAGACATTGGGTGCTGAAGTGAGTCACGGTGTATGTTTTATTCCTCTGTATTGGGGTCAGAAGATGTGAAGGTGGGGGTGTTAATTTAATCCCCATTCTTACCCTGAGCATGGCCACACTCTCTAAGGAGCTTTATCTCTGACAACTGTGTCAAATTAGAGAGACCACGAGCCCCTCATAAAGAATATGTCTGTCAGACTACATTGTTCCTGGCCTCTGAAATATATGGCTGAGCGGGACAAAAATAGAAGATAACTCCGTGGTCCCCGCTGTTGGACTCAAACATGATGAAATAATTTCCAAACCATGTGATCCTGTCAGCGAGACGGACCGCTAATAAAACTGATGCACACGTATTGCTGCGTACCTTTCGAGCTTTGTAGAGTTCTACGTGCTTTTATGTTTAAAATCTCATTTATTATTCTATCCTCTTTGTGAATAAAACATTCAAACAAAACTTTTAAGAGAAGTTAATCAGCAGTAACACTGCAAAGCGAATGAAACAATAATAGAAAAAAGTTGTTTATTTATTTATATTTTCAAATTTGATGTCTCCATCTATTTCTTCAGTATTTAGTGGTTTTCTTTTAAACTCTCTGAGACTTGAAAGAAATGTTTTCGGTGTCTCTCAACGAGCTTCTCACAATAGTTTGCTTGAATTTGGGCCCTTAGGTTTTTCAGCTGTAAGAAATTAAGATCAGGACTTTGTGATGGCCACTCCGAAACACAAACTTTACTGTACTTAAACCACTTTGTGACTAATTTGACATTACATCAAAGGTCATTGTCCATTTGGAAAATTAATTTGCTGCTTCAGGTTCTTCTCATAATATTCTTTGCCATCTATTCTGAAAAGTATAATAGCTCATATTTTTAGCTTAACACTACCAAACAATACAGCTGCCACTCCCATAATTCATAGTTTGGTTGTTGTTTTTAAGGCTTTGTTGAGCACCTGTTTTTCTTCTAAATGCAATTTTAATTTAATCTGACCAAAAATTATGTCTCCAAAAACTAAGGTTTTTTTTATAATTTTTTTAAATTATTATTATTATTATTTGTAATTTGGCTTTATTGTAGGATTTTTGGAGAGAAATTTTTGAGTGTCCTTTAGCCCATGTGAGTACAGAACTCTTTTTACTGTGGATAATGAAACCAGCTTCAGCTCGGATCCTCATAAGGTTTTTGGTGTTTTTTTTTTTTTTTGGTGCTAATGCAGACATTTTACATCAAACATGTTTACAAGGAAGTCTTCCACTTTCTAAGTGGTACGGTGGCCAGGTATTCTGAAGCTGTTTACCCTCAGGTATAACAGTCGAACAGATAACTGTGGAGTTTTCAGGTGTGGGAATTTTATCCTGTTGCAAGCATAATTTTTATAGCTGTATTTTGGAATTCCTGATATCCTGGCTGATTAAAAAAAAGTCCATGGATGGATCCACATGTGTGTCTCTAACTCTGTACCATTATATTATCGTCTTGGCTTTGCAGATGACCATCTTAGATTATGTAAGCATCTGAATGTGAGGTAATAAAAAAATAAAGATTTCTCTCATTATTCTGGTGTTCAACAAATATAAATAATTTTCTGTACTCTTGCCTGACCTATAAGAGAAAAAAAAATAGTCTGTTTTAATATTAGACAGTGAGAAATGCAGGGTTATTTGTCATTTAATAAGGTGCATGTAAATATCAAGTTTGAACTCCAAATCTGCTTGGCTCTATAAGTGATGGGCATGTTTCATTCCATTAAAATGTGGCACATAACTCCAGGTCAGTCCAGCCTAATATGTGCCCATCATTTATCTCCCCTGTATCATCTCTTTACCGCAGTCAAACATGTAAAACAACTCTTAATGTTCTCCTCAGTCCCCTATGGGTGGTTCTCCCTGTTATCATCATCGTCTCTATTCTGCGGGGACTTCCTCAGGAGACAACATTTTCATAGACCTTTGACCTAAACCATATTTTCCATTTGAATGGTCTGACTTGTGAATATTTACAAGCATGTTTAATGTATAATAGATCTCATCTGTGTGTATCAGGAGCCATTTTCTGCTCAGTCAGATTCTGGCATCGGCCTCAGCCCCTTTGCTTGAGGTAATTTTGACCCTTTTTAAAAGCAAAATGACCTGTGCCTCATTTAGGGCCAAGTAGTATGCATATGTTTCCCACAGGTCCCAGGGGCATACATGTTTATAACAAGAAAAGCCGGCAGTCTCAAATGTAAACATCTTAGTACTGTAATATTATTGTATCAGTAAAGTCCCAGAAGGTGGAAGATTTAATAATGTGGGTGGATTATATAAGAGAGAGAAATAAAGCAGTAATTTGAAATTGTTTGGGGACCTTTTGTGTCAATGGTTATGGAGGCTAAGGGACAACTCTGTTCCCTCAGGCCACTGTTAAAAAGGCAATGACTTTTCTTGTACATGCACAGCATTTTGGAATCTACATGCATCACTAGCAGCACCACAGGCTTGCATTGTGTAATTACTAATACATAATATATTGGATTCTATTTTCGCATATAGATAAAAAAAAAACAACAAAAAAAAAACAATGAATGAAAGCAGTGAAAAAGGAAGAACACGTTGATGAATAACTTCTGTGCTGAAGAGCATTAATATACATTTGCTGGTGAAACAGATCTCGGTTTGCTTCTCGGGTGCTTATACAACGATGGGGTTTTTAATCTCTTTCTTGCCGATGAAAGTCCCAGTAATTGCTATATTTCCCTTTTTGTTTCAAGGACCTTTGATGATCCCTTGGCTTGCATCAGAGGGCAAAGTCATTAGTGGAGAAATGAGCTCAAGTGAAGAGAAAGAAATTGCAGGGCTCCCAGCATGATTGGAAACTTTGGCTCACGTTGGAACGTTAATTTGAATTCAATTTTCAATATATGTTTGATAGATAAAGCACAATTAGAAAATATGTACTTAGAAAAACTGATGAGTTCAGCCCCCCCGTTAGTGTTTAAGCATAATACGACATTATGGTAAATATTACTGTAGCTGCATCAAGCATGAGAGCCATTTTGGATTATAAATAATTGCACAGCCTTTGACAAGCACAATTACAAACTTGTAAGAACATTTTTTTTTCTTTTTTACCAAAAGAGATGCAATTAGATTTTAATGCTGGCTTACATTTATATAGCAAGCAGGTTAATGCAAGATTGCCACTCGCATTAACAGCGTACATAAAGACTCTCTAGTTCAAAAGTCAGAATCTGATTTATAGATATGATCAAAAGCACAAAACAGCTTGTGAGAAGCAAATACTATTAATTAAGCTGTACTTGCAACTTAGAGAAATAAGTTATGGAGGTTGTCGACATCATGTTTTATTATTTTATATTACTCTTACTATTATTTCACTTCCTAGTAGTTTTCAGATATACTGTTAAGAAAAGTCCATCTGGAGAAAAGTGCTGCAAATTACCTTATGCTATATGCACCATGATACAGGTACAGACTGCAGTTTCATTCAGTTTTGCATTCCGTCATATATTTTGTTTGTAAAATTTTAACAGGTCAACATAAAATAAGTCTATTTAATTTGGATTAATTTAATGTTTTTTTTTATGTTCTTTATGACCTGTATCCAAGTAATCAGAGGGACATGAGAAAGAAAATGTGAAATATGAAATTCTGTAATTCAATTAAAACAGAGAACACTTGCTTTGTGTGAAAGTAAAACTCTTTGCAAATCAACTTAAAATCCTGCTTATCCAATGGTAAGCAGTAACACTGCAATAAATGTTGCAATATTTATGCACCGTATCGTTTATCGTGCTAGTGCTCGGTCAAACGGGCCGTTTAACTGAGTACATACAACTATAAACACAACACACAAACACCCTTTGGTCAGGGTGATGTTTGGTGAACTGCTGGGCTATTTTAGCTAGCTGACTCTCTGTTTTGATATGACTCATTGATTGTGTGTTTGCATCGTTTTTTGTTTTCTGTTCCAGTTAACTGTTTGTGGTTACAGGAAGAGTTATTCTCCTGCTTTGTGCACTAAGCCACTTGCCTTGAATTTTTGTATGGTTAACTTAGGAAAATGTTTTCAGTTAGCTAAAGTTGCGGCTTTTTTTTGTATAGCATAAGAGATCGGATTTATTTATGTATTTGGATTGTTTAATGTATTTTTTAAAATCACTTTTGGTGTCCATACGTTGTTGCCATAAAATAACCAATGCTGCTTATGTTCCACTAAATCTAAACTACTGCTACTACTCCCACACGGCATTCGGTTGAGTAGGTCTTATCACTCAGGCAGAGCGGGAGCAGCAGTGACCAATACTGACTCCTTTTTACAACTCCTTACTTTAAACAGCAATGTGAAGGGCACAACAACACTTAGACAGTCGTAAAACCCCGGATTTGTGAAATCCACAAGTCATCAACTTCTTTTGATTTTCTTTGTTGTTTTTATTTACCCAGTTCCAATATTATATCTTTGCTTTTCACACTGCAGGAATCATTGTGCTCAAAAATACACTTTAAAATGCGTCTAATCTAAATTTGCCATTATGTCCTGATCCTGCTCAAAGCCCCAACTTTAGAAGTCAGTGTTATATAGATATATAGGTATTTTATTTGCATTAATAACATGCTGGTAGTATGTAGACCGATAGCTAATGGATTATTTATACAAAACATAAAAACAGATGTATTTATTTCACCCTTACAGTTATATTTATAAATGTACACATTTGTGAAATGTGCATTTTTTTTTTAGCTAATTTTATTTCAACCTTATTTTGAACATCAGGAATGTATCGTCTTTATCTTTTCTTCCTATTAGTCTTTCTCATTCATTTAAACCTTCTGTTTCCAATTTATATCTCAGGTTCGCCAGTCTGAAACACCATCTGTATCACAAGCTAAATACAGAGCAGTTACATTTCACAGCAGCTAAACTGGCAATATGTTTTATGCTATAATCCTGCAATCATCATCAAGTTGTTCTGGGAGGGAGAGGGATGAGGGGGGTGGGGTGCAGGGACATGTGAAATATGAAATCCTGTCAATCAAACTGCAGCATCCAACACTCGGTTGCGGTTGGGTGACGGTGGTTCTTTCATGTAAATCACAGACATTAGAAATAAAAGACAGGCCTGTTGACTTGTTTCATGCTGGGAATCAGTGGCCCAGCATGTGTTGCTCTGTCTCTGCTTCACTCTCCTGTGGAACCGCTGTCCCCTGGGTCCCCAGCACTGCTCCCTGGAGTGCACTGCATATAATTACCCACAATCCACCCTGAAACAGCTCTCATTTACAGTAATCAACAGTCTGCACTTCAAAGGTTTCATGTGGCATCAGACACCAAAAGCCAGTGTGTGTTATTACAAATTATTATTATTATTATTGCCTCAGAGTTACCTTTATACGCTGCGGCTGATGACTATATTAACTAAGGAGATGATGAGATGCCTGGGTGTGTGTGTGCGTGTATGCGTGTGTGTGTGTTTTTTTTAACCCATTAAGGGCTGATGAGGGCAAAGATGATCTGCTATATGCTGTTAAGAACTTCAAAAGCAGTCTCAGTTCAATATGAGGTCTGAACAACAACGGCAGAGCATCGGATGTTTAATATTATACAGAAAGATGTGAGGAGAGTGAAGGGGGGCGAGCCTCATCAAGGGCCTAAATTTACATGACTAACAAACTCAGACAGCAAGAAAGAAAACGCAGGATCATTTGATCATTTGGCAGACGTGATGGTGGTCTGTGCAATAATGGTCATTATCATAAACAGAAGCCGTCATTAGGCTTGATTTCAGATAATGGTCAGCGTGGAAACCATTTTATACCAAGAAAAGGCTCCCCCATTAAAGACATATTAAGTGAATTAACTCGCATCATGAGTAGAAAACCACTGTGTGGTATTGCCTGGAACATAATGTTCTCATAATGTGAAGTGATTTCTCTTGACTGGAGACAAGTCAGCCACTTTACATCCATAATTATTTGCTTCAAAACTGAAAATTGTGCTCCACAGCATAAGCGATGTGGTGTTTTACTGTGAGACATGTGGAACATTAATGTTAATCATTGTGATTTATCAATTGCTATTTTATTTGATTAGCAATGCACATAGCATCCACATGTAGTGTCAGATACATACATACATACATATATATATATATATATATATATATATATATATATATATATATATATATATATATATATATATATATATATATATATACTTTTTGTCAGGAATGCTATAAGACCAAGCTTTTCAAACTGTGGTATTTGGTCTGTTTGTGAAACATTTTATTGTCATTTCTTAAAACAAATCAACTCAGATAAATTGTTCCAGCACATTGATCTTTGTTTCAAATGTAAACTACTTAAATTATAAAGGCAGTGGAGAAAAGTGTAACATTTTAAGTATAAGCAAAAGTTGTAAACAAAACTGACTGGTAGTAGCATCACAAGCTAATAATGTAAATTAGAAATTAGACGTATCACTGCTACTTTGTTGTAATTTTCTCTATCATATTGGATTTTGCGGTTGGGGATGGTTAGAAACCTTTGACTTTTCCACATAGAGTTTCATCATTTAGGGAGGAGCCTGTCAATTCGAGTCAGTGCTTGAATATTTCACCTTTGGATAATTTATTGCAGAATTAAACTGCATTCTCAACTAAACAAAAAAAAATGAAAAGAGACAAAATAGCCCAACTCCAGTTGCTCTACCGCATTAAAGTCACTGTTAATCGGTGGTACTTACAAAACCTGAGAGTTGTCTGAGTTAGTACTTGTAAGAAATAGTTAGAGAACCACAGTAACATTATAACACTGAATCATGTTATATGTTTATGAAGTTTACAGGTAGCTTGCTTGGCCTTACGTCTGGCGTTTTCATTGAGGATATATTTGTGCATGCTAAATATACAACTCTTCTGTAATTCCTCTACAACTTACCCCTTGGCAAAACGGCTGCTGTGCATCCAGAGAGAACACCTTCAGACATGACATCCCCCATTCTCTGGTGGGAAGAACAGCGTCCTCCACAGAAGCTGCCTCTGACCCTCTGGCACTGCTGGGCCTCATCATTGCCGGTCCATTAGGGATGCTGGAGCAGGTCTCAGAACGGGCATGGCTGCACCGCATTACTCCTACCGCTCACTGCTGGCAGGTCCCCTAGTGGCCAGGTCATGTCATGGCATGGGTGCCCTGTGAGTGAGCTTGTACCAGGTCTGCCCTTGACATGCCCCCCTCCTCTTCTTCTCCGCCTTTTTCTCCTCCTCCTCCTGCTTTTCCTCCTCCACGGAGAAGAGAGAGCAGACTGTCCGGATGGGGCACTGGGGGTGCCAGCTGGTGCCAGCTGCGAAGGGAGATATCCAAGGTGGCGGACACCTGTCCTAGCTTGTGCCCCCAGCTCCCACAATGCATCTGGTGCAGCCCTGCAGACCCATCGTGGGGAAATGAGGCGCTAACCTTGAGGAGAAATGCTCCCAGCGACGCATTAAGAGAGGCCCTAATTGCCGAGCGCCAGCACTGCCAAATGACATTAGGAAGTGCTGTCGTTTACTTTAACATAATGGCTCAGCGTGTTTTTTGGCTAAACTTCCTTCTGCTTCTCTGAGGTGCTTCGCCACGGTCGCCATTTTGGCTTTGTCACGACCAATCAGTGGAGGACTTAAGGATGAATCTTAAGGACAGAAGCTGTAAACACGTCACAAATTCTGGCATTCGAGTCTGAAACTTAACCACGTAATTCTGAGGAAAAACCACAGAACTTCACAGGACAACTCGCTATACCATGAAACTGCCATTTGTGGAAAGCAAAGTCATTTACAGCACAAACAGAGTGAGTTATTATATTATTTATTCCCCTGTTTTATGATGAAACCATGTTTTTATGGCAGGGCCATTACAAAGAAATACTAACACGGTCCACTCTGTGTGATTAAATTAAACAAGCATGCTCATTACATTATGCATACTGTAATAAGAATAGCCATGACCGGTCTGTAGCAGTATAGCAGGCTCCACAGAGACTGATCACATGTTTCACTGCTGTGCTAGATTTTTGGGGCACCCATTAGCAGAACAAAAATCACCTTTGATTTAATGAAAGGTCCTCATTTGCTTACCGGCTCCCCTCACTTACGGGCACATGGTTAAATTAAGCACCCGTACCCCCCTCCGGCCCCCCCTCTTGTCTCCCCTCCACTGTTGCCTCCATTCGAAGGAGACACTGTCCCCTTTCCTGCAGTATAATGCTGTGATGATTCTATGATCTGGTGTTTCAAGTCTGCAGGAGTGTCAGAAATCCACTGCAAGGTGCTTCTAATTGCAGATACACCTCAGCACTTGAAAGTAATGAATGTGAGCATGGCGAAACCTCCAAGGATCAAACGCTAGTAATACATCATCAGTTCTGAAAAGGGTAATTCGTTTCCCTTCGCCAAGCAAAATATTAGAAGTTCAGATAGGGGGTTTTATTATTAATTTATTCTCCCCCAATACATGATTTTTGTAATTGAAGTGCTATGAATAAAGTAACCCATATAACTTAGTGAGATGCTATGCATCCGTTGACTAGATGTGGGATTTGAGTGTGTAAATATTGTCTGTAGCAAAGCGCAACAAGGATGAGTCTTTGTCAAATACACTTTGGTGATATCTTTGATTGGATTTGGAGCTATGTATTTCCCAAGATCCTTGCAAATCACTCTTTATTGTGTCTCATCTTAGATCTATAGTGTTATTTACCGCACTTTGAGCAAGCCTAACTCCTTGAATTTATTTGAGGTTTTGTTCAAATAAATCCTCATATTGGTGGCAAGTCTATTCTAATTGTCTGAGATTTCAAATTCAGAAGACATCTGTTGCATTCTCCGTTCCCCCCTTGTCAGAAAGACCCATGCAAACAATCCAAATGTTCTTCCTAAACTTTACTTCACCTGATCCCTCTGAAGAGCATCACCTCCATTCACCAGCGGGTAATTGTGCCACAGGGACCCAGTCAAAATAAGTCCAGCAGTTCACTATAAGACGGCCTCTTGCTGCTGGTTGACCCCTGTAGCCACCAATCTGCTGACCCTGGGCGCGTCGGGGTAAGAAGTTCAAAGCCCAGCTGTCTGCACATGATCTCTCCGTCTAGGCTGCGGTCGTACACCACGGGGGCCACTTCCCCTGCTGACTAAAGCCGGTCTTTTCTCAAACAAAATCAGGATATGCCGTGCTACTCTAATGGCGCTCTAAACAACTTAAACTCAGTTGAGCACAGAGTGTTTGTGTGTTCGCGGGATGTAATTTACAACCTTGTAGCGAATGCAAGCTACCAACCTCGTGCAGGGACGAAGAGTCGGAGCTGCTCATGGCATCTGCTCATACAGGCCGCTGAGGAGCAGGCAAAACAATGTGCCATTCACGGGCCAGATGATGTCCAACTGTGAAGAAGAGCTTGAACAGGAAGGGCAGTAGAAGGGCAAAATGACAGAAGAGGTTGATGGACTTCACAAAAAAAAGCCAAAACCAACTTAAAAAAAACATGCTGGATATTTCTGGGGGGGGGGGATTACTTAATAAGTTTCTTTTGGTTAACTTATATATTAATTTTGCTATCGCACATTTATAAATCAGGTGCACATTGTAATTCCAGTGGCCAGACAAATCAAAGTTGTGGTCTGCAGTTAAAGCCAAGTCTCAGAGACCTGTCATCGGCGCTGTACAGTCAGGAGGTGGCTACCCCCTCGGGGAGGAGAGAAAGTGCTGGGGGGTCTGAGGTGTAAAAACCAAGGAATTTCAGCAGCTGATAAATGAGGCTCTTCCTAACTGCATATGGTATGTGTTTTAAACTGCCTCCCCCTTGGCCCTCCTTGTAGCCAGCCATCCTTCATGAAGAGTTCAGGGGCCCTCTGCTGTATGGGGCCCTGTTTTGTTGCCAAGACAGGCCCCCTGCATAGGCTGCATATGGGACTGTAGGATGACGGGCTTGGCTGGCTTTCATGAATTGTTATGGTGGTGTTATAAAGGCTTCACATTGGGTCATTGTTAATTTACACTGACTTTGTAAGCTATTAGTTTTACAAAGAAAATGGTTTTGTCACTCAGAATATACACCTGCTACCTGAGAATAACAGAAGTGAAAGTCTAATATGTTGAAAGGGAAAAGCAGTCAAAAGGCATAGAATTAAATGACATCTGTCTGACGGTTTCTTAATGTAGTCTTGAAGTCAGGACAAACCCGAAAACAGCTTTGACACCACCTTTCTTTAAATAGATTCCACTTATCGAAGTGGGGAGCCACTCTCCGCGGAAAAAAAATAGACACTATGCGTCGGGATGACACTGTGAACTTTCCCAACATCAACAGCAGGACTTGTAAATTTTAACTAGTGACAGTAAGGTGACCTTTTTGGAGCAATTGGCACTTAGCATCCCTCATTTCTGCAGGTTACATCTGACTGTTTGCCATAGTGGTTGTTCACTGTCCTTTTCTGTATTCTTTCAACCAGCCAGCTGGACACACATGCCCCCCGGTTATTCCACTGGACCTTTACCTCCTCTCTTATAACAGCACCCCACTCCCTCAGTCTTTCAAATGTATTCTACTCATTGTTTACTGTACATGCGGGTCCACAGTAATAATAAATAAGGAGCGTGTGTGCCGTGCCAACATGATTGATTACGACAGGGAGGCAAGGTCAGGATGGAGGAACAGGCTAGGGCTGTCCGACTCATTGAGTTAACACTGTATCCGTATTGTATGAATGTCACCAGCGATCCTGTGATTTATTACTACAGCCACTGCTCAATTCTGCTTTCTACCTCCCCCCTTCTTTTGGTACCTGACCGAGATACAGGATATCAGTAAAAGTGTGGACAAAATTTAGTATGCTAGTGAGCAGGTTACATCGTTATTAGGGTATTTTTAACCATTTAAAACTTAATTTTTTTTTTCTAATTTTGTGAATCTGAAAATATAAATATAGGAGAAAATAGGATTTTTTCAATAGATTTTTTTGAGGAAGACAATTAAACCTGAGTATGTGTTAAACTGTTTAGTCATTGTCTTAAGAAATACTTTTTATTGTAGGAATTTTAGGTACATTGCTAAAACAAACTACCGAATAAAATCACATGTATTTCATTTTGGTAGTGTTGAATATGTATTTCTAAGTTAAAATCACCCAAGTTTAATATCTAAAAGACACTTAAAATGTGTTTGGATATAACCAACTTTTAGCTGCTCTTGAATAAGCAAATCTATTTCTAGATAATTTTGAATTTTATTTTATTCAACTAAACTGGTTAGGTAGGTTCGAACTAACCTGTATCATAACAACCTAAACTTTTGACCCACAAATTGTATTTTATTCATAACATGAAGCTATAAATTAGAATCTCAATCAACAGTTCATTAAAGCCTGTATCTAGGCTTTCTTAAAACTAAACAATGTTCACTAGCATTTAAAACCTACAACCAGTCTGCTGTTTGTAGGTTTGGAGGGATAATTTCATAATAACAACAATACCTGCCATCTTGATACAGTTGCACAAATGACAACCTGCCACAAAATCCAAAAGTTTACTCTGCTCTTGGGCTTGTTACCTCGGATACAAACATGTTCAGCTTTGAGTTATTTTAAATGCCTAAATTCAATTAAAATAAGTGGCTCATCGGACTACCTTTTGGCGTTATATTTTTAAGAGAATTTAATCACACTTCTGCAAACTCACTGTGAAATTAAATTTTTCTATTACAGGAAATAGAAAGATTTCCTGTAATTTTTCTATTTCATCTATTTCATCAGTAAAGTTTTTACTGATGAAAACTTTATCAAAACTTTCTTCAGAAAATAGAAACCATCTCAACCCCAAGGTCTTTGATAGTTTTTAAATTATTATGCTGGTAACTCATCAATAATACAACCCACATGAACATTTCAGCTTTACTATTCTTTGCACACAGAATAAAAAAAAAAAAAAAAGGCTGACTGAACACATATCCAAATTAAATTCTAATCAATATTTTTTAGCTAGATTTGTTCTAAAAAGAAAGTAATTAATGTGTTTAAATTAACTTCTACCGACTAATTTCAATGTCTAAGTACCCTTCAATTACCTTTTAATATTTTCCCATATGAAGTCCATCTGTTTACATTTCACCTGCACTCAACACCTATGTTAAATAAACTGAAAAAAAAAAAATCTGAAAGAACTGACAGAATTGTTTATCTGCTTGAATACACCCCCACATCCCACAAATACGCGCACACACAAAGTCATTGTCACTTCCCAACGATATATACTGAACTACTCTTTCTTTTGAGAGAATCTAACCTTTCGTCTTGGACTGAATACACAATGCCCCCCTGGACCCCTGGACTGCTCACTCTTTAGTGCATGTCAAGAAGACACCAGTCTGAACTATTTCCTCTGGGAGGTGGGTAAGCAAGCGCCACGCTCTGTCAGTTAGCGTAAAATGTTTCAGACTGAAGATGGATGGAGACGACGTGTCACTGCGGCTCAAACGGGCTTTCACTGCTGCCATGGCCATGTCCTGGTCACATCAACCCAAGCGACCGAATCGCTAGGACCTGTCCTTCCTTTTGAGTTAGCATATACACTACATGACAGAGCTTGTGGCCTTCAGTCACTCAGGGCAGCAAGAAAGGGAAGAAAAGGTTCTTTTTGTATGGTAGGTCATCTGGATCAAAGTGAATGCTTCGGTTGACTTGTTTTGTTTTAGTGAACTTTTACTGTTTTGCTAGCAAAAGCAGGAATCACGTCATTGTCCGTCTTGCGCAGCTTGATTTTCAATCACAGAAAATCACAATTAAAGTGAAC